>NC_092872.1:688478267-688845142 GCF_028372415.1 Notamacropus eugenii
AAAATTGATGAATTGAATTGTCTGAGGTCATACAAGTAGTAAAATACATAGGGAGATCTTGATTTCAGGTCTTCTGATTTTTGTCCATTGTTATTAATGTTCAGTCGTTTTAGTCCTGTCCAACTCTTTGTGATCCCATTTGGACCTTTCTTGGGAAAAATACTGAAGTGGTTTGTCATTTTCTTCTCAAGCTCATGTTGCAGATGAGGAAACTGAGGTAAACAGGGTTATGTGACTTGCCCAGTGTCACATAGCAAATGTCTGAAGCTGGATTTGAGCTCAGGTCTTCCTGATTCCAGGCCTGGCACTCTATCCACTGGGTCACCTATCTGCTCCCCCTTTCCTGCCCCGTTAGGGTCCACAAGCTTACCTTTATACTCAATTGCTTTTAATCAAAGCTATATATATTTAGGGATGAACATTATATTTAGGAATTAAAGAACACTTGTGAAATCAGAGCAACCCTTCCAATTTTCAGATGAAGAGAGGTCATACTAAAAGTGGGAGAACAAGACTTTGAATCTAAGGCCAGTGACCCTAAGTCTAGTTATTTCCACAAACCCATGATAACTTTGCATATTCATTTATAGCCACCAATAAAGATGGTGGCTAAGAAATAATTATATAACTAGAAGAGATGGTAATGCTTATCTAGACTAATTCACTTATTTTACCAGGAAGAAAGTGATTCCTAAAGATGTGAGAACATTCATGATAATTTTCCCTAGTTCACACATCTAGAGTTGTCTCCAATCAAAGTTCAATCTGACTTATAGTAATAGCTATCAAGTCGAATGAACAGCACGGTGAAGTCTAACCACTGGATCTTGAAAAGTAGAAAAACTCAAAGACTTCTACTACCATTAAAAACACAAATTCCTCATCTCTAAAATTGGGTTATTGTGCCATTTAGCAGTGGTTGAATGGCCACTTATTGGGAATGTTGAAGAAGGGATTCATTAACTAAGTAGATTTAAACCCTGGAAACACCTTGCTATAGAAAAAAGAACATTTGACTTAGAGTCAAAATCAGAAGGGTTAGATAGAGAATATCACATTTTTACTGGGAAGCAGTGGATAAATATGAAAATTTGGTATCCATTTTGGGAGGAAGAGGTCCTGAAATGTGTATGAGGAGGTGAGGTAGAAAGGGAAGTGGGCACAAGAAAGCCTTATTTTGCTGCCATCACAGGTATGTTTTTTGTTTTTCTCTTCTGGCCTTGGACTTGGATTGGCTTTCTTGGGTCAAAGTGCTCCTGTGGTGAAGAGTTAAACATTTTCCCTTTCCTTACTATTGAAGTTGATTTAAATCCTCCCCAAACTTGTCACCACCTGAGGGAGGAGGGCCTCATCCTCCCAAAATGCATTGTTTATTCCAATTTGGGATTGATTTCTAAGTTACAGTTGGAAAATCCTCTGAGCCTCTGGCCAACCAGTTATCCAAGACTTGTTATATTTGAAGTTTTATAGATGATTCTCATCATAGAGAATAGGCAAAAGTAACAGCTGCGTGTATATTCCTGATTATTTGCCTAGGAAGCTTCAGGGAACTTCCTATAGCCATTGAACCAAATTAATTTCAGGTATTTTAACTAAACACTGTAGGACTACAATGGATTTCTTTACCTTCTCTGTTATTGATAAGGACCTGAATTCTTTCTTTTTTTGTGCCATACAAAGATAAGATGAAGGAAATGGTCTCATTCGTAGCCTATGGTGCTGAAGCCTCAATCTGTTCTCACTTTTATTTCTCCTTTGACCCTTTGCAATTGAGCTTGAAAATATATTGAAACACATGGATCAGCAGGTTACTTCCAAAATGTGAGAGTTATAAGGGTCCTTATGCTGGGTTGACATAGTATTGTTAGGTGACTCAGTGGAAAGAATGTCAAACCTTGAAGAGAGCATGGTATATAGTAAGTGCTATATAAATGCTGACTATTATTATAGTCAATTATTATATATTTTAAGGATATATATTATTAAAAATACATTATCATATTTATTATTTACTATTTATTTACTATTATTATTTACTAATAATAAATATACATTATTTAAATATAATAATTTGTTATATTATTTTATTCTATATTATAATGTGTTATATTAGGATAATATATTATATGAATAAGAAAAAATATTATATAAGAATGTCAAATATTAGAGCCCATAGCAATCTTAGAACATAAAATGAGAGAGCTTGAGGAAATATAGAATGGTAATAGTAGAAGTGATTTTGTAGGTAAATTAGGCCTGAGCCCTCATTTTACAGATAAGAACTTGAGAGGGAGATCAACTTACCCAAGGTCACACAGGTGGTATATGATTGACTTACTGCAGTTTGGGGCATATTTGGTAATAAAGCATATTTAGGTGAGGTAAATAACTATAACAGCATCTTATCATTCTATAACTTTGTCTCAAGGTTTAAATACTAATTATACTCTTTCATGTGTTCTTTGCTTTTGCTCCTTTTTCCCCCCTACATCCTTCATCTACTTCAGATCTTACATTTATATCTCTTACATCTAAAGCTTTCTATTTTATATATTTCTATATTATATAAAGCTGAATTTTACTTCAGGCCCCCTTCTGTCTAATGTAGGGTCCTCAGTTTTATGGGTTGTTGGTTGAACTTTTTTTTTAAATTTTGATCAAATTTATTATCTTGATAGCAATGGCCCCAGTGTTCTTATAAGGAAAATACAATTTGAGTGACATTTATATATCACTTTCAGATTTCTATACACTTTAATAATGAAATCATATTGCACAAATATAAAAAACACATGTTAAGAAAATGAGGCCCAGGCAAATGTGATGAATATGCCGATGGAAAGGATCCAGGTCTTGTAATAGCATATCTTTTACTTTTCCTCACTATACTACAAGACCTTCCTAAAAATAATCATGCCAAAGTTACTATAATCAATCAATCAATCAAACAAACAAACAAACAAACAAACAAAAACCTCAGACATCACTGTTCACCTAGTAGGGTCCTTCCCCCATGAAATTGTATTTGGACCTACCAGAGATAAAAAAAGAAAAGAAAAAAACAATGGAAGATGGAAAGAAAGAAAAATAAAAGAAAAGAAAAAAGAAAAAAAGCACCTCAAAATATTAGTGTCTCAAATTTGTTTGAAAATATCAAGGTTGGATATCATTCTGTCCTTGGCCTCAATTCCTAGGAATTTTCTCATCAGTTCCGACCATCTGGAAGGCTAGTATCCAAGTCACATTCTCTTTATTTTTTAATACTTTTGTTAAATATTTTTTAATTACATGTAAAAATATCAATAATTTTTAAAAAATCATTTCTAGATTCTCTACCTTATTCCCACTCCTTCCTTCTCTTTGAGAAGGAAAGGAATTTGATACTAATTATATCTATGAAGTCATGGTATATATCTATATCTATATCAATATCAATATCTATATGTAGATAGATAGATACACTCGATATTAGTCATATTTTAAAAGAAAATACAGAAAAAAATAAAGCTAGAAAAATAAAGATTAAAAAATATATTTCAGTTTGTCTTCAGAGTTTATCAGTCCTCTGTCTGGAGGCAGATAGCATTTTTCAACACGGGTGATTTGGAATTATTTTGTATCAATATCTTGAATAGAGTAGCTAAGTCAGGTGTGGGGAACTTGAAGTCTCAAGTTCACATGTGGCCTTCCAGGTCCTCAAGTGGATCTCATTGACTGAATTCAAACTTCAGAGAAAAAATTTGCCTGCGTGTATGTGTGTGTGTGTGTGTGTGTGTGTGTGTGTGTGTGTGTGTGTACATGGAAGCATCATATGTTTCCTTTCCATTATCGAGCATTTATTTTACTCCATTCCACTTTCTCCCCACTGAAATATAAGTAAATATGATGTAATATATTAATATATGTTAATATATTATTAATAAAGAAATACAATATAAGCAAAAAGAAAACTTATTTTTCTTTTCTTCTCAATGAGTGAGGGAGGAGAAGGGGGAGGAAGAGAATTTGGAACTGAAAATCGAATTGCATTTAAAAAGAAACAATCCCTATAAAAGCATAGTCAAGCAAAAACACACGAAAAGCAATTTTCAACATTCAAAATGCATGTCTCATTCTGAATATAAATCCATCATCTTTTAGGATGAGTTAAATAAGAGTTTTCATTGATCCTTTGGAATTGTGGATGATCATTTTGTTGACCAGAACTTTTAGGTGTTCTTAATAGATCATTTTTTCAATATTGATATTAAAATAGGCATTATTGTCCTATTTCTGCTTCTTTCATTCTTCATTCCTACAAGTCTACGTGGGTCTCTTAAACCATTCTTTTCTTGAAATACATTATTATTTCATCACGTTCATATACCATCATTGCTCAGCTAGTTCCTAAAAATTGGACATCATAATTTCAGCTTTTTATCTCTAAAAAGGAAAAGAGAAAGGGGAAAGGAAGAAGAATTTATTAAGTACACACTATGTCCCAAACACTGTGCTAACCCAAGTTTAAATATTTTCCTATTTGTTAATTATGTGAACTCTGTTAAATAAATCCTATTTTTATTTTTGTTTTTTACTTGAAGAAACTGAGCTGGAAAGAAATGATTTGCCAAGGGTCAATGAGCTTTTAAGTGCCTGAGGCTCGTTAGATTTTTGCTCAGTTTTTCCTAACTCCAGTGCTTTAAACACATTGTAACATATCTTTTATACATATTTTTGTACATAATCATTTCCTATTTCTTTGATCTTTTTTTTTTTGCAGTATATACCTAATTATGGTAAATATTGGCTCACGTGTCACATATGGTATATGTTTGGAGTGTAATTCCAAATTACTTTCGATAACAGCTGAACAGATTTATTGTTCAGCAATGTTTTCTCATAGACCCTTCACCCCTTGTCATTTCATTTCTTTTATTTCCAGTCAGATGGTTATAAATTATAATCTCAGAGTTGCTTTCATTTGCATTTCTCTAGTTATTAGTATTTTTTGCATTTTTTAGTTTTGAATTTATTTTAAACTCAAGTACAAAACCAGAAAAGAAAAAAAGTATTGTGTACGCAGCAAAACATGAGAGAATTCAAAATGAAATAATATATTTCCACTTCAAGAAAATCTATATAATAAATACTACACATTGCTTTCAAAGCTGTCCAGCTTTTCTTTGCTTACTTGCAGATTTTCTTTTGTTTTCTCCTGTGTGCTTTTTAGTTTATCCCCAACCCCTGCACCAAAGAAAGCTGCTACTAAGCTTGATATGGCTATATATTTGAAAATTAAACATACATACATATATACATACATATATGTATATATACATACATAAACCTGCATATATATGTAAGACCATACTATGCTTATTTCTACTCATCATTTATTTCTCTGAAGGCAGATAGTATCCTCTTTCATAAGTCCAAGTCTTTCCATTTTTTTAAATCAACCAGTGCTTTATTACCCATACCACAGCAACATTCCAACCCAGTCACATTTTTTCTGAAAGATTGTCTGCGAAAGTTTTTTCTCCCCAATTTTTTGCATTCCTTCTATTCTTAACTGTTTAAGTTTTATTTATACAGGAAAATTTTAATTTAAAATAATTTAAAAAATCTACAATGCTGTCACCTTTTAACTTGGTTGAAGATCTAATACTACTGGATCTGCTTTCTTTACATCTATCCCACCTCCCCAGTTTCTTTGAAGTTCCTGAACTTTTGTTCTTCTAAAAGAACTATGTTTTTTCCTAACTCAGTAAGATAACTTTTCAGTAATTTAATTGGTATGGCATTATATATATAAATTACTTAGGTAAAATTGCCATTTTTTTCACTGTAATTGGCTTTATCTACCTGTAAATAATAAATATTACTTTAATTATTTGGATCTAACTTTTATTTGTATAAAAAGTGTTTTATGTTTATATCTGTATAGTTTCTGTGTCATTTTGGCAGGTATGTTCTCAGTTGTTTTATACTGTCTTGTTATTTTAGATGATTTGAAACAATATTGAATAATATGGCTGACTCTTAGTGTAGTTTCCCTATCTTTTTCTTTTGACAATCTATTTTAGCTTTAACTCTGTGAAATCATAATGACTATCCCTATTTTTTTTTAATATAATAAATTCTACTCCTGACCTTTCTTTTAGGTTTGTGTGTATCTTTCATTTTGATAGCCTTTCCTGAGAACAACATATTGTTGAATTCTGTTACTTAATTTGCTATCAGTATCCACTTTTATTCATCACATACACATTCTAAGCTATAATTACTTGTTGTATTTCTTCCTTCCTATTTTTCCTCACTATCCTTCTCACCCATCTCTATCCCTTCTCACGTCTTTGCTTTACTTTTATGTGCTACCTTTCCCTTCTATTCCTTAACCTACCCACCCCAGCAAGAATTCCTCCTTTATCCTTCCCCCCATTCCTATTCCCTTACTCTCTTATTTCTGAATATATTTCTGTATATATCTGAATATATTTCTAGATATATATGTTGCTCCTTATTTAGCATATTGCTTATGAGTTTAAGATTTCAGCACTACTTGCCCTCCCTCCTATCTTCTTCTGTATCTTTTTTTCCCTTTTTTGCCTCACTTGTAGAAGATAATTGCTCCTTTTTATCTCTCTACACAGTTATTCTTTTTAGGATCAACCCATCTTACTCAGCTCAGCCCAAACTTTTTTTCCAAACTACTCAAATAGAAATGACAGTCATAATAGAAGCAACAATATTTTCATAAATAAGTAAATGGCTTGAATTTGCTGAGTTCCTCATAATTGGCCCATAATATTTACTAATGTCTTCTCCTGGAGGTTATTTGTCAAACTTCCCCTTAAATTCTACTGTTTTTGTTACAGATTCCTTAAAGTCTTTCGGTTCATTAAATGTCCATTTGTTTTCTCATTCAGGATTATACTTAACTTTGCTGGATGTTACCCATGGTCATAAAGCAAGCTTTTCTGCTCTATGAAATATAGAATTATAAGACTTATGGTCCCTCAACATGGTAGCTGCTAGATCTTGTGTATTCTTTATTGTAGATCCATTATTATTTTTTTCATGTTTCTTCTAATATTTTTTCCTTAACCTGGGAGCTTTGAAACTTGGCTATGATATTCTTTAAATTTTTCTCCTGAGATCTCTCTCAGTTGGTGATCAGTGGATTTTTTTATGTCTGCTTTGCCTTCTTGTTCTAGAACTATAGGTCAATTTTCTTGGATAATTTCTTAAAATATTTTATAAAAATGCTTTTAAACTGTAATTTTCAAGCAGTCTGACTATTTTTTTATTATTTCTCTTCAATCTGTTCTCCAGATCAATTGTTTTTCTGATGAGATGTTTTATAGTCTCTTACATTTTTTTCATTCTTTTGCTTTTGTTTTATTATTTATTTGTGTCTTTGAAAGTTATTAACTTCCTTTTGCCCAGTTCTAGTGTTCAAGGGATTATTTGCTTCTTAAATTTTTGGTTCTCTATTTCAAGTTGTTTAACTTACTTTTCATAATTTTCTTAGCATTTTTGTATTGCACTTAATTTTTTCTAATTTTTCCTCAATGTCTCTTATTTGACTTTTAAACTCCTTTTTAAGTTCTTCTAAGATTAAGATTTGTGCTTGGGACAATTTGATGTTTCTCTTTGAAAAAGGAGTGACTTTTTAGTTCCATTATCTTCCTCTGAGTATGAACCCAGATCTTCTCTATCCCCATATCTATGATTGGATTCTTTCTCCTTTGCTTGCTCAGTTTTATTTTTTTGTTGTTGTTGTTTAATTATTTTGTAGCTATTAGTGTGATCAAGTTCTAGTTCTAAGGTATGGGGTAATGCCCCAAGTCTCAAGTCCTTCTTAGTTATTTTCTTGGGACTGTCTCATGGCTCAACTTTGAGATCTCTTCTCCACTCCTATGCCACAAGTAGAGCTTCTGGCCACATGGTCCTACAAATGATTTTGCTCTCTCTGGTCCCTCTAATGCCTGCAAACCACAGCTGCCATCTCTTCTCAGGAATTGAAACCAGGGAATCTGCTCTCCTGCAAGTGCCAGCTGTCAGGAGGCCGCCCCTTACCCCCTGATACTGCGCTCACCGTATATGTCCTGTCTCTTTCTCTCTGCCTTCACAGTCCAGGATGACAGCTGTGCTTGGCATTACTTGATAGCAGGAGGTCCTTCAGCCTTCTCCCCCTCAGCCTTCAGATCCATTCTCCCTGAGACAAAAGTTTCTAAGGCTGAGACTGCCTCCCAAACCCAACTGGGGCCAGGGCTTGTTGTTTATTAATTCTGCAGATTCAGCCCAGAGGTGTTTGCACTTCATTCAGGCTGAACCTTTTTCCCTGATGGTCAGGTCTTTCTTGGATTCTCTCTTAGAATGTCCTAGCAGAATAATGACTTTACTCAGTCTTGTTTATTTCCACTACTCTACATTCCCACTGAGGCAATGTTCTGGTTTTGTTTTGTTTTTCACCATGAAGAAATTATCATAGTATGAAGGGGCAAAAGAATGTTGTTGCTACACCCCTTCCTATTGCACATCATAGCAAATTATTTTTTCTACCATCTACCTATGTGTCTCTGCAGTTTTCTTTCTACTGATCTATCTACCGTCTATCTATCTACCTAATTATCTATCTATCTATCTATCTATCTATCTATCTATCTATCTATATGCAAATATTTGCTCTTTCTCAATTGAGGAATGGCCCTTATTCTTAAATATTTGAATCAGTTCCTTACACAACTTGAAGATAAGAGCTTTATCAGAGAAATATGGTGCATATATTTACATATTTTCATATTACTAAATATATTTATATATGTTGTATATGTATGCATAAATACATATATATATGAAATCACACATATATTTGTAACAAAATGATTTCACTTCTAACTATAAGTTGTATTGCTTTGTATAAAACTTTTTAAAAATAAAATTCCATCTAATGAAAAAGGGCTTACATTCTATTGGAAGAAGACAATGATTAAAGGGAGCGGAAAGGAGAAGGGGAGGGGAGTGGAGTAGAACATGTCTGTAAAGTCACATAATAGCAAAGTTTGCAAAGTCAAGAGTGGAGCAGGATGAGGAATGAAGCACTGACCTTGGCATATCCCCAAAGTGGAGGACTCAAAAATGAAAGATTGGTGGGCCAGGAAAGTAGAAATTTTCCAGAATAATTTTTTTTTAATTAACACTTCTCTTTTACAGGATGAGAAAATATGGTTCTAGTATGGTAAAATTTCTGTATTTGCTGTCAAAGGGTCAGAAGTCTGCATCTCGAATCAGCTACTCTTCATGTTGTTATCCTTGGACAAATCGTCTCTCTTCTATAAGCCTCATTACCTTCAAATATTAAATTATGATTGTATTATATTACTTTTTATAGAAAATAGGAACAATTTAATTATTTGACTTTGACATCCAAAATCTACACAAAATATATATATATATATATACGAACAATCAATATCCAAACAATGTCCAGAATTGTAAAAGTAAAAAAAAAAGCATATTTTACCCTCCTCCCATAGAGAATAAAATTTAAATGTGAAATATTCAACATCATTTTTGATCAGAATATCACAGATTAGCCATTTTGTTCTCTTGCCAAAGTTCATCCTTGTTGCAGATGATTTTCCTCAACATTTTTCTTTTATTTTTTTATGTGTATATTTTTTCTTTTTTTTTTTATTAAACTTTTAACATTTATTTTCACACATTTTTGGGTTACAAATTTTCTCCCCTTTTATCCCCTCCCCCCCCAAACCCAAGATTTCTAATTGCCCCTGTGACCTATCTGCTCTCTCCTCTATTCTCCCTCCCTGCCCTTGTCTCCGTCTTCTCTTTTCTCCTGTAGGGCCAGATAGCTTTCTTGACCCCTTAACCTGTATTTCTTGTTACCCAGTGGTAAGAACGTTACATTTGGTCCTAACACTTTGAGTTCCAACTTCTTTACCTCCCTCCCTCCCTACACCTTCCCCTTGGAAGACAAGCAATTCAATATAGGCCATATCTGTTTAGTTTTGCAAATGATTTCCATACTAGTTATGTTGTATAGGACTAACTATATTTCCCTCCATCCTATTCTGTCCCCCATTACTTCTATTTTCTTATGGTCCTTTCCCTCCCCATGAGTGTTGACCTCGTATTGCATTCTCCTCCCCATGCCCTCCCCTCCATCCTCTCCACCACCCTGCTTATGCCCCTGTCCCCCACTCTATGAGATAGGTTTTCCT
Organism: Notamacropus eugenii; assembly: GCF_028372415.1. Classification (NCBI taxonomy): domain Eukaryota; kingdom Metazoa; phylum Chordata; class Mammalia; order Diprotodontia; family Macropodidae; genus Notamacropus; species Notamacropus eugenii. Next base: position 688,488,494 of record NC_092872.1, read on the forward strand.
ATCAAAATGAGTATGCATTATACTCTTTCATTTAGTGGAATGTGATGAGAGTAAAACTCATGTTTTTCTCTTGCCTCCCCTCTTTTCCCCACCACTAATAAGGCTTTTGCTTGCCTCTTTTATGAGAGATAATTTGCCCATATAACTTCTCCCTTTCTCCTCCCAATATTTCTCTCTCACTGCTTGGTTTCATTTTTTTTTTTTTTTTAAGATATGATCCCATCCTCTTCAATTCACTCTGTGCACTCTGTCTCTATGTATGTGTGCGTGTGTGCATGTGTGTGTGTGTGTGTGTACTCTCACCCAATACCCAGATACTGAATGTTTCAAGAGTTACAAATATTGTCTTTCCATGTAGGAATGTAAACAGTTCAACTTTAGTAAGTCCCTTATGACTTCTCTTTGCTGTTCACCTTTTCATGGTTCTCTTCATTCTTGTGTTAGAAAGTCAAATTTTCTTTCCAGCTCTGGTCTTTTCATCAGGAAAATTTGAAAGTCCTCTATTTCATTGAAAAACCATTTTTTCTCCTGAAGTATTATACTCAGTTTTGCTGGGTAGGTGATTCTTGGCTTCAGTCTTAGTTCCTTTGACTTCTGGAATATCCTATTCCATTCCCTTCTATCCCTCAGTGTAGAGGGTGCCAGATCTTGTGCTATCCTGATTGTATTTCCACAATACTTAAATTGTTTCTTCCTAGCTGCTTGCCATATTTTCTCTTTCACCTGGGAATTCTGGAGTTTGGCCACAATGCTCCTAGGAGTTTCTCTTTTTGGATCTCTTTCATGCGGTGTTCTGCGGATTCCTTGAATATTTATTTTGCCTTCTGGTTCTAGAATCTCAGGGCAGTTTTCCTTGATAATTTCATGGAAGATGATGTCTAGGCTCTTCTTTTGATCATGGTTTTCAGGTAGTCCCAGAATTTTTACATTGTCTCTCCTGATTCTATTTTCCAGGTCAGTTGTTTTTCCAATAAGATATTTCACATTATCTTCCATTTTTCGAATCTGCACGGTATGTTCTGAGATATCTGTCTTTCTCATAAAGTCCTTAGCGTCCATCTGTACCATTCCAGTTTTGAAAGATCTATTTTCTTCAGTGAGCTTTTGAATCTCCTTTTCCATTTGGTTAATTCTGCTTTTGAAAGCATTCTTCTCCTCATTGGCCCCTTGCACCTCCCTTGCCAGCTGAGTTAGGCTAGTTCTCAAGGTGCCAATTTCTTCAAGATTTTTTTGGTTCTCCTTTAGCAGGGAGCTGATCTGCTTTTCATGCTTCTCCCTCATCCCTCTCATTTCCCTTCCCAGTCTTTCCTCCACCTCTCTATCTTGATTTTCAAAATTCCTCTTGAGCTCTTCCATGGCCCGAGCCCATTGGGTGGGCTGGGACACAGAATCCTTGATTTCTGTGTCTTTGCCTGATGGCAAGCATTGTTCCTCCCCATCAGAAAGGAAGGGAGGAGGTGTCTTTTCTCCGATAAAGTACCCTTCAATAGTTCTATTTCTTTTCCCTTTTCTTGGCATTTTCTCCAAGCAGTGGGCTGACCTCTGAATGTTCTCCTCACACGCACCTCGCCTCCTGGTCCTCCCAGCCAGTGTTTGGGGACTGAGATTCAAATGCTGCTTCCCACCTTAGGGTTTTTGGCAGGGGCAGGGCTGCTATTCAGTGTGAGAATTAAGTTCAGGTGGTCAGGGGTAGGGCCTCCTCTCTGGCTCAGTTCCCTCAGGGGGTTTATGCACAGACCTTCCACAATGGATCCAGGCTCCCGCCCATTTGGGGAGCCCCTGTCTGCAGCCGCCTCTCAGCTTCTATCTCCTGGGGGGGCTCGAGCCATGGGGGCAACCCACTCCCCTCTCAACCCGCCAAAGAGACTCTCTCACTTACCCCCGTCAGTCACCTGTTGGTGGGGGGGCTTGTGCCGCTGCTGGAGATCCCGTGTCTGGAGCTTTCTCAGATCTGTGCCTCTCAGAGCCACGGCCGCTGCAGGTCCGGGCTGGTCTCCGCGTCTGCAACACGACGGACCTTTTGCGAGAGGTTTGCAGGTCCCTCTGTGGGTGGAGGGACCTGCGTGGCCGCAGGATATCCCGTCCCCGTAGCCCTCTCAGATCTTTTCCTCATGGTGTCGTGGCCGCGGCAGAGCTGCCCTCTGCTCCCCATCCCGGTGCCTAGTCCACGGTGCGAAGGACCCCCCACGAGAGGTTTGCAGGTCTCTCCGGAACAGAAATCTCCCTCGCTCCAATATTCCGTGGTCTCTGGGTGCAGAATTCGCCCTGGGTTGGTCCCCTCTAGCCGTTCTGTGGTTTGTGTGTTCAGAGCTATGTGTATGTGCGTCTTTCTACTTCGCCATCTTGGCTCTGCCCCTCAACATTTTTCTTAAATGGAAAAAAGGTGGTGTTTGTTTTGTAAAGTAAAAATGGTACTAAACGGAAAGGTCAGGGGAGCCACAAACCAGACATTATGAATTAAGTAAAAACATTTATTGAATTCCCATTCCTACTAAGTTTCAAGTGCTATGCTATCCTTCAGTATGAGGGATGGACGACAATTAGAGAAAGACAGTCTATTGTCAAGTTCACACTTTGTGGGAGGAAGACAGCGTCTTAGAGTTCAGTTGTTGAGTAAATGAAAAGATTTTTCAAAAGCTTTAAATTCTAAAAGTCATAAGAATGCACCAGAGGGGCAGATTCTATGGCTCAAACAGCCATTTTTAGTTTGTCAGAAGGTCAAATGATGTTGGAATACTGTAGAGCATACAAGCAGGGCAAATGGTAAAGTCAGGCAGTCCTTAGAAAGCAGATACCAAGGCACGTTTCACGGTTCATTTTACCTAAAGGAAAAGTTGTTGACTCCCATTGCCCCAAAATCATGTGAGCAGTTAAGTAGTCTAGATTGCTTTCTAGGTGGTTTGGGGTGGGAGTTGAGCAAGTCAAGATTCCTTTGGATTTGACAGAGATGAGAATAACTGCCTCTCATTTCTTATTAGTACATGTGAACAATTTTTACAGTTATTTATAGTATGTTTATAGTATAGTATATGGTATTTTGTTTATATTATTGAGGAAAAATTAAAATAGCACATAAAAAAACTGAGAAAGCATATGATGAAAGTGACCAAAGATATCCATGGAAGACAGCTCCAACAGGAGGAGAGGGAAAGGGTGAAGCAATTGAGCTAGAGATTATATTGTAGAGTTAAAGAGAGTGATACTTTAAATTTCATCATCTGCAAAGTATTGATTGATCTTCCTAATTTTCTAATTTCTTCTCTGGCTAATCTTTGAGCTTCAGCATTGCCTTCAACTTTCGAATGAGAGGGTACATACTTCCACTCAACATTCATATTCTGAGTCATATTATCCAGCTTAATGAATTGGTCTTTGAGGACAACATCTTTATTTTCCCTTTTTTTCCAGCCATTTTCTTTCCACCTGCTAATTAATTAATTCATGCCTTTGGTGATAAGTTGATTATCTGCATACACAGTATGTCTGTCCTTATTTTGGACCTTTCCTTACTAAATTCCTTTTTGTAGCTGCTTCTAATGGTGCTCTTTGGTTTGTCTGTTATCCAGAATGTGTACCACTTATGTTTTGATCATATTCTTGGTCCCCAGTAGACACCGATTCCTCCTTGTGTGCCTTTTCTTTTCCATTATTTTTGCAGGCACCCTTGATATACAGTGTTAGGGTCTGATGCCTGATGTGGTTGCCCATACCAACTTTCAGTGCCTCTAATCTTCCAGCAATAGTCATAGCTCCTTGAACTGTGTTTCCAACTTATCTCCAGTCTCTTCACAGGCTTGCTGAATAAAGAAAATGAGTCTGACTTCCGAGATGGTCACTAGATGACTTTTGACATCTCGTTTAGTTCTTATTCTATAATTCAAAGATCTTAAGGTATAAGTGCCTTGGAAGAGAAACAAAATTATTGAATAACAAAGCAGAGATTCTAATACAATTCTTCTGAGTTCAAATTTAGTGTCATTTCTAGTACATTATTTTCTTTCCTTTTATACTTCTGTGAGTCCTCAGTTTCTGTATCTATGAGACAGAAATAATAATTCATGCACCTCTTGCCTCTCATAGCTAAGGTAATGCTTAAATAGGGAGTTAAGTCTATAAATGGCTCTGTAAAGTGATATAAAAGGAACTAATATGAATGATGACAATGAGTTGTATAAATATCACAAGAAAGTTATGCTATCTTTGGTGTCAAGGACAGTATACTCTTAACAGAGAATATTTCTTTTTAAATCCTCGGCAAAAGTTTTATTTACTCTTTCTTTGCTTATCAGCTCTTTGGTATAACCTTGTCTTTCTGTTCATATCTAGGAAGGCTGGTAACAGAAAATATTACTTTATTTTCTGTAGGATATGGTATGATGCTTAGTAACTGAAATGATATAGCTTTCTGCCTCAAAAAGGATTTATTTCTTAAACTAAAAAAAAAAAAAAAAATGAAGCCAGGAGTGATCAGTTTTGCCCATGGAAAATTCTGCATTGTGAATACCAATGATTACTTTTTGAGCTAATTCTTGAATTGACAGTGTGTTGACCCCTGCCATGGTAAGTGAGTGTTAGGAAGACAGTTACTGATACTGCTGACTATTACATTGATGGACATTCACCAACGATTAGAGAATATTGAATTCTAGGTGTCACATTTTAGGAAGAACAATGGTAAAGTGAAAAGTACCAGATAGCATGGATGGTGATTGGAACCGAAGACACAAAATCTGAAGATCAAACAATCTACCAATCAACAAACACTTATTAGTGATGGGGACACAAATAAAAAGTAAAAAAAAGTCTTTGGCCTCAAGGTCTTATTTCAGCTGACTTTTAAAGTAAACCAATGATATTAAGAGGCTGAGGTAGAAGAGGGACTACTCTAGATGTGGAGAAAATCCAGGGCAGAAGTATGGAGTTGGGAGATGGATTACATTGTAGGTGGAGAGGATAATAAATATGACCAGAAATATAAAGTACCTGAGGGAAAATAGATTACACATGTGTATATATATATGTGTGTGTGTGTACATTTATACATGTATATACACATATGTGTATATAATATATGTATATCATGTTATATACATGCACTATACATGTGTGGGTATATATCAAATAGAAGAGTTTATATTTGATTATAAAAATAAAAGGAAATCATTGAAGGTTATTGACAGGGGAAATGGGTGACATGATCATATCTGCTCATTAGCAAAACGTATTTTGTTAACATTGTAAAAGACAGACTGAAGTAGGGAGCAGTTCAAGGTAGTTAGGCAAATTAGGAAGCTATCACTAAAGAAAACCTACACAATCCGTTATTGGAGGGTCAGAGGTGATTTATGACCTCGGGGTTATCTAGTCCAGCACTTTTTTGAACAGGAATAACTTTTCTAATATCCATCATCCATGGTCATTCAGCGCTCCACTTAAACATCTCCATCAATGGGGAACTCAGTGTTTCATGAGAACTTTCATTCTACTTTGGGATAGTTCTCATAATCAGAAAGTTTTCCTTGTAGTGCACTTCCTTGTAATCTGCCTCACTGTAATTTCTCAGCAAATCCTGCTACTTCTTCATCCTGCAAAGAAGAACAAATATAATTCCTGTTCCACATGACAGCTCTGTAGACATATAGAGATGACTTCTTGCCTTCACCCTTCTTTGCCCTCCAATCCTCTTATCTCTATGACTTTGCATAGAATGTTTCACATTCGGGGAATTGATTCCTTATTCCCCTTGCCCTCTTAAATTTCCTTCATAGTTTCCTTCATCATTGTTTCCTCCAATCAAGTGCTATCTTTTACTCATGAACCTTTATCTAATCCCCAAGCAGCTAGAGCCTTACTTCCTTAAAAGATCTCATACTCATTTTGTACATAATCTGATATGGTCAAAAAGACTTACATTTTTTTTCCCTATTAGAGGGGAACTTCTTGAGATCAGAGACTATTTCACTTTCACCTTTGAATTCCTAACATTTGGTGGAATGACTGACACATAGTAGGCACTTGATATATTTTTTTAAAATCATGCATCTGGTCCAATTCCCTCCCCTGGCCTCTTATAATAACAGTTCCTGGACAGGTCATACAACTTGTCAAATACTGTCGAACTTATAGATAACATAGATTAGATCTCAGGGCTCAGGATGACCTTTCTAAAGTTCTTTTCTACACCATGTTGCCTCATCTATTCTAGAACTTTTTTATCAAAGAAATCTAGATATCTGAAATTCATTTAAACCAGAAGTGTAAATAGGGAATGGAAAACATAACTTTTTCCCTAGGAAACAAATTTTAAAGCTTCCAACAACACTTGTTTTCCTTGAACTGGACAGAAACCAATGAATCTAGAAACTGCTTTAGAGAAATAATCATTAAAACAGGAAGCAAGCAAATGGTTTGCTTCCTCCCCAGTGCTGCAGCATAAGGCAGTGGTTTCTCTAACTCATGAGATTATTTCTGCCATTTGAATTGCATATACACACACATACATACATATAACTATATATAATTCCAATTTATATATATATGTGTGTGTGTGTATAAATATACCAAATAAAGGCATTTATATTTGATTATAAAAATAATAGGAAATTATTGAAGGTTATTGACAGGGGAAATGTGTGATATAACCATATCTGTTCTCAGGAGGAAGGTTTTTTTTTGTGGGGTGTGGTTAAGGGCATTGGGGAAGAGACTGTTCAAAGAATGTTATTAGCTCTTTCTCTTATCAAGCAGCAAAGTTAGTGATTAAAAGAGACAGACAACAAGACAGGAAAATGGTACTGTCAGGTACTCTGATTGACAAGCACATACTTAGCCATTCAAATATACACACATACAAACTTTCTTTTACACTAAAAAGATATTGGTGTTGAACAATAACAAAAATCTGTATTTATTATTAGCCAATGTGTTAATTCAAAAAATATTAACTCTGGCCACAAAATTATTAATACTGTTTTCTTAATTGCTGTTGATGCTCTGTTTGGCTGCTTTTCTTGTTTCCAGACCTGTAATTATATCAGTTTGGGCAATTCCTGATCCAGGATCTCCCTCTGCTACTACATATTTACAATTTCTCTGTAGCCTGTAGTGTTACACCATAGGCTTTTAACTTGGGGACTGTTAATTTTTAAAATAATTATTTCAATATAATTTGTAATCCTTTGTAATCCTATGTATTTTATTTTATGCATTTTAAGACATTATATTACCATACGCTTGCACAGACACAAACACACACATATACAAACACACACACACACACACACGAGATTTTAAGAACTCCTGTCATAGAAAATGACCTCAGGACTTCAAGATAACTGACATGAACAGGGTCAAACACCAATATACATCATAGTTGAGCCCAAATCTTTCTGACTACCCATAGTCTTCTACTAGCTGCCCCTCTTAAAAAGTTCCTGATAATCTCTACACAAACACACAACCATACAAATTCACATAGATATACACACACAAGATTTAAAAACACCTACAAAAAGACAGGTTCATCAGCAATCCAATTTTTTTTACTTTATTGGCATTTTGATGATGCAGTAATTATCTTCCACCTAAAACTGGTCTGAGCTTTGTTGTCAATTTTCCATGGAGACAGTTAAGAATCCTTAGCAGTAGAGGGCGCTCTGACAACATACATTTTAGTCTGGTATATTTCTTTTCCCTTAAGTGGACAACCTGTCTGGGGACTGTGATGATAGAGCAGCTCTTCCTGAGAGCTTCTATAGCTTCTGAGTAGCATCTGTGAAACCATCCATTGAGAGCCTCAAAAACATGTGACTTTAAAACTCTCCCCTCCCATTCTGCAGATCTGAGAAAAACAAAACAAAACCGGATGTTATACCTCTCACCGTATCATTGGCCTCCATCTTTTCATCCTCCCCCAACCCCAAATTTGGACTCAGAAATGAATCTTCTCTGTCATTTCAAATGTGAAGCATAGATTCCAAAATCAATACCTAAGAATATTTTGTGCAACATGGTAATATTTAATTTGTTTCTGTGATAGGAGAGGAGGACAAAATAACATCCTTTCCCCCCTCCCATACTTCTTCAAGCTCTCCTGTCCTTCCGATCAATAGTTTATTTGATTTCCTGCTCTCAGAGTCTAGTTCCTAGTTGCCTCTGTTCCTAAAAATCCTGATGGTACCATTTGCTTGTCTTCTAGCCTGCCTCTTTTAATCATCAAGCTTGGTGCTTGATGAGAGCAAGAGCTAGTAACCTTCTTTGAACAGTCTCCTCCCCAATCCCCTTATCTATCCCCCCCCTATTAAAGAAAAAAAAAAAGAGTAAAAAAGCCTTCCTCCTGAGCCCTGGTCTTGACAACAGGGATAAATTCATGGCCACTGTTACTAATGACAACTAGCAGCAGCATATGAGAGCGCCCCTGGCATTACTGACAAAGGTCAGCCAGCAAGCATAGACCTCTCAGCTGTAGCTATGACTGGTGCAGGTTTCCATCATAAACCCAATTACTTATGTCTTGTGTGTCTTGAGAAATCTGTATGACTGTTCACTACAAGCTATTACTGGAGTGTTGACGATGCAGGGTTCCTGTTACGGTTGAGCAGGCACATTTATTTTAACATCCTATTTTCAGGTGCTTAGAACTTTTCTTTAAAAAGAGAGAAATGTAGAGGAGGGTGGATCTCATTTAAAAAAGAAATTCTCTGGGAATTCTGCAGGCTTTTTTTTTTTTTTATTATTTTGATTGTGCCGACTTGCTTGGGAAAGACTAAAGATGTCCTGCTTAGTCATACTGGAAACTCTCTAAGTCAAAACATTTTTGTAACATTTTTGAGTCACAAGGACCTACAGAGGTCTCTTTTAAAGGGGCAGGAATCACCTCTAAAGCATATGTGACAGAAGGTGATCCAGTACCTGCTTTTGAAGACTTACAGTTCTGTCAAACTCATTGAGCTTACTGCAATGTGGCTTCACTCATACACTTAAAGAAATGAATTGTTCAAATGGTTCATGGGGGCATGTATTCCAGCCCTTATAGGAGAAAGAACCCCCTTGACAAAATGAGGCTATGAAATGCCTGCTAGATTAAAGTCAAATTCAAGGCTGAAACTGGTTTAAAATGTAATTGGGAAATGTTTGACAAAATGCACAAAATAAAATCGATTAATGTTAATTTTCATTTTCTAAATGAACACAAGACTTATGGGGATTAATTTTAATTTGAGTTTGACACTATTGTATTATAAGATAAACAGTGGAGGAGAAAATCACAATTACTTTCCAAAGCAGCACATTCTACTGACAGGTGGCTTTGATTTTTAAGAAGTTTTTTTATTTGTTTGTTTTTGCTTTTCCTTTTTCCTTATGTTGAATCAAAATCTGCCTTCTGTAATTTCCATCAATTACCCAGAAGTTGACCATTTGGGACACAAGCAAAGCAAGTCTAATCTGTCTTCAATATAACACAACAGTCTTTTATCTGAGAACAACTATTAATACCCTTCCTTCCACCAAGTCCTTCCTTCTTCAGGTTCAGTAACTCCATTACTAGTCCTCTTATTGTCCTGGTGATAGGACAACGAGAGAGAGAGAGAGAGAGAGAGAGAGAGAGAAACTCTTGATTTATTTGTAACACAGTGCCTTCTGTGTACTGTAATCTAATTTAGGAATAACCAGTGTCTATGTGAGGAAGTCTCCTGTAGAAGGAGAGTTGACTACGCTTTGATTAGCCAAACTTTTGATTACTACCAGGAGAGAAATGTCAATGCAAAGGGTATAAGCACGGACAGTGTCTGACTTCTTTCTTTCCTCTCAAAGCTAAAATTCACATATTTGTGTTTCCCATTGCAATACATTTTAAACCTCTCTAATGTACTTGTTACATAGCGTTGTTTATCAAAGTCTGCCTTTCAATGTATTTTATCCCTTGACTAGACTGTAATTTCTATATGGTTGAGGGATTATGTGTAATTAAATTAGTTATTAGTCATAGTGTAATTAATGCTTTTTACATGTTATGTCACAAACACATTCTTAGGTAAATTTTGTATTAGAAATACATCCTAAGGATTATGTGAATGACATTATTCTTGCATTCACCTTTGTCACAGAACTGATCCCTAGCCAAGAGGGAGTGGGAAGTTCTAAAGAAGTCATCATACACAATGATACAAGACTCCTCTACTTGTTAGTGAGGTATAACAGAGGTATAACACACTACTCATGTAATACTGTCTCACCACTGTGAGAAAGACAGGAAAGACACAAACAGACTCATTTCAAGATAATGTTGCTATTCCCTGCTCCGGAGGACTTCTTAAGTCATAATGTCACTTTGTAAACTACCCATTTTAATTGATTGCATCAAAGTTGTAGTCAACCTAATTGTCTCCCAACTATTAGTAGAAGACCTTTCCGGTTCTTTAAAACCACCTATGGAAGTTTAGTTGGGATAAGTAATATTTCAACCTGTCCTCACATTTTTGGAGGACATTCTCTCATATAATGCTACCAGAAGATTCAAAGAAGTAATGGATCAAGAGAAGAAAAGGAAAGGAGGGAAGGATGAAAGAAAAGGAGAGGAAGAAGGAGGGAAAGAAGGACTTAATGAAGGAAGGAAGAAGGAAAGAACAGAATGAAGGAGGGTGGAAGTGAGAAAGGAAAATAAATATTAAGTGCTCTCTATGTATATATAGACACATATCAGAAAGTTTATATACAAATCAGGTGGAAAGACCCCTTGGTTCTTAGGGAATATCAGCAAAGCAGATGGATAGTGAAACACTTTTAGCTTAATATTCAGCAATAAAACCATATCTAACCATTTGTGATGCTGAAGGACGAGTCAGTGCCAAAGACTCTGGTGGTGAGAAATTATCTTGCATCCAATCTTCAGTAGCTAGGATCACTGAGGAATTAGGAGCTGAAGCACTTGCAGAGATAATCACCAAGGTCATAACGTTACAAGTGTTAAATGATAGCTACATGGATTGGACTGGAATGAGAGCAAGTGGTCTTTTTGAGAGTGGGAATGTGTGTGTGAGCTTTTCTTTAGGCTGTTGAGCTCACGTCATTGGGTGTCTCTTGATTTTGAAGATACATAGAGGACAGTGTTGTGTTGAACTGTCTACTACATGTTGCCTCCTGCCTCCCCTTCAAAACAGACAAGGAAACAATAAACATCATGGAAGTTTATGGTTGGCTCAGGAATCCAAATCCCATGAGTTAGTAGTGCCAGCCTCAGAAAAGCAAAATTTTGGTCATAATGACCAGGGGCCAGGAGATAGGTCACAATAATTAGAAAGGGACCAACATATGAGAAAGTAAATACTAATCCAAAGAATTATTACAAGAGCATCTTCACATGACCTCAGTTCCTCTCTAGATTCACATTATTCATGAATAAGCTAATAACTTTTGCTGAGATTATATCTAAAGTTCTTTCTAGCCCTAAAAATTTATGTTCCATCATTTTATGTTCTGAACTCAGCTTTTATCATTAAGATAAATTCATTTCAAATATATATTTTAATGAATACAAGCCTAAGTAAATCCCTTTAGCCATCTAAATCATAAAAACAAAGTGCATGAGAAACATATTGCCTTAATTAAAACATATAGCTACAAAATATTCATTTAATCAGTCTGCATATCTTTGGAAAGTCCTACTCCTGGATGCACAAAGGGTTTGGATCAGAAATGAATTGTAGGATAACACTGGACATGATCAGAGATGTAGCATATCTGTCTCCTTTAACTCTTTCATGTCACAAAACTGCATTTCTTTAACACCAACAAGAAAGGCCATTGATCTCTGTAGGAGGAAAGCAATTCAGATTAAGGAAATAACATATCCATATATGTATATAAATTTGTGTAAGGTACTGTTCTAGATACAGGGGATAAAATGATAAATACCAGTTTTTCTAATCTGATGGCCTAGGAAGACAAATGATATAAGAGAGACTAAAATAAATATAAAGGAATATATTAAGATAAACAATTTCAGGAGACAGGGAAAGAGACAGAGACAGAGAGGGAGACAAAGATAGAGACAGACAGAGGTAGAGACAGAGCCATAGAAAGTGCTGAGACAGATATATAGAGAAAGAGACCACATCCATGATCATGTAGTGGGGAATGGGAATGCTGAGTGGGTATTAAAAAGTCTTCATGGAAGAGGTGTCACATTAGTTGAAACATGAGAAAAGTGAAGAACTTCAATAGCTGGAGTCTCTTCCAACTTTGGCCCACTATTACCATATAGCTCACTAAATCCCATGCGTGATTAAAATAAAAGAACAAGGCAGGGTTAATTGTACAACTGGTGATTAAGAAAACATGTAGGGAGGAGCCAAGATGGCAGAGTAGAAAGATACACGTATGCTGTCTCTGAACCCACAGCTCATAAAATACCTGTAAAGAAGAAATCCCAAAAAATTCTGGAGCAGCAGAAGCCACAGAACAATGCAGCAGAGGAGATTTCTGTTCCAGAGAGACCTGAAAAGTTGACACAAAGGGTGCATCCCACACCAGACCCAGAACAGAGTTCAGCCCTGGCTTGGCTGTGCAGCACCGAGAGGAGCAGATCCAAGCAGGCTTCAAGGACTGAAACTCCAGCAGCCACGCAGGTCCCTCCACCTGCAGGTGCTGGAGGTCAGTGAGAGGGTCTTTCCAGCTCGCTGAGAGGGGAGTGGGGTGTCCCCATAACTCAGGCCCTGTCGAGAGGCAGCAGCAGACCTGGGCTCCCAAAGCAGACAGGAGCAAAGATCCATTGTTGAAGGTCTCCACATAAACCCCCTGAGGGAACTGAGCCCTGTGAGGTGGCCCTGCCCCACCTGAGCACTTGAACTTAATCTCACACTGAATAGAAGCCCCACCCCCACCCAAAGCCCTGAGGCTGGGAAGCAGCATTTGAATCTCAGACCCCAAGCTCTGGCTGGACAGATCTGGAGGCTAGGTGGGTGTGGAGAGGGCACTCAGAAGTCAAGTAACCCACTGGGAAAATGCCTAGAAAAGGGGGAAAAAATAAGACCATAAAAGGTTACTTTCTTGGTGAACAGATATCTCCTCCCTTCCTTTCAGATGAGGAAGAACAAAGCTTACCATCAGGGAAAGACACAGAAGTCAAGGCTTCTGTATCCCAAACATCCAAAATAAATATTCAATGGGCTCAGGCCACGGAAGAGCTCAAAAAGAATTTTGAAAATCAAGTTAGAGAGGTGGAGGAAAAACTGGGAAGAGAAATGAGAGAAATGTAAGAAAAGCATGAAAAGCAGGTCAACACCTTGCTAAAGGAGACCCAAAAATATGCTGAAGGAAATAACACCTTGAAAAATAGGCTAACTTAATTAGCAAAAGTGGTTCAAAAAGCCAATGAGGAGAAGAATGCTTTCAAAAGCAGAATTAGCCAAATGGAAAAGGAGGTTCAAAAGCTCACTGAAGAAAATAGTTCTTTCAAAATTAGAATGGAATAGATGGAGGCTAATGACTTTATAAGAAACCAAGAAATCACAAAACAAAACCAAAAGAATGACAAAATGGAAGATAACGTGAAATATCTCATTGGAAAAACAACTGACTTGGAAAATAGATCCAGGAGAGACAATTTTAAAATTACGGGACTGCCTGAAAGCCATGATCAAAAAAAGAGCCTAGACATCATCTTTCATGAAATTATCAAGGAAAACTGCCCTGAGATTCTAGAACCAGAGGGCAAAATAAGTATTCAAGGAATCCACCAATCACTGCCTGAAAGAGATCCAAAAAGAGAAACTTCTAGGAACATTGTGGCTAAATTCCAGAGTTCCCTGGTCAAGAAGAAAATATTGCAAGCAGCTAGAAAGAAACAATTCAAGTACTGTGGAAATACAATCAGGATAATACAAGATCTGGCAGCTTCTACATTAAGGGATCGAAGGCTGTGGAATATGATATTCCAGAAGTCAAAGGAACTAGGACTAAAACCAAGAATCACCTGCCCAGCAAAACTGAGTACAATACTTCAGGGGAGAAAATGGTCTTTCAATGAAATCAAGGACTTTCAAGCATTCTTGATGAAAAAAAGCAGAGCTGAAAAGAAAATTTGACTTTCAAACACAAGAATGAAGAGAAGCATGAAAAGATAAACAGCAAAGAGAAGTCATAAGGGACTTACTAAAGTTGAACTGTTTACATTCCTACATGGAAAGACAATATTTGTAACTCTTGAAACTTTTCAGTATCTGGGTGGTTGGTGGAATTACACACACACACACACACACACACACACACACACACACACACACACATACACACACATATACACACACAGACAAAGAGCAGAGAGTGAATTGAATAGGATGGGATCATATCTTAAAAAAATAAAATTAAGTGGTGAGAAAGAAATATATTGGGAGGAGAAAAGGAGAAATGGAATGGGACAAATTATCTCTCATAAATGAGGCAAGCAAAACACTTTTTAGTGGAGGGACAAAGAGGGGAGGTGAGAGAAAAACATGAAGTTTACTCTCATCACATTCGACTAAAGGAAGGAATAAAATGCACACTCATTTTGGTATGAAAACCTATCTTACAATACAGGAAAATGGGGGAGAGCAGGATAAGCACGTTGCGAGGGATGATGGAAGGGAGGGCAGTGGAAGGAGGGAACAATTTGAAGTCAACACTCTTGGGGAGGGACAGGATCAAAAGAGAGAATAGAAGCAATGGAGGGCAGGATAGGATGGAGGGAAATATAGTTAGTCTTACACAACACGACTATTACAGAAGTCATTTGCAAAACTACACAGACATGGCCTATATTGAATTGCTTGCCTTCCAAAGGGAATGGGTGGGGAGGGAGGGATGAAGAGAAGTTGGAACTCAAAGTTTTAGGAACAAGTGTCGAGTACTATTGCTATTAGGAAATAAGAAATACAGGTAAAGGGGTATAGAAAGTTATCTGGCCCTACAGGACAAAAGAGAAGATGGGGACAAGGGAAAGGAGGGATGATAGAATAGAGGGCAGATTGGTGATAGGAGCAATTAGAATGTTTGGTGTTTTGGGGTGGGGGAGGGGACAAATGGGGAGAAAATTTGGAACCCAAAATTTTGTGAAAATGAATGTTAAAATTTAAATAAATAAATTGGAAAAAAAAAAGAAAAGAAAACGTGTATTCCAGGATTTATGTGATGTGGGTAGGGGGGTAGGAGTGAGGCAGGTTGCCAGGTCTCTTGATTCTCAATCCAAAGCTGGTTTGAATTTTTAGTTGACAAATTATTTTTAAAATCTGAACAGAATTCTACAATTTTAATTGATATCACGAGGGACAACTCAGCTTACTAATGCAAGAAATACTTCTAAGAAACAATTTGTTTATACTAAGTAATTAATAATAGCTCTTTTTAAGTTTCTGTCATCTTGGTCTAAGTATATATCATTACTGTTTTGCATATAATACACATGCATTTCTGCAGGATCTTCGTGTTTATTCAGCCTGCTATCTTACTTTCTGTTTTATATTCATTCCCTTATCCTCCCTGACTCTTCTTAAGTTTCTTAACAAAAGGTGAACCTTAGATGAATGTTTCTACAAACTTTTCAAAATGATTCAATTTTGTTTTTTTTTTGCCCCCTGCAAGAAGAGGAAGTGGTTGGTCATTCCCCAGCAGTTAGCCCACCCTCCTTCTCCTTTTGCAGATAGAAGAGTTTCTGTGACTGTAAAAAAGAAGCAAAGAGAATAGAGTAAGAAGACTGTGTCAGGGGTTGAAGTAGAAGAATCTTTCATTCTGAAATTGTCTATATTGTGATGGAAAATGTGATGGCTTTAAAGGCAGTAGGTCAGAGCTTAATGAATGTCTTTCCCACCATCTCCTTGTATGATCTTTATCAAATAAATTGTGGCAGAGATAAGATGATGAAGTAGATAGATGCATAAACTCAAGTGCTTCCCACACAGCCCACAAAATACCTGTAAAAATGACTCTCAAATTCTAGAGCAGCAGAAGCCACAGAACAACAGAGTGAAAGAGGTTTCCAGCCAGAGGTAACCTGGAAAGGTGTATCTCATGGGAGTGCTTAGCAGAGTGGAGCTCAGCCCTGGCCACTTGGCACTGGGAGGAACACAACCTGAAGAGACCTCCAGGGCAAGATTCCCAGAAGGGAGTTTCCCAGATGCCTCAACTCCGAAGTGACAAAGAAAGCTCCAAAGGTTTGAATGGGAGGGTTTCCCAGCTGGGTGAGAGGGGAATAGGGAACCCCCAGCACTGGCTCCAGTTGGCAGCAAAGGTGGCAGGAGTAGCAGCAGCTAGTAACAGGTGGCTATGGTGGCTGCAGAAGCAGCCTAGCTCTATTATCCAGGCAGTTCACCTTAAAGCTTCTGGGAGAAATGGGCAGCTGATCTGAATCTCAGCCTTCAGTGGTAGCCCTACCCCACCCAAAGTCCTTGGGGGAATTCAGCAGCTGATGTGAATCTCAGCCTGGAGCACTGTCCTGGAGGAGGAGGAGCACTGGGATCCTCCCCTTGATAATGGATTCAGAAGTCAAGTAACTGGCTGGGAAAATGCCCAAAAAAGGTGAAAAAAATAACACCATCAAAGGTTACCTTCTTGGTGAACAGGTATCTACTTCCATCCTTTCTGATGAGGAAGAACAAAGCATACTGTCAGAGAAAGTCAAGACCTCTGCCTCCAGTACCTCCAAAATGAATATGAAATGGGCCCAGGCCATAGAAGAGCTTGAAACATAATTCAGCAGCTTCTTAAAGTGTAAGGGGTTTGGAACTCTCAAGTTATCAGGGTCATGGTGTTCTCTGGAGAAATCTCTTGAGACGTCATGTTCTTGAATGACTTATGTGATGGACCACCTTTATGCAATAAGCAATCTTCACAATTATCTTGAGCACGAGCAGCAAGAGCCAAGCACGTAAGCTCAGCACACAGTGTATATGAGCTTCCTGCATGCATGGAAGTAGAATTCCTATATATACTCTGAGCTAGCTGAGAATAAATGGAATGCATACCATCCTTGCTCCCACCTCATTAATTCACACCCGGAAGAAAGATCTCATGCAGGCATGAGATCTTTGGGAACTCAACACTAAAGGAGAACCAAAAAAATGCTGATGAAAATAACACCTTTAAAAATAGGCTAACTCAATTGGAAAAAGAAGTCCAAAACTCCAAAGAGGCATAGAATGCTTTAAAAAGAAGAATTAGCCAAATGGAAAGGAAGGTTCAAAATCTCATTGAACAAAACAGTTCTTTAAAAGAGAGAGTGTTTAAAAAAGAGAGGGAGTTCAGGGAAGCTAATGACTATGAGATAAACCAAGAAGTTCTCCCTTCTGTTCTCTTCTCCTCTCCTTACTTCTATACTTCCAGGCTATACTTAATAATTTCCTCCACACCTAAAAAAATATTTTCATTCTGGGAGATCTATTTATCCTTGGAATTCACATCTTGGAAATACCTGAAGTACCCTCCTAAATCACCTCCATATGATTGAATGGGTGCTCCCAAAACTACAGTTAGAGGAAGCCGAGGACAGGTACCTCAACTGACTATTCTTACACAACTCCACTATTCCCCTCACTGGGTGCCTTTCTCCAAAATGCCTTTCAGTTCCTTTTATGTACTATCTTCATCCTTTAGAATAAAAGCTCTTGTGTGTGTGTGTGGGTGTGGGTGTGTGGTATATACTTAGATCCATCTGAGAACTCATGGTAGGATCATAGACATAGAGCTAGAAAGTATCTCAGACTTCATGTGATCTAATCACCTTCTTTTAGATATGAGTATAATGAGACTCATTGAAGTTAAATAACTTGTCCAAAGTCACAGAGGATAGTCTCAAAGGCAGAATTTGAACTGAGTTTCTATAATGACACACATAGTTATTAATATGAATTGCAAAAACAAAGATAGTTCTTTCCACGGCATGTCACTTCTACATCAACAAGAGTGTATACTCCCCTATACCCTTTTGATTCTGGAAGACCATGTCTATACATCTATAAAGGGCCCACTAAATGATGTAGAGTCCTTCATCTCATTGGTGCTTTCATTATTTCCTAAATAATAATATAGTCTATCAATGCATTTCTAGAATGTAGAAGGCAAGTACAATCCACCTATAAATGAGTAGTCATATAATAGTTGATATTTATGTAGCTAGGATTTTACATAGAACTCTTTTATATAGCCCTGTTTGGTCTTCAGAAGACCTCTTAAAGGAAATGTGCAAATATTAATTATACTTATTTCACAGATAATGAAACTTAGACTTTTACAGGGACAATTTGGCCAGGCCACATAGCTAGTTAATGACTGTTACTGCTTGAATTCAGGTCTCAAGTGTTCTTTCCCCAGTACCAGTATTCAATTGATAAATATCTACAATGCGTAATGCATTCTTCTTTGAATGATAATAATAAGGTTTTTCTCAATAAAAGACAATAGGGCAAATGCCACAATGTCTAAATTTTTCAGAAAGGTAGAAGTCCAAATAATAATCTATAAATCTTAAGCAGGAATTTTAAATGTCTGTAGGATCCTTTCTATGAATTCTACTTGTATTTTTACAAACATCTGCACAGGGATGCTTGAGACTCAGCAAAGTGCTTTGTAAATCTTCAAATGTTATTTAAAGAGATCTTTTATGCTCATTGCATTAGTCCTTATCACTCATTATTCTTCATCCTGGAACAGTTCCACACTCTCACCTACCACGTTTTGGCCCTAAAGGCCTTAGCTCCTGATTGCAGTGTTTGTTCCTAGTAGTCCATACTCACTTCTCTCCCAACACTACTCCTGACAATTGGGACTTACTCTCCTTTTCTTTATCCTCATCTCTACCTCTCAACTTTTAGCTCCCTTTAAGTGTTGTCTTACAATAATAGAGGATAATGTTCCTGGGAATAGGGACGGCTTTTTCCCCATATTTATGTCCTCAACATTTATCGTAGTTTCTGGCAGATAATAAGGGTTATATTCTCTGTGTCTCTCTATCTTTGTTGCTGTCTGTCTGTCTCTCCTTCCCTACCTCCTTCCTCTTTTTCTTCTCTTTCTCTCCCTTCCTTTCTCTGTCTCTGTCTCTCTCTCTGTCTCTCTGTCTCTGTCTCTGTCTCTCTCTCTCTCTCTCTGTCTCTCTCTCTCTCTCTGTCTCTCTCTCTCTCTCTCTCTCTCTCTCTGACTCTGTTTCTATCTCTGCATTATTAGACCTTTGGTAATCACATAGATGCAACCCACCCACCCTTCTAATTACCTAGTACATACTTTGAGTATATGCATTTTACTTCATTTCATTATAAACATTTAATAAATACCTGCCATGTACCAGGCATCAAGTTGTATATTAAGACAAAAATGAAGCAATCACTGACAAAAAAGGCACTTAAATGATTTTGTGAGAGATAATACATATGGATGGTGGATAGACTATATACACATATATGTATGTATGTAATATCTACACCCATATAGGAGGTCCAAAAGCTCACTAAATAAAATAATTCCTTAAAAATTAGAATGGTGCAAACAGAAGCTAATGATGTTATGAGAAATCTAGAAATCATAAAACAAATATCTATACCCATATATGTGTATGTAGTATGTACATAATGTTTGTATCCACACACACATATGTGTGCATATATAGGCACACATATTATATATATGCACATACAATATACAATATGAATATATAAATATAAAATATGAAGTAAATTGTAGGGGAGATCAAATATTAGCATCTGGAGAAGAGTTGTTTACAAAAAACTAAGATATTTGGCTCTCTTGATTTCTAAATTTGTAATCCTATGGCCTAAAACAGTGATCAGTATGGAATACCTGCTTAACAAATGTTTGTTGATTGATTGAGTGATGATTATAGTGATTAATAATAGAAGGAAAATTCTAGTTTAGGAAACACATAGCATTAGCTAGATATCCAATCTTGCGGACCAGAACATCTGTATTCCACTTGTGCCTCCGACATGTACATTCAGTATGATTATGAGCAAGTCTCTTGACCTTTCAATGACTAAGGTCAAAAGATGGTTGAAGTGATGGATGGATTGTTGATATGCTTTTTGGAGAGGATTCTCAAGTCAATGAATGTCTAGGTCTGGACAGAAAGAAAATAAAGGGATAATAATTGCTTTAGGAACCTAAAACCTATTGAAATTAATGAGAATAATAACATAACTTTTATAGAGAACTTCAAAGCTTGTAAAAATCCTTTATAAATATTATCTCACATGATCCTCATAACAACCCTGAGAATAGGTACTACTGTTATACCTGTTTTATAGATGAGGAAACTGGGACCAAGTGACTTGCCCAGAGTCACACAGAGTGTGTGCAGGTGCATTTGAACTCAGGTCTTACTGACTTCAGGTTCTATCTACTGTAACAACGAGCTGCCTCTGCAATAGTACAGTGGACTGGGAATTAGGAGAAAGTGGTTTAAGTCCTAATCATGCCTTTGTGTGACCTTGGGTAACTCACCTCAATTTTTAGATCTCAATTCTCTTGTCAGTCATATATAGAACTGAAACCCCTATCACCTATACCCGAGATCATGCCACTTATTTTGGCTATACCATGGGCTATACTCATTATCATGTAGATGTCATACTGCAGTAAGGGTTGCTAATGCTTTATTGGCAAGTTAGCCAGCCCTGAAGTGATCAGGGAATGGTGGGAACATAGCTGTGTAACTACTCCATTATAATCTACATGTTTCCATTCAACCGAGAGATTAAGCAATGAGCATAAATGTAAACACTAAGGCACTGAAATAATAAATAAGGAAGCAGAGCATTATCTGATATCATGAGACCATAGAAATGAAAGCATTGTTTTAATGCATGTGCTTTCCTATACCCATAAGTAGGCTATACTCATTATGTTCTTATAATAAAAACAAATCCAGAGCCAAGAAATGTTCCATCCAAACACCAGCTGTCCAAAGGCAGAAAAGACAGAATGTGGACCTGGAACACTAATAAAGGGCAATGAGGAGAAGTTTCTTAACAACTGGGACTTCCACATGAATCAATATGACGGTGAGTGTGTGCAGGGGGTGTTATATATAAAAGAGGAGGGGCTGTATACTCTTGAAAAATCTATCCATTAATAAGCTTGTCCATTCTGAGTTAAGAGCAGCCTGAGTTTGCTTTAGTCTCTTACTAAGCATCTCAGTAACCTGCTAGAATGACATCTCTCCTTATGTTCTTTGATTTCCCATCCCCATATAACATACTCTCTCCAAAAATGCATCCTGTAAAAACTCCCAAACTAATCATCCTTATGTACAGATATAAACTTATTATTCCCCTGCTCAAAACCCTTTAACAACTCTTTTATCCCCTACAAATCTAAGTAAAACTACTTTGATTAACACTCAGAGCACCTTACAGTCTATTATAACCTGAACTTCTCAGCCAAATCTCACACTATGCTTTTTTTATAATCTAGAAAAATTGAAAGATTCACAATTACCAAAAGCAGTAATTGAGAAATGTTTAACAAAATAAATAAAAATGCAATATAATGTAGAGAATGTGGCGTTCTAAGTCAATATTCATCCAGGACAGATTTGTTTCTATTTCAGCTTGAGGTCACTGGTCTATACCACCATCCTATTAACATACTCTGGGAGGTTAAGGACATATTTGTCTAATACATCAGTTTGAACATTGCTTTCACTGTTAGCCACTAGTGATTATCACCACAGTTCCATTTAAACAATTAAAATCAATAAGCTATAAAAAAATTTTGTTGAAAAGATGCATCAAGAACAGAAGTTAAAAATATTCCCAGCTCCATGTCTAAGGGCATACTCTCCTCATTATCACTGTCAGTTCCAGGGAAAAGTAAATTTTTGTTTTATTTTGTTTTAATTGGTTTATTTTTAGTTTTCAATAGACACTTCCACAAGATTTTCAGTTTCAAATTTTCTCCCCATCTCTTCTCTCTGCCCACCCCAAGACAGTATACCTTCTGATTATACCTTTCCCAAATCTGCCCTCCCTTCTATCACATACTTCACTTTTCTTATCCCCATCCCCTCTATTTTCTTGTAGAGAAAGAAAGATTTCTATACCTCATTGCCTGTATGTCTTATTTCCCAGTTGCATGTAAAAGCAATTATTAACACTTGTTTTTAAAACTTTGAGTTACAACTATTCTCCCTTCCTCCCTCTCCACTCATCCCCACTGAGAAGGCAAGCAATTCAATATAGGTTATAAATGTGTAGTTATGCAAAACACTTCCCTAACAGTCATATTGTGAAAGATTAGCTATATCTCCCTCCATCGTATCCTGACCCCCATATTTTGTTTTCTCTTTTGACCCTAACCCTCCTGAAAAGTGTTTACTTCTAACTATCCCCTCCTCCCATTTACCCTTCTTTCTATAATCCTCCACCCCCACTATCTCCTTTCCTCCTGCTTCCCTGTAGTGTGAGATAGATTTTCATACAAAATTGAATGCACAGGTTGTTCCCTCTGAAAGCCAAATGTAATGAGTAAAGGGCACTCTTTCCCTCTAATCTCCCCCCACTCCACTCCACTGAAAAAAAATTTTCTTGCCTCTTTTATTTGAGTTATTTTGCCCCATTCTATTTCTCCCTTTCTCCTCCCAATATATTCCTCTCTCATCCCTTAAGTTTATTTTTTTAGATATCATCTGTACCTATTCAACTCACTCTGTGCCATCCAACTATCCTAATGCTGAGAAAACTCTCAAGTTACATATATGACGTTTCCATGTAGGAATGTTAAAAAGTTCAACTTTAATAAGTCCCTTATGATTTATCTTTCCTATTTAGCTTTTCATACTTCTCTTGATTCTTCTGTTTGAAGGTCACATTTTCTCTTCATCTCTGGTCATTTCAACAAGAATTCTTGAAAGTCCTCTATTTCATTGAATGATCATTTTTTCCCCTGAAGTATTATACTCAGTTTTGCTGGGTAGGTGATTCTTGATTTTAATCCTAGTTACTTTGACCTCTGGAATATCATATTCCAAGCCCTGCTATTCTTTAATGTAGAAGCTGCTAGATCTTGTCTTATCCTCAAATTGTTTCTTTCTAGCTCCTTGCAATATGTTCTTCTTGACCTGGGAGCTCTGTTATTTGGCTGCAATATTCGTAGGAGTTTTTCTGGAGGCCATCGGTGGATTCTTTCAATTTCTATTTTTCCTTCTGGTTCTACAAGATCAGGGCAGTTTTCTTTGATAATTTCTTGAAACATGATGTCTAGCCTCTTTTCATGATCGTGGCCTTCAGGTAGTCCAATAATTTTAAAATTATCTCCCGTGGATCTATTTTCCAGGTCAGTTCTTTTTCCAATGAGATATTTCCCATTCTCTGCAATTTTTTTATTCCCTTTATAATTTCTTGATTTTTCATAAAGTTATTAGTTTCCATCTGTTCCATTCTAATCTTTAAGGAATTATTTTCTTCATTGAGCTTTTGGACCTCCTTTTCCATCTGGGCAATTTTACTTTTTAGGGCATTCTTCTCCTCATTGGTTTTTTGACTCTCTGGTCATTTGGGGTGGTCTATTTTTTAAAGTGTTATTATCTTCAGCAATTTTTTTTGGTCTCCGTTAGCAAGCAGTTGACTCATTTCTCATGATTTTCTTGCATCACTCTCATTTCTCTTTCCAATTTTTTCTCTACTTCTATTACTTGATTTTGAAAATCCCTTTCAAACTCTTCCATGGCTTGAGACCAAGTAATATTTTTCTTCGAGACTTTGGATGAAGGAGCTTTGATTTTGTTGTCTTCTGTTTGTATTCTTTGGTCTTCCTTGTAACTACAGAAAAGCTTCTATAGTCTCATTCTTTTTCTCTGATTTTTGCTCATTTTCCCAGTTATTTACTTGACTTTTGACCTGTTAGTCAAGTTGGTTCTCTGCTTCCAGTGGGGGTGGGGTTGTTTTGTCAGCCACTCAATCCCTGTACAGTCTATGGGCCTAGAGTTCCAGAAATGGCCCCTGCCACTGCCACTGCCCCTGCTGCTGCTGCCATGGGCTCCTCCACCCCTTCAGACACCCTGAGGCTGGGGCCCAACCACTCTACATGCTTACACAGGCCCCACAGGTTTTTTCACTGACGTTCCAATTTGTCCTCCGTGTTTTGAGGTTGTGAAGTCTGGAAACAACCACAGGTGCTCGAGATTCAGTCCCCCCAAGGCCTACTCATGTTTTGTCTGTGCTGGCATGACCCACCCTGGACTGTGCTCTGCTCCCAGTGCAGTATAATAAACACTTCCCTGTGGCCTTCCAGGCTGTCTTGCACTGTAGATTTGCTTCACTCCATCATTCTGTGGGTTCTGCTGCTCCAGAATTTGTTGAGTCATTTTTTAGTGCTATTTGGCTGGGTTTGTGGGGAGAGCTCTAGGAAATCCGTGCTGTTACTCCTCCACCTTGGCTCCTTTTCTATGATTTATCAGAAAGTGAATTTAAACAGTTCAAATGCAATTTTTAGATAGCATTTGCTACCAAGTTCAATTCTAAATGTAGCATAGATAATGCGTAAACCAATACCCACCTCTACTAGTAATGAATTTGGATCGGCCTCTAGGGACTTCAACCCTTACTGTCTAATTTTTAGCTGTTCCCAGCATAGACTCCACAAGAATTGTGGAGGCTTTCTTCTCCTGCCCTTTAGATGCTCACAAGGTCATGGATATTTACAATCTCCTTAATTTAAAAAACTGTGAAAACATAGACAAGAAACAGAATCACCAGTGTAGCATGTGCTTTGTCTTTGTACTAGCCTCATCTGATAGAGTAAGTCTCCTCCCCAACCCAAAAGTAGATAGGATCTTGTTTCCTTTCCCTCCATCTGTCAGACCACAGAGAACCAGAGGCTCACCATGGATAATTCTGTCTTTTAAAAGCATCCCTGTTCTTACTCTGTACTTAATCAAAAAGGACTCTCTTTACCATAGGGTTTACAGTTGAATTCAGTAACAGAATGTCTGTTTGTTCTTCATAGTCCATGTACTAACTGCGTAAGCTGAACAAATGCACTGAACATGCTCAGAAGAGGTCAGAAGTCAGTTCTTTCATAATACATGTACTATATATACTGCTTCTCTTTCTTTTCTCCTTTCTTTGCCTATGCCTAGAATTATTTCCCTTTCTCAACATTTCCCTATTGACTTGCTACCCATGCTCTAAAACTATAGAGAAAAATTTGTATTTATCCATCATCTTCCTAGTTTGGAAATGAACAGTGTTCAAATCTTGCACAATATTTGATTTATAACTCCTTTAATCACATCGTGTTTTATTTTGTTTCTTGTACTAAACATCGTTCAGCATTCAACTTTATAGCTATCTATCTAAGTTTTTTTCTCTCTTCTAGAGTGAGATTAAATGCCAATGAGGAGAAGAATGCTTTCAAAAGCAGAATTAGCCAGATGGAAAAGGAGATTCAAAAGCTCACTGAAGAAAATAGTTCTTTCAAAATTAGAATGGCACAGATGGAGGCTAATGACTTTATGAGAAAGCAAGAAATCACAAAACAAAACCAAAAGAAAGGAAAAATGGAAGACAATGTGAAATATCTCATTGGAAAAACAACTGACCTGGAAAATAGATCCAGGAGAGACAATTTAAAAATTATGGGACTAGCTGAAAGCCATGATCAAAAAAAGAGCCTAGACATCATCTTTCATGAAATTATCAAGGAAAACTGCCCTGAGATTCTAGAACCAGAGGGCAAAATAAATATTCAAGGAATCCACAGAACACCGCCTGAAAGAGATCCAAAAAGAGAAACTCCTAGGAACATTGTGGCCAAATTCCAGAGTTCCCAGTTCAAGGAGAAAATATTTCAAGCAGCTAGAAAGAAATAATTCAAGTATTGTGGAAATACAATCAGGAAAACACAAGATCTAGCAGCCTCTACATTAAGGGATCGAAGGGCGTTGAATAGGATATTCCAGAAGTCAAACGAACTAGGACTAAAACCAAGAATCACCTACCCAGCAAAACTGAGTATAATACTTCAGGGGAAAAATTGGTCTTTCAATGAAATAGAGGATTTTCAAGCATTCTTGATGAAAAGACCAGAGCTGAAAAGAAAATTTGACTTTCAAACACAAGAGTGAAGAGAACCATGAAAAGGTGAACAACAAAGAGAAGTCATAAGGGACTTACTAAAGTTGAACTGTTTACATTCCTACATGGAAAGACAATATTTGTAACTCATGAAACTTTTCAGTATCTGGGTACTGGGTGGGATTACACACACAGACATGCACACACACACACACACACATAGAGACAGAGTACACAGAGTGAATTGAAGAGGATGGGATCATATCTTAAAAAAAATGAAATCAAGCAATGAGAGAGAAATATATTGGGAGGAGAAAGGGTGAAATTGAATGGAGCAAATTATCTCTCATAAAAGAGGGAAGCAAAAGACTCATTAGTGGAGGGATAAAGAGGGGAGGTGAGAGAAAAACATGAAGTCTACTCTCATCACATTCCACTAAAGGAAAGAATAAAATGCACACTCATTTTGGTAGGAAAACCTATCTTACAATACAGCAAAGTGGAGGATAAGGGGATAAGCAGGGTGGGGGGGATGATAGAAGGGAGGGCATGGGGAGGAGGGTGCAATTTGAGGTCGACACTCATGGGGAGGGATAGGATCAACAGAGAATAGAAGTAATGGGGGACAGGATAGGATGGAGGGAAATATAGTTAGTCTTATACAACACAACTATTATGGAATTCGTTTGCAAAACTACCCAGATTTGGCCTATATTGAATTGCTTGCCTTCCAAAGGGAAGGGGTGGAGAGGGAGGGAGGTAAAGAAGTTGGAACTCAAAGTCTTAGCAACAACTGTCAAGTAATGTTCTTGCCACTAGGAAACAAGAAATATAGGTAAAGGGGTATAGAAAGCTATCTGGCCCTCCAGGACATAAGAGAAGACAGAGACAAGGGCAGAGAGGGATGATAGAAGAGAGAGCAGATTGGTCATAGGGGCAATTAGAATGCTTGGTGTTTGGGGGGGGAGGGGATAAAAGGGGAGAAAATTTGTAACCCAAAATTTTGTGAAAATGAATGTTAAAAGTTAAATAAATAAATTTAATTGAAAAAATAAAAAAAATATATAACAATAGCTTACAGTTATGTTATGTATTATTCATTATGTCAGTTCATTTACATTTTTGAAGTGCTTTCTCTTTATCAGGTCTGGTCTAAGGTCTAGGGATACAAAGAAAGGATAACATGTTTTTTGCTTTCAGGGACCTCCGATTCCAATGAGAGAAACAACAGGCAAACAACTACGTATATAAATATATACATTATAAATGGGAGGGTTCTCAGAGGAAAGGACCTAGAAGCTGGGAGAGAGAGAAGCAGGGCATTAGAAAAGGCCTCAATCAATAAAAAAAAAAATAGGATTTTTCCAGAGCCTTAAAGGAAGAGATAAGAGGGAGAATATTCTAGTCATGGAAAGCAGTCTGTGAAGTGATATGAAGTTGGGAGATAGAGTATCAGGTATGGGGAACAGCAAAAAGGCCAGTATTGTCAGTTAGGGTAATTGATGTTGTTCATAACTGTTTTGGGCATGTGACGCAAGGGAAGTCAAAATAGGGCAGGAATTTACTGTTTCCATTTGAAACATTAAAACCAAACACACAAAAAGAGCAAGGTTAGTTACTTTGTTCTAGGTTACAAAGCCATTATGTATTAGAGGCAGGAGAGGACCTCAGGTATTCTGATTCATGGTCCAGTGATCTCTCTATTTTACCAGAATTTCTAGTGGCAACAGGCTTCCATCATGTTGGGAAGCTGAAAGACTGGCCCTCAATGAGGAATGAAATCCAGGGCTACCGGTAGGAAATCACATGTCCATGTATTAAAGCATTCTCAGAATAGGTCTGGACCTAAAAGCAAACAAGGAAAGAAACATAAAATTTGTTTCCTTCTTCAAAAAATGAATTGTAAAGTAAGAAAGTAAAGTTGGTGACCTTGCACAGCCCTCCCTCACTCAAAGCAAAGTCAGCTGCAAGCTATGTCATCATCTTGATATCATGGTCTTCTTCAAGAAGGACAAACACAACCTGTGAGTAAGTAGCAGCTCCTCCTCTCCCCTCCCTTTCCCTGCCCTCCCCTCCCCTCCCCTGTCCTCTTCTCTTCCTTTTCCTCTCCCCTCTCCTCTTCTCTCCTCTCTTCTCCTCTGGTGCTCTACACAGGGGAAGGTACACTTCATGCTGAAAAGCTGCGTTTTTTCCTTTAGGTTCACTGGATACGTTTCTTGGTCACAGATCAAGCCTTAAACCAATTCACTCTGGAGTTCATAGACCTGACAACAAGTCCCCACCCACCTATCACTGAGTGACTGTAATTACTAAATAGTAATTGCTACTTTTTTACCTGGGAGCCCTGAGGGTCTTTCCCTCCCCAGTCTTTTATTTTAGTGGATTACAGGGGCTTTTTCTTGAGTAACTACTTAAAGAAGCCTATACATTGAAGGAGTCTATTTCACTTAAAGTGAGAATGTGATAATACCTTACCCTAAAAGGTCAGTCAGGATCTCACATTGCATCCCGGGACATCTCCAGTGGTTCTGATGAATATCAGGCCATTGAACTCAGATGGCTCAGGAGAAGAAAGTGAGGTTTATGACCCTGCACAGCCCTCTCTAACTCAAATCAAAGTCAATTGCAAATCATATCATCATCATCTTCTAGAACAAAGGACAAACACAACCAGCAAGGTCATTGTGAGTAATATTAGGCTCATGCATTTGGGGATTATTTAGAACTGGGTATAGCGTGTGCATATATATATATATATATATATATATATATATATATATATATATATATATATATATACATATATATATGTATATGTATATGTATATATGTATCCCACCAGGTCATAGTGTATTATGCTGTTGATGAAATGTTTTAATCTGATTGCAAATAGTTTATTTAAAATTTTTGGATCAGTAATCAGCAGGGAAATTGGTCTGTAATTTTCCGTCTCTGTTGTTGCCCTTCCTGGTTTAGATATTAGCCACCTATTTTTGTCATTAAGTGAGTTTGGGAACACTTGTTCTTCACCTATTTTTCCAAGTAATTTATATAGATTTGGAATTAATTGTTTTTTAAATGTTTGGTAGAATTTTCTCATAAATACATCTGGTCTTAGAGATTTTTTCTTAGGTAAT
Source organism: Notamacropus eugenii (assembly GCF_028372415.1). Lineage (NCBI taxonomy): Eukaryota > Metazoa > Chordata > Mammalia > Diprotodontia > Macropodidae > Notamacropus > Notamacropus eugenii. The sequence continues at coordinate 688,517,685 of NC_092872.1, forward strand.
TCATTGACGGCTTGTTCATTTTCTTTTTTTAAAATGGGGTTATTTGTGTATATTATTTCCTGTTTTGTTAATCTTGGTAATTTATATTTTGTAAATATTCATCCATTTTAGTTAGATTGTCAGATTTATTGGTATACAGTTGGGCAAAATAGCTCCTAATTATGGTTTTGATTTCTTCTTCATTAGTGATAAATTCCCCCTTTTCATTTTTAACATTGGTAATTTGGTTTTCTTTATTTTTTGTAGTCAAATTTACCAAAGGCTTGTCTAGTTTGTAGGTTTCTACATACAACCAGCTGTTAGTTTTATTTATTACTTCAATAGTTCTCTTGCTTTCAATTTTGTTAATCTCTCTTTAATTTTCAAAATTTCTACTTTGATACTTAAAAAGGGATTTTTAATTTGTTCCTTTTCTATTTTTTTAACTACATGTCAAATTCATTCATCTTTTTCTCTATTTTATTCATGCAATCATTTAGAGATATAAAGTTTTCCCTTGGAACTGCTTTGGCCCCCTTCCCATAAGTTTTGTTATATTTTCTTATTATTGAAATTTTCTTTAATGAAATTATTGATTGTTTCTAATTTGTTGTCTGTCCAACTCATTTTGAGGATTAAATTGATTAATTTCTAATTAATGTTTAGCCTTTAATGTTTAATCTTTCCTTGACCACTTATTACACGTAATTTTTATTACATCATCATCTGAAAAAGATTCAGTTCATATTTCTGCCTTTATGCACTTGTCTGTGTAGTTTTAATGCCCTATTTCATGGTAATTTTGTGTGTGTGTGTGTGTGTGTGTGTGTGTGTGTATGCACGCGTGTAGGTGCCAGATACTGCTGAGAAAAGTTTATTCTTTTCTCTCCCCATTCAGTTTTCTCCAGTGGTCTATAATATCTAACTTCTCTAAAATTCTATTCACTTCCTAAACTTCTTTCGTGTTTGTTTTGTGGTTAGATTTATCTAGTCCTGATGGGGGAGGGGGGGATGATTGAAGTCCCCCATTAGTATAGTTTTGCTTTACATTTCTTCCTGTGACTCACTTAACTTCTTTAAAACTTTGGATGCTATGTCATTTGGTGCATATGTTTAGTATTCATATTACTTCATTGTCTGTGGTAACTTTTAGGAAAAATAGTTTCTTTCCTTATTCCTTTTAATTATGTTTATTTTTGCTTTTGCGTTTTCTGAGATGAGGATTGTTTTCCCTGCTTTTTTTCTTCTTCAGCTGAACCACAACAAATTCTGGTCTAGTCTTCATCTTACTCTATGTGTATCTCTCTGCTTTAAATGTGCATCTTGTAAATTCCATATTTTAAGATTATGGATTTTAATCTACTTTGGTATCTACTTCTATTTTATGAGAGAGTTCATACCATTCCTATTTGCAGTTAGAATTATTGTGGCTTTCTCTCCATTGTTTACCCCTCCATATACTTTTTCTCTTTCCTGTTTCTTCTCACGAGAATTTTGCTTATCACCATCTCCCTCAATCTGTCTTGCCTTCTATTACCACCCCTTACCTTCCCCTTCTTCTGTTTTCCTTTCTCTTTGCCTCTGTTGCTTTCCTTCACCTTCCCCTCTCTTTTCTCTCATACTTCCCTATAGGCCAAAATAAATTTCTATACTCAAATAAGTATATGTGTTACTCCCTTTTATAGCCAAATTTGATGAAAGTAAAGTTCAAACAATGCTCCCACCCTCCCTTCTTTGCCTCTACTGTGATAAGTCTTTTATGTTTCTTGTTGTGAAATAATTTGCCGTATTCTGCCTACCCCTTTACTCTTCTTTCAGTACCATACTTTTTTCAACCCTTAATTTTTTTTTTGTATCATCACATCAAAGACAACATACCCATACCCTCTGTCTGTGTATATTGCTTCTAACTGCCCCAATAGAGACAAAGGGTTCTTTTGTTGTTGGTGGTGAAATACTTTAAATTGCTTATTTAATATTCTGGCCAGTTACAAGTAAAAACAATTTTCAACATTTATTTTAAAAATACTGAGTTCCAAATTATCTCCCTTACTTTCTTTCCACTACTCTTCCCCATTGAGAAGGCAATAGTTTGATATAGGTTATCCATGTGGACTCATGAGAAACATATTCATAATAGTTATGTTATGAAATGAAACAGACAAAAAACTGAAGAAAAATAGAGAATATAAAAGAAAAAAGCATGCATCTATCTGTATTCAAATACCATTAGTTCTTTCTCTGGGGATGTGTAATATTTTTCATCATAAGTCCTTTAGAGTTGTCTTGAGTTGTTATATTAAGATAGAGTTCTCAAGAGTTGCAAGTATCATTACACAAAGTAGGTAAAATAGTTTAAATCTTATTGAATAATGCTTTTTTCCTCCCTCTTTTCTGTTCATCTTTTTGGGCTTCTCTTCAGTTTTGTATTTGAAGATTGAATTTTCTGTTCAGCTCTGATATTTTCATTGGGAAAGTTGAAAAGCCCTGTATTTCATTGAATGAACATCTTTTCCCCTGAAAGGTTATAATCAGTTCTGATTCATAGCTAATTCTTGATTGTAATCCAAGCTCCCTTACCTTCCAGAATTTCATATTCCAAACTCTTGGATACTTTAATGTAGAAGCTATGTAATCCTTCCTGTGGTTCCATGATATTAATTGTTATTCACTACTTGCTATATTTTCTCCTTGAGCTGATAATTCTGAAATGTGACTATAATATTCCTTGGAGTTTTCATTTCGGGATCTCTCTCAGGAGGTGATTAGTGGATTCTTTCAATTATTATTTTACCCTCTGGTTCTAGAATATCAGGACAATTTTCCTTCATATTCTTGAAAGATGCTGTCTGATATTTTTTTATCACAACTTTCTTGTAGTCAAATAATTCTTAAATTATCTCTCCTGAATCTGTTTTCCAGATCTGTTGTTTTCCCAGTGATATATTTTACATCTCCTCCTATGCTTTCAATCTTTTGATTTTGTTGGACTGATTATTGATGTTTTATAGAATCATTAGTTTCCATTTGTCCCATTCTAATTGTTAAGGAATTATTTTTTTTCCAGTTAACTTTTGTACCACCTTTTTTTTTTTTTTCCCATTTGGCCACTTCTACTTTTAAAGGAATTGTTTTATTTGGTGGATTTTTTTTTCCATTTGGCCAAATTATTTTAGGAGTTGTTATTTTCTTCCTTTTAATCAATTTCTGTGCTTTATTTTCCAAGCTGTTGACATCTTTTTTCATAATTCTCCTGCATAACTTTTATTTCTTTTCTCAAGTTTTTCTCCTACCTCTCTTGTTTGATTTTTAAAATTCTTTTTTGAATTCTTCCAAGATGACTTTTGGGGCTTGCAACCAATTCATATTACCCTTTGGGAGTCACATGTAGGCATGTTGAGATTGTTATCCTCTTCTGAGCTTATGTTTTCATCTTTATTGTCACTATAGTAGCTTTCTACAGTCACGGTTCCTTTCTGTTTCTTTCTCATTTTTCAAACTCTTTCATGACTTTTGAAGTTAAGCTCTGTTCCTGGGGCACAGGGCACCCTATCCCAAGCTTTCTATGCTGAGTGCTAGTTACCTTGTTACCGGCTTTCCATCCTCGGGCCTCAGGTGCTTGTGACTGCCTACTGCATTGGGGATGGCCTAATCTAGTTGCTCCTATTGTTCTGGGTTTTCTGAGTTCACAATTTGCCTTCTGTGTTGGAGCTGAGTATCTCAGTACTGGGCCACTGATCCAAGCCTGAGGGGCCTTGGCTGCTGATCTGTGCTGTAGCTAAGGGTCTTCTGCTGACTTGCCTGGCTTGCCACAGTCTGTGCTAGGCTGCACTCCCCATTTAGCCAAGTGAGATAGACCTTTCCTGAAGTCCTTCTAAGTAATCTTAAACAGAAAAATTGTTTTACTCCATCTTTTGTGGGTTCTGACACTCTAAAATCCATTTAGAGGCTTGATTTAACCTTGTTTCTGAGGGACACTGGGGAGACCTCAGGCAACTCTGTGGCTTCTTTCCTACATCTACTTCATGTGATTGTTGTGAGACTCAGGTAAGCATGTTATAGTATTTTCTTTTTCATACTGTATGTTTTTACTACTAGGGGGAACATATAGCATGAAAACTTCCAAAAAAAATTCCTATCAGTGCCTTCTCTAACTTATTACTTTAAAGTGATGCTCAGGGATAGTGAGAAGTTAGATGACTTGCCCATGCTATTATATGTCAAACACAGGATTTTATCTTAGGTCTTCCTGGGTGCAAATTTTGTTGCTTCTTCACCATGCCACTCAGTTTCTCATTGTGCTAATACAAAAATATATCAATAAATATCAGAACCAAAATTTTAATTTTTATGAGATCCAGTTCTATAATTATAATGAAAATGACAATGTCTCACATTCATCTAACAACTTAAATTTATCAAAGTATTTTTTTTTCGCATTGTACACCCTGAAAATTAGGTATTGCAGTTTTTCCAGATGAGTTATACACCAGCACATTGATTAGATTGAGGGTTGGAAAGAAAAATTACATTTTGTCCATTAAAATTTTTAGGATGAAACTGATTTTATGACTTTGAAAAATACTCTTGAGAGCATGAAGCTTGGACCTATATTCTCTGGCTGTGATGTTGCCAGTCTGTGAGTTGTTGCATGACTAATTTCTGAGTTTTTCCAAAAGTCTTGGCCCTGAATTGTAGCTATGCATTTAAAATATTGTAAGCTTCTGTTTGTTTTTTTTTTTTTCTATTTGGAAGATAAAATGTCACATATACTGCTAATGAATTCTATATTGATTAACCTTTTAAATTCAATCATAATTCACAATTGACTGCTCTTTGCATTTTACTTTAGATCAGTAATGGAAAAGGGGGGGATCAGCTACTGTCATGGAGCTTTGAAACTGGCTAATCCTGAGTATATCCTTAATTTTTTAAAATTTTTTATTTTCACTGTAGTAAACATAGGGAACCTTATGTATTAATTTGGAGATTTATAACACATAAGAAACTTGTTTCTTCCTTAGTACAATATTTCAACGCATGTTTAGATACTTTGCTTAGGAGTGAAAGAGAAACAAATTGTTAGAGACAGAAGAGATATTTGAATATAGAATTCCAGAATATAGGATGTTTTATTATAACTTGAAGGGATATTAGAATCCATTTGGTTCAAACTTTTCGTTTCTCAGAATAGAAAATTGACTTTTAGAACAAAGAATCAAATTTCCTAAGATTATTAGGAAAATAGGAGGCATGATAGACAAGTAAGATTTTTTTTCCCCATCGTGTCCAGAAATAGAGCCCAAGGACTCATAAAGAAGAAGAAGAAATATATTTTCCATGAGGCTGTAAGTCCATGGTAGAGTTAAAGAGTGGCAATAAGACTGTAGGAAGATACATTTTAATCATGTTTTTCCTTATTGTTTGTGGCTATATATATGTGTATATATATATATATATATATATATATATATATATATATATATATATATATATATATATATATATATATATATATATATACACACACACATATGTATATATATATCCATATTTATCTATAAAACTCTATAGCTCTCTATCTCTAGCTCCATTTGCTTTTTGACACCTCATTCTGGTTACAAAGGGAACTTGGCCATGCCTTCTCCATTTAAGTAACTTCTTGGAAGTGTTCATTTCCTAAACCAACATGGAGAGAAATAACTATTTTGATATATGTGTGTGTTCAGATTGTTTTGTGTTACTTATTCTTCATTTCTTTCTCAAATATATGCTATGCTTTTTCAATGTTAATCATCTCCTATGAAATTTTCATAATTAGCAATATCATATCTAGAACTGAAGTCACCAGTTTTCTAATTGGGTAGAGGCAAAAAGGCAAAATTAGTCAAATATCTTTTGATATCTCCATGAATTAAGCATGAATCTATGAGGGTCCAGAGTGGGTAGGGTCCACCAGTTAACATTTTTGGGATAAGAGGCACAAAAATGAAGAGTTTCAGACACTTATAGCATTTAAAACACCAAAAACATGCTCTAACTTTTATCTACTACCAATAATGCACATTCTATTCCTGCTCTCATTATCAGTGTTTGCCCTATACATGCTCTATGCACACTTTATCCTCCTTTAGTTCCCCCCTTCCCCTGCACAAATAATTCTTTGCATAAAATGCTCTGATTTAAGTAAAATCACTTTCTGATCTCTTCTTATCTGAGCCTTGTGGGACTATTCACTTCATTAATCGCCTTCCCTGTGTCTCCATATACACAACAACTCCAAAATACTCCGGTGTAGCATCAGTTTGTCTAAAAGGAAAGTCACTTTTGAGGGATCAACTATCACTTTAATCAATCACATACACCAACACAGGAAATATAAGCAGGACATACAGACAGGACTTCCAACTGTCTGACTCTAGGTGAAACATATCTCACAGATCAACAGACAGATTCAATTGTCTGAATATTACATATATATATATATATATATATATGTATAGTTACCAGAGGGAGAAGTACCAAGATCTGGGTTTTCAAAGCTGGGGGGCCTTGTAAGCAGTTTCCCACACTCTCATCTGGCCTAATCACATGAATATTCTCCCAGTGACTGATCCCCAAATGAAAACCTCACTTCAGTGTATTTAAAGAGTCAGATGGCAACACAGCCTGTGCTTCAGTGCATAATTACCAAAAGCTGTGAAAGCCTTCAAGCAAACAAGCCTCCCCTAATCAAGCTCTACCTAAGCCTTTTAATGGATGGGGAAGATTTTTTAACTTCCATTACATCTGAGACAAAACCAATCATAATTTATGAAAATATTATATATCAAGTTGATATGAGGATATGAGAAAATGTATATGAATATGCTTTGTTAATTTTATTGCTGTATATGACTCCATAACATACTGTTTCCTGTGTTATCTAAGTTTCCCACAAAATTATCACCAACGGACCAAGGACAGAAGCAGAGATGGCATATGGTCTATACTAGCAAACAGTAGTAATATGTATATGTTTGAGTGCTCATGGAGAATCAAAGATGTAAGAATCAATTTTGATGATTCTGATAGTTTAGTTACCGCCAAGCCTAGAGGCCTGTATTGGGCTACTCGAGTCTTTCTTACCTGTCCCAGGTCTTCGATTGGCCAAACCGGATAAATGTATGAGAGAAAGGACTTTCCAGAGTCAAACAGGGGTTGAGTTTTATTTCAGGGTCCGGGTTACAAATGCAGGGGGGTCTTCCTTAGGAGGAAGAGGGGGAGATTTCCTAAGGAGGCTAAGCTTAAGGGATTAGAAGTAGAAGTACAAGCGGGGAGAGAGGGGGAGGGGAGAGAGGAAAGAAAAGAAGCGGAGCCCTACTTTTCTCTTTGGCTCCACACGTGCTAAGAGAGAGCTTTCTGGCTTCCTCAATCCTACTTAATCTTCAGCCACACAGGTTGCATCTCAATACCATGCTGTTAGGTAACTAGGTGTGCTCCAATCCGGGACGACCTCGAGGGCAAGGAGACTCCACCCATCAGGTATCCTCGGGGGAGAGGCGGAAATACCCGAGCTAGCCGAGCTAGCTCGGTCTGACCTTCTCGAACCCCCGCTGTTCATGGAGGGCCTCGTAAGACTCTAAGATTTAGAAGTCCCACTTTTACCCTCCCGAGACCGTCCACACGGAATTGAGCTTCCAGTCCCAACAAGTTACTATATTATCATGGCATTAGAAGGCTCCCTTGGGAATTTATTTTACATGCTAATATGTCATACATAGAAGATAAAATATCCCAGGGTGTCCTTTCTATAACAGTAAGCACCCCAACATACACAGTGTCACAGGTTCTTAGATCTGCAAACGACAACTTTTGAGGGGTTAACAATCACTTTAATCAAGTGTATATATCAAAACCTTTAACTATGCACATATATCATTCATTTATTTCAAGGGAGTCAGAACTCTGAAATTCAAAGAAAATACAGAGAAATTAAAAGTCAATAGACATGCTTCCAAAACATCTGACCATTAACATGCACACATCTTTACCAGAGAGGGAACATATGAGTCTCTTAGAGCTGGAGGGCTTCTTAGAGGTTTCCCAGAGTCCTTTTGTAACCAAACTAGCACTTTTAGTCAGTTGTTATTGTTGTTGTTATTGTGTTTGTCCTTCATTCTTGAAGAGGACCATGACATCAAGATGATGACATGACTTGCACTTGACTTTAATTTGAATGAGGGAGGGCTGTGCAAGGTCACCAACCTCACTTTCTTCTCCTGAGCTATCTGGGCCCAGTGGCCTGATATTCATCAGAGCGACTGGAGATGACCCAGGATGCAATATGGAAATCTTACCCTTTCAGGCTAAGATCTTATCACATTCTCCCTTTGAGTGAGATACACTCATTCAATGAATTGGCTTCTTTAAGTAGTTGTTCAAGGGATAACACCTTTAATAAAAAAAAAAAAATCAAACTGGGAGGGGAAGACCCCAGGGTTCCTGGGTAAAAGAGAAATAATTACTATTTAATAGTTACATTCACTCCATGTTAGGTGGGTGGGGACTTTTTGTCCAGTCTGTGAGCTCCGGAGTGGATTGAGTTTAAGGCTTGCTCTTTGACCAAAAAATGTAGCCAGTTAACCCAAAGGATAAAGGAAAAAAAAGAAATTTTTGGGCATGGAAGTGTACCTTCACCTGGGTAAAACACCAGAGGAGATAAGATGAGAAGGAGGAGGAGGAGCTACTTACTCACAGGATGTGTTTGTCCTTTGATCTTGAAGAGGACCATGATACCAAGATGATGACATGACTTGCACTTGACTTTGATTTGAGTGAGGGACAACTGTGCAAAGTAACCAAGCTCACTTTTCTTCTGCTTACCCTTTCTAGTCAGTAAGCTCCAAGTAAAACCTCACCTTCGGAGTATTTATACACTTTTTAGAGTCAGAGGGCATAATCCTCTGACCCAGTGAGTCAATAGAAAAAATAAAAGTCACTCGGGACCCTCCTACAAAACAACACCCCTAATCAAGCTTCCCACAACGAGCAGAGCCATCAATAAGTGGGAAAGATCCTTCCCAATCACATTGTTCAATCAGAAGCACTTTTAGTAAAATAAAACAGAAAAAATTCCTGATTTGATTGAGATGACTTATTTTTGTCTGGTTCCCAGGAAATCTCAGAACTATTGTGGACATATTTTCAGTGTCTTTGTGCATGTGACTATTTTTTTTTTTAATTTAAATGATCATAGCCTTGCAAATTGATTTGGGTTTCAATTGAAAAAAATATTACAGAAATATCACAGGTTTGTTTTATATATATATACATATATATACATATATAGGAGCTCTACACAGTTAGTCTGAATCAAGTAACTTGGAGACCTATTTTACACAATCCACTGATATTCTACAAGGATAAGAACATTTTATCTTTCTAACCATGTCTTTCCAAATGGAAGCATATGAAATCTGTGGCTTTGTGAATGAATTTAAGGTATTAAGCATTTACCAAATGTGACGCAAAGATCTTCTCCTTTTCCTTTTGTTCCCTGAATTTTTGAAAGTGAATTCCACACTCCAAATCAGAGGGCAAAAGTGAATTAATATTAATAGAGGCATTTTTTTTTAATTTTGTCCAAGACATATTTTCATCTTCTCCTTGATCTCTCATGGGTCTTGAAATGTAACACTGGGTGAAATTAACACGAGTATAAAAATTAAACTGAGAACTGCATACTTTACATTTTTTTTTTTTAAAGCCAAAGAAAACAAAGTTTATTAAGGATTCGCCAAATTGGGTTGCCTCTTAAGGAGCCTAAGCATTTGTAATGCTTGTATTCACAAGCAGGCTAGACACAATCCCAGCTAGACACATTCTGAGCTGAATTGAATCTGAGCACCTTCATGGAGGCAAGATGGAACTGAAATACAGAAAAGAATATAGAAAGGATCTGGAGGGGGGGCGGGGTCTGGTAGTCCAAGGTGATGGGAGGAGGGATTTAGGAAGGGTCTTGAGGAGAATCAACAAATATCAGACTCGGGGTGCCTAGGTGGGAAGCAGGTAGGGCAGTCAAGGGATAACAGACAATAATTACAGATTTGTGTATGAAAGGTCAGATTCTGTGAGGAGAAACAGAGAGCTCAATTTGAGTATGAAAGGTCAGATTCTGTGAGGAGAAGCAAAGAGAGCTCAATTTGAGTATGAAAAGCCAGGTTAAGTGAGGAAATTCCAGGGGAGCTCAAGGAAGTTCCCAGAGTCTGAACCCCATCATTCCCCCCTCAAACAGATTGAACCCAAATTCTTTTGGGGAAAAGGGCAAAGGTCTCAGTTTCTGAAACTTCTTCCTGTTGGCAAGGGGCGTAGAGCTGTCCCTGCCTCGATGGATCCTGTTAAAGGGGTCAGACTTCAGAATCTGGGTGGTTCCAGGTCCAGTGGGCTGGAGACCTAGGATTCAGACAGAGGTTGGTATATAGCCTGGGCTGTCATCTGGAAGCTGATGGCTTGCACCCTGGAAAAGACAAACCTGGCAAAGAGGTTAGGCACACACACACACCAAACAGGTACAAAAGGAGTATAAAGAAAAGACAATTTCCCTGGCATAAAAGATAATTTCTCTGGAGAGAATTAAACATGACTGTGGCAAGACCAAAATATAGAAGGGCATGTTTGATAGGGGAGTTTTTTGCTGTCAGATATCCCCTTTCTTTCCAGATTGCTCCATAGGTATGTAGAACAAGGAAAGAATATTTTGAGTAAATAAAAACATCAACTGGCCTGGGGTTAGGTCCTAAGGAATGAGTTAAGACTTCCAGAGCCTGTCTTCTTTCATCAATGTACAGAATGAACGGTTTTCCCAGATTGGGTAGGTCTAGTGATGGGGTGGTGGTCAAATTAATTTTCAGAGTCTCCAAAACTTTAGCCTGGTCTGAGTTAATGCCCTGAGTAGGGTCATAAAGGGGTTTAGCAATAAAACCAAAATTAGGAATTCAGAGTCTACAAAATCCAGTTATTTCTAAAAACACTTGAACTTGTTTCTTAGTAGCTGGAACAGGGATAGACAGGATTGTCCTTTTTCTCTCAGAGGTTAAGGAAAGAGAGGTGAGTGTGAGTTCATGGCCCATATACCCTATGGACTGGAATGCTATCTGGACTTTGTTCAAAGAGACCCGATAGCCTCGAATGCCTAAGAAATTAAGGACTTCTGTGGCAGCAGCCAAAGAAGCCTCCTGGTTGGGGCTACAAATAAGAATATCATGCACATACTGAATTGAGCTACTGCCTGCTAGTTTCAGATCCCTTCCCAAAGCCTGGCCAAATAAATGAGGTTTATTTCGAATCCCTTGGGGTAAGACTGTCCATGTTAGCTGATATGGACTTGATTCCCCGGGAAAAGTACATTCAAAAGCAAAAATAAATTGTGAGTATTTTCCATTAGGCTTTTTTGTGGGAAGGGTTGCAGTGTTGCATGGAGATGGACAAGGGACAAAGATTCTATACTTAAGGAATTTTTCAATTAAAGGTTGTAGTCCTTCCCAGGTCTCAGGCTTAATCAGATACTGGCTGAGATGGGGGAGCACTTCAGCGTCTGCGAGACTAACAATGGCTGGGGTGGTAGAAGTAGCTCTCTCTGGAATTCCAGGGTCCCAAATATTTGGCCTGACTGTCTCCCACACTCTCAAGCAAACCGGGGAAGATATAGTGAACAGAGGCAAAAGGGAGAAGGGAGGTTTAACTAGAGAAAATTGTCTCCCCAATTTCACCATCAAGTCCCTTCCCAACAAGGAGGCAGGGTCAGAGGAGGGAATAAGGAAGGAGCATTTAAACAACAGATCCTCAAGCAGGCTGGGGAGGGGGTATGTCTGGAGACATTCCTTAGTTTCCCCTTCAATGCCTATGACCCGAGGGGTCAAGGGGAGGGCAGGGCCAGAGTGGCTGTTTAAAGCAGAGAATTTAGCCATGTTAAAGTGGGTAACCTTACCTTCAGCCTTCGTTTTTGCCCAGGGCTTGGTGAGAGAGGTGGATAAAGTGGGAGCACTGCCAACACCCAGGCTTTCCTGACGTTCCAAGTCTTGAGAAGACTGGAGGACAGGGTACTGGGGGGGCGGCTCCACAACTTTTCCCACCTGAGGAACAATCTTTCCTCCAGTGTCCCTCCTGGTCACATGGGCACGGTTACACAGGCATTGCTTCCTGGGGCTCCCTCTGGGGGGCGGGGGGCGCCCTGGAGGGGCACTCCTTGGACCAATGACCCTCCTTGTGGCAACGAAAACAGGTTTCCCCACTGCCCAAGTAGCCAGCCTTCCTCCAAGGGGATGCCCTGGAGGGGTACTCCCTGGGTCTTTTCCTGGCCAAGGCAGCAGGCAAGAATTGAACATGTTCCCTGGCCTTGGCCCTTCTCCTTCATTCTCTTTCCTCCGCTGCAACGAGGCCTCTGTTGTTAAAGACTCCAAAGGCCATCTCCAGTAACTGGGCCTGAGGTGTTTGGGGTCCCATTGCCAGTTTCTGCAGTTTCCTCCGAATATCTGGGGCAGACTGATTAATAAAATACATGCTAAGGATTGCTGCCCCTTCTATGGAGTCAGGATCCAAATTTGTATGGTTTTTAATAGCTTCTACTAGCCGGTTTTGAAAAAGGGCAGGGTTTTCCTTTTCGCCCTGAGTAATTCCCCTAATTTTTTGAAAATTTACTTGTTTTTGAAATGCAGTTTTTAGGCCCTCTAACAGGCAAATTACCATAAAGTCTCTCTTTTCCCTGTCCTCACTCTTTTGCTCATCTGGGGTCACTCGCGGGAACAGCAGCTGTTCCTGGGGGGTATTTTATGGGATTCTTGCTAGCCATATGATCCACAAACTTTTAGGCATGTTCCCAAATTCTCCCCTTCTCCTCAATGGTACAACAGACAGAGAAAAGAATATGCAGATCCTTCCAAGAAAGTTCAAATTGTAGGGATATGTCCCTAAAACCCTCAGTGAACCTAGTGGGGTCCTCCAAGTATCTCCCCGGTTTCTCTTTAATCTGGGTGAGATCCGAAAGAGAGAACGGAACACGCATCCTGGTTGTCCCATTAGGTGGGGTAGGTACTTCTCTCAAGGGAAACAGCCCTGATGGCCCAGTGGGGAGAGGGGCTTGTGGAGGAAGATAGGAACTCCCACTTCATGTGAGGGAGGGGCTGGGGAATGCCTGCTGAACTGGATTAGGCTGCAGGGCCAGGGGATGTGGCTGGCAAGGGGAAAGATTCGCTGGTACCTGAGGAAGAGTAGGGATCAAAGGGGGAGATGCCCCAGAGAATGCCTCGCGAGCCGGGTCTAAGGCCTGAGTGAATGTTACCCCAGTGAGAGGGGCTGCAGAGGGACACCCCAGCAAGGCCCATAGTTGGGGCCTGAGGTAGAGTCCCCAAGGAGGGGTGGATTACAGGCAGTGATACTGTAGAGACTGCCGTGGGGGTGGGGCCTGAGGTCTGAGTGAATGTTGCCCCAGTGAGAGGGACTGCTGAGGGAGGCATCTCAGCAAGCCCTGTGGCTGGGAACTGAGCAGGGGTTGGGAACAGAGATAGGGGAGGAAGTGAGGCCGAGACCCTAGGAGTCATAAACAGGGGGTCATCCAAAACATCCAATTCACCCCCATTTCCCTTTTGTGGGGCGGCTCTAGCTACAAGCATCTTACAATCTGTTCTGAGAATGGGGTCCTGAGAGAGTTCTACAAAGGCCCTTACATAAGGTATTTCTATCCATTTTCCCTTTTGGAGGCAATATAATTGTAATTTTAAAACAATATCACTTTGTAAGGTCCCAAATATGGGCCACACTTCGTTGTCCTCCAGGTGATACTGAGGCCAAAGTGTGTTGCAAAAGAATACCAACTTTTTCTTTTTAAGGTCTTTAGAGCAGTTAAATTTTTTCCAATTTTGTAAAAGACAGCCCAAAGGCAAATTCCTTGGAACTGATGAATTTTGACCTATTTTTTGTTTTTTCCTTTGGGACTGGAAGTCCCTCCCCCCTCCTAAAGGAAGACGTGGAAGTAAGCCTTGAGAAAACCGAGCTTTCCCTGATTTCCTTGTGCCCAGGAAATCCAGAGAATTGGGCACCCCCTTAACTGATGTTTCTCTAACCTCCTAGCTCCCAGAAAAGTTCAGAGAATTGTGCTTTGGAGGGTATGCCCAGGTCCACGACCTCAAACACAGCCACTGGACCTACAACCTGAGTCTCTAACTCTCTAGCTCCCAGAAAGTTCAGAGACTTAGGCACACACAAGAAAAGTAACCAAGTTTTCCTCGATTTCTTTGCACCCAGGAAATCCAGAGAATTCCCAGTTCCACGGCCTAACCAATGGACCAACAACCTGAGTCTCTAACTCTCTAGCGCCCAGAAAGTTCAGAGACTTTGCCTGATACTGGGACCTGAAGCCAGGCCTGAAAATCCACTTCCAAGGTGCTTGGAGAGCAAGTAGGGGAGAGAAAGGGGGGAGGCTTACATACCTTCCTGTGTTAGCAGAAGAACTTGAGATTAGCAGCTATCTGGATCAGGGAACCATAAATGAAGAGGTTTAGGGTGATAGTGAACCCCAAATTACCGACGGTCAGGGTCGTGCTCGAATGAATTCGACTCAAGCCTTCTTAAAGCCAAAGATAACAAAGTTTATTAAGGATTCGCCAAATTGGGTTGCCTCTTAAGGAGCCTAAGCATTTGTAATGCTTGCATTCACAAGCGGGCCAGACACAATCCCAGCTAGACACAGTCTGAGCTGGATTGCATCTGAGCCCTACTTTATTTTTATTTTTCAAAAGATCAGAACAAGTACAAGTATCTCAAATTCACTATAGTTTCTCTGTGGTATATTGTATTTGGGCCAGTTTTTTCACCTATGTATAAATGACTGTCTTTACTTCTGAGACAGAGCCATAGCACATGGGTCTCATTTCTATTGGGCCTGGGAGAGTGTAGATCTCTGATGGGAGGACTCGGTAACTAATATCTAGCTGTGAGTGGAAACAGGGATTGGAGAGCTTTCTTTTAGTTTGTTTTCCATGTTTCTCAGGATTCTTGGGATAATGACCAGTCATTAGAACTCACGTCATTAGACTTACATCTGAAAGTATGATTCTGAAACTCTACCCTTGCTCTAAGGAAATAAGATCATTCAAGTAGTTGGAAATCATTAAGAATTCAGTTTGAACTATCTTGTTTTACTCAGTCATATCTTGTTTATCCAAGAATTAAACTTATCATTTGTTTAGACCTAGTTAATGGTAAGAAGCTCCTATTTTGACTCCTAAGTTTAAGGCCTAGATGAGATCTTCATG
Organism: Notamacropus eugenii; assembly: GCF_028372415.1. Taxonomy (NCBI): domain Eukaryota; kingdom Metazoa; phylum Chordata; class Mammalia; order Diprotodontia; family Macropodidae; genus Notamacropus; species Notamacropus eugenii. Next base: position 688,532,954 of record NC_092872.1, read on the forward strand.
GGCAATTAGTCTAATAATCTTATTTTACATATGGAAAACCTGAGGCTTGTAGAGTTTAAGTGACCCACGCAGTGTCACACAGATAGTAAGAAATTCGAGCTAGGTTCTCTGATTGCAATTCGAACACTCTTCCCATTATATAACATTTTTGACCTCCAGCCTTTGAAAATACAGTTTGGCCCTTAAACAGAATTGTATGTGGTGAGCATTGTCACTCAGCAATTTGGAAAGAGAAATCATTGACTGCCATACCAGATGAGAAACAGCTCTATTGTAGTCACATTTTTCTCCCATGAAAGCATTCATTTGATCTCAGAAATTCATTGTAACATGAAAATTTTAAAAACCTTGCAGACATTGAAGGAAGAATTTCATCAAATGCTTCTGTTCAAGTAATAGCACACACAAATAGAATACATGCATCTGTGAAATATTAAATATCAATGCACTTTATAGTTATTCCAAAGTCATTCATTTTGTATAAGATCTCAGGCTTTGATCCGCCTTTCAATTTACCTTAGATACTAGGTTTCAGACATAAATTCTGAGAAAAGAAATTTTCTCCTAGAAATTGCAGCTGTCTGGATTGAAATTTCACCCAGTATTACTTACCCAGGTCAAGCTCCTACGGACTTCAGCACGAGCTTTATTTTAAAAGAACCCCAACATTTTATTTTCATTAAAGATTTATGGCGAGTGAACATTTGTGTATACACATAGACACTCGATTCAGAGGAGAATGATCCCATCATCTGAAAATCTACAAGAACATAGATTCTTGATGGGAGCCCTGCAGAATGTTTCTGTCTGAGATTAACAGGAGAATTTTCTAAAAAGGGGAAGATAATTAATTAAGAGCTAACAATAGTGACATTGCTTGCAATAAATTAATATCAGATGTATCATAAAGTATGTTGATAATAAAATGATTATATAGTTATCAAAAGAGTGTTCCTACACTTTCAATTTTGTGTATCTTTAATGTATTAATATTAGGTAGGAACATAGATAAGCACACAGACACACATCCATATACATCGACACGCATATATAGACAAACACACTCAATATATATCTATATCTTTATATCTCCATATACCATCATTTTATATAATCTCTCTATATACTCTCTATGGATTTATAAATATGTATGTGAGTGTGAATATATATATATGTATATACGCATGTAAACCCACATATGTATACATATGTATATATACATATTTTTTTACATACACACATATGATGGAGTCGTAATAAAGCACCCCCCTACCCCAATATTCTAACTTCCTCATAGGCCCCACTGAATAGCAGGCCCCTACCCCTACCTAGCCACTCACCGACCCCACCACACACACACATTCAATATCCTATCTTCTCCATATATGTCTCACTGCTTATCAGAACAACAGGTATGTTCATGTACTCATATTTCTTATAGAACAACAGGCATATACATGGAATGGGATCAAAGCCGCTACTTCTAGCTAACCACTGTCCCCCCCCAGACCCATTCCTCATGTTTCCCACAGAAACAGCAGGTGTATCTATTCACTAAACCAGAACCACATCCATCTAGCCTTAGACAAGACCACAATAGGCAGCCAATCAGAAAGCAATACTACTAGGATGCCCAAGAAGCATGGGGACCACAAAACAATGGAAAGGACTTTCCCTAACTAGGCACCTGCGCAGTAATAATAAAGAACTGACCTAGAGTGAACTTACAACATAAAGTCTTATTATAGTATCATTATCATATATAAATACCCCCCTAAATATTTTTCTTTCTTATATGCATTATAAATCGTAGCATGCAGTTTCACTGTGGCTGAGACCTCTCCTTAACAAACTCCTCCTGCCTTTTTAATATGCATAATTTCTATTATGTAATTACAGCTTTACCCTATAAAAGTTCATCTTGCTTTCTCTGAAGTTGCTGGTTCCTCTTGGAACTTCACCCACTTCATGAGAGGCATCAATTAAAGGTGATCTGACTCTGAATTCTTTGAGATGGTTCTACCACAACACTTCTGGAAACTCCAACAGTTTTTGGCATCCCTGGGTGGAGATAATTAAACCACAATGCACAGACATATATAAGCATGCATTTCATATACATGTGTATATATATATATATATATATATATATGTACATACTTGTATACATACATATATACATATGTATGTGTGTGTGTGTATACTGCTTTAGCAACTACAGTGTAGCTGGACACACTTTTATATTACTTATCTTATCTGATTTTCACAATCTTATTATCTATGTGCAATTCCTTTTTCGCTCTTTGCCTATTGAATCTCTTCTGTTCTTTTTGTCTTGTCTTTTGTCAGTAGACACTGAAATGCCTACTCTACTAGATGTTTCTTGAGATCCCTTCTAGTTCCTATGATCTTTTCTGATGCTCTAATTAAAAATTGTCTTCCCCTAAAGACCTCACATAGTGCTTTGCTTTGAAGGAGGCTACCTAATGGGGTAGCTAGGTGGTATAGTATATAGTATAGCCAGATCTCCAGACATGGAATCACAAAAATATATATTTCAATCCAACTACACACATTTGCTAGTTATGTGATTTTGGGCAAGCCATTTGTCTTCTTTCAGCCTCAGATTTGTCAAATGTAAGATGTATACAATAACAGAACCTCTCTTCTCACAGGATTATTGATGAATCAATCAAGAGAATATGCTGAATGTGGTGGCATATACCTGTAATAACTCCTGCAGTGTGGTTGACATTCATGGATCTCTTGAGTTTAGAGAGCAGAGGTCAGTGGGTGGGAGGTTTGATTGTCAGCATTGTTTGTCATCAATTAAATAAGACTCCGATAGTAAGTCAATAAGTGTTTGCTGCACTTCTGGACTGGACAGCATAGGAAGACCCAGTCAGAAAGAAAGAAAAAAAGGGAAAAAATAAAGATGGAGAAGAAGGAGGAAGGAAAGAATAAAGGTGTCAAGCAGGACTTCTTAAACTTTTTCTGCTAGCAACCCCTTTTCCCATTTCAGCAGCATTCATTGGTACTGTATGGGTATGACTGAATGGCCCAGTCTGCTTGCCGTGTGCTCAGAACCAAGGATTCACTTTAGTTGCATGGTGCAATACTGGTAAGTGCTGCTAGAAATAACTCAGATTCATTACACATTTGATTTTTAATTAATTTTTGGTCATTGCATGTTCAGAAACCTTTTTCTGTGGCCAAATTTTGGGTTGCAGCCCACAGTTTAAGAAGCACTGGTATAAAGTATATTGGAAACTTTAAAGCATTACAATAATACAAAAGAATTAGGGGTAGTACGATTGATACATTCTATGAAATTGCTTCTATTTACTTATATAAGGAAGCCATTGAGAGGATTCTGGGAAGATGTTAGAATGGATTAGAAAATTCCAAACTCTCCAGATTTCCCCCACAAACTAAACAAACTACCCCTTCAGGGCAATCATAGAGGGCTGAAAATTAGCAAGAATTAGGGCAGAATAGTGATCCTCCTGAACATCTGAAGAAAAAACACAGCACCAAGGTTTGTCCTAGTGAAGAGTAAATACCTCCAAGCAAGTTCCATTTACATAGGAAGCAGAGAGCCCTGGGGCTAGCTGGGTTGTGAAGTAACTTCAGCTACAGGAATTATCACTTCCCAGAGTTTGTTTTTTTGGCGGGGGAGGGAGCAGTAGGGTTTATGGGGGAAGAGATTAAGGGAACCTCTGCTGATAAGAAATGTCAGCTATGCTATGAACTCATGATCCTGGAGGAGAATGAAGCAGTACACACATTGGGAGTATAAAAGCAATGGGGCAGGGATGCTGCTGGTTGTGGGCATTTAGCAGAGTTAAAGGGGAGGACTGAAGGAGGAACTGAGGCCAGAGGTGCCATCTATCCCCCCATACCCCAGGACTAGAGGTGATTACAAAAAATAAATTGCTACAAAATTGAAAAAGAAGAGCAGGCAAAGGAGAAAGAATCCAATCACTGAAAGTTACTATGGGAATAGAGAAGACTGGGGATCATCTTCTAAGGAGGATACTGAAATAAAAAAAGAAACAAACAAAAAAAAACCCTCACCTACCCCAAATAATAATATCAAATTGTCACCTGCTCAAAATGAATTCATAGAGGAACTTGACAAAAAAAAATAGTTTAAAAATCAAGTGAGAGAGACTGAGGACATTTTTATGAAAGATAGAAATAATTCAATAAAAACAAGGAGACTATGTAAAGAAATACCTTATATTGAAGAACAAAAGAACTGCATTTGTGAACAAAAATATCATGGCAAACAAAGTTAAACAAAATCCTGAATAAAAAAGAAATGGATTTTTAATGAATTTTCAGAGTTTCAGGATTTTTTATTATTATTATTTTTAAGCGTTATTTATTTATTTTTAAAATTCCACATTCATTTCCACAAAATTTTGAGTTCCAATTTTTCTCCTCATCTCTCCCCTCCCCTGACCTCATAACACCTTGCATTCTGATTACCCCTTCTGTCAATGTGCCTTCCCTTCTATCACACCCCACACTTCCCTTATCCCCATCTTCTCTCTTTTCTTGTAGGGCAAGATAAATTTCTATACCCCATTACCTGTATTTCTTATTTCCCAGTTCTATGAAATAACAATTCTAAACATTCATTTCTAATACTTTGAATTCCCACTTTCCTCCTTCCTTCCCTCCTCACCCATCCTCACTGAAAAGGTAAGCAGCTTAATACAGGCTATATATGTATCGTTTTGCAAAAGACATCTATAATAGTCATGTTGTATAAGACTAACTATATTGCCCTCCTTCCAACTCTGTCCCCCTGTTTTTTTTTCTGTTCTCTTATTTGACCTTGTCCCTTCCCAAAAGTGTTTCCTTCCAATTACTCTCTTCTCCTTTTTCCCTCCCTTCCATCAATCCCCTCACCCCATTTGTCCCCTTCTCTCCTACTTTCCTGTAGTGTAAGATAGATTTTCATAGCAAATTTAGTGAGCATGTTATTCCCTCCTTAAGCCATAGGTGAAGAGATTAAGTTTCACTTTCCCCTCTCACCTCCTCCCTTTTCTCTTCTATAAGAAAAGATTTTTTCTTATCTCTCATATGAGCAATAGTCTGCACCATTCTATTTTTCCCCTTCTCCTTCCAATATTTTCAGCTCTCATCCCTTAATTTAATTTTATTTTTTATGCATATCACCTCTTCTGATTCAACTCAACCTGCACTCTTTGTCTATGTGTGTGTGTGTGTGTGTGTGTGTGTGTGTGTGTGTGTTTGTAATTCCTTCACCTACCCAAATACTGAGAAAAGTCTCAAGAGTTACAAATATTATCTTTCCATGTAGGAAATCAAACAGTTCAGTTTTAGAAAGTCCTTTATGATTTCTCTTTCCTGTTTACCTTTTCAAGCTTCTTTTGATTCTTAAGTAAAATTTTAAATATAGTTCTTGTCTTTTCATTATGAATTCTTGAAAGTCCTCTGTATCACTGAATGACCATTTTTTTCCCTTGAAGTATTATACTCAGTTTTGCTGGGTAGGTGATTCTTGGTTTTAATCCCAGTTCCTTTGACTTCTGGAATATCCTATTTCAAGCCCTTAGATTCATTAATGTAGAATCTGCCGGATCCAGTGTTATCCTGATTGTATTTCCACACTGGAATTGTTTCTTTCTAGCTGCTTGAAATATTTTCTCCTTGACCTGGGAACTCTGAAATCTGTCCACAATATTCCTAGGAGTTTCTCTTTTCAGGTCTCTTTCAGGAAGTGATCTGTGGATTCTTTCAATATTTATTTTGCCCTCTGTTTCTAGAATATCTGGGCAGTTTTCCTTGATAATTTCATGAAATATAATGTCTAGACTATTTTTTTAGGGGGCTTTCAGGTAGCCCCATGATTTTTAAATTATTCTCTCCTGGTTCTATTTTCCAGGTCAGTTGTTTTTCCAGTGAGATGTTTCATATAATATGCTATTTTTTTTTCAATCTTTTGGTTTTGTTCTGTAACTTCTTGGTTTATCATATAGTCATTAGCTTCCCTGAACTCCACATTCATTTTTAAAGAACTATTTTGCTCAGTAAGTCTTTGAACCTTCTTTTCCATTTGGCTAATTCTTCTTTGTAAAGCATTCTATGCCTCATTGGCTTTTTGGACCTCTTTTTCCAATTGAGTTAGCCTATTTTTAAAGGTGTTATTTTCCTCAGTACTTTTTTGGTTCTCTTTTAGTAAGCTGCTGACTCACTTTTCAAGCTCTTCTATGGTCTGAGCCCATTTCATATTCATTTTGGAGGTACTGGAGGCAGATGCCTTTACTTCCTCTGACAGTATGCATTGTTCTTCTTCATCTGAAAGGATGTAAGGAGTTACCTGTTCACCAAGAAAGTAGCCTTCTATGGTCTTATATTTTTCCCTTTTTTGGACAATTTCCCAGCCAGTTACATGACTTCTGAATGCTTTGTCAAGAGGAGGGTCCTAATGCTCCTCCTCCCCCTAGGATAGTGCTAAAGTATGAGGTTCAGATCCCCTGCTCAATTCCCCCAGAGGCTTTAAGCTGAGCTGCTTGGACAATGGACCCAGGCTGCTTCCACAGCCACTGTAGACACATGCAGCCCACTGCTGCTGCTACTGCAGTCACCTGTGCCACTGCCTGGTACAAGTGCTGGGAGGACCCTGCTCTACTCTTACCCAGTTGGGAAAGCACTCCCACACTGATCTTTGAAGCTCTCCTTGTCACGTGTGGGTTGAGGGATCTGGGACCCTCCCTGCTGGGGATTTTGCCCACAAGGCCTGTTCTGGTCCTATTCCTCTCCATGCCACATGGCAAGGACTGGGCTTTGCTCCATGTTGGATAGACCTTTCCTGTTGGCCTTCCAGGTTACCTTTCACTCTTTCATTCTGTGGCTTCTGCTGTTCTAGAATGTGTTGAGAGTCATTTTTGCATGTATTTTGTGGGCTGTGGGGGAAGCATTAGAATATCTGCATCTTTCTACTCTATCATCTTGACTCCACCAGGATATTATTTTTTTTAAAAAAAGCTAAACTTCACAGAGAATTTCACATATAAGATCTAAGAGGAATATAAGGTACATGTCAAAGACTAATTACAAGTCACTCAATAAGGACAGCCTGCTTGCTTTCCATAAGAGGAAATGTAAAATGTATGTCTAAGGTTCTTATTAGTAATTAGGTAATTGATAAGAAACACTGGAATACACCTGAGTATGATATGACTTGTAAAATATAAAACCATTTAGGAACATATAAAAACAATAATTATTTAATACAATGAGATCTGAGCAGGAGAATTGACACAGAAGAATTACATGGGAGAAGAGACTGGTAGTCCTGGAACCCTACGTTAATCAGGAACGAGTTTAAAATAAGAAGTATATAAAAGCTTTCTAAATTCAGAAAAAAAATTAAAGGAAAAGGAAAGGAAGATATCATAAAGGAGGAATCTCTAAAAGAGATGGTAAAGGGGCAGTAATACACTAGAGTTTAGATTAACAAGAATGTTAGGGTAAAGGAGAGTTCTTTGGATTGAGTAGGTTGAGTAATAGAAGGGTAAAGTAGTGGATAGAAGTAAAGAAGAAAAATCGGGGGGGGGGGTTAGAAATAAGAGATACAAACAAAATAAAAATCAAAAGTAGAATATATTTGGGGGAAAAAAGTAGAGTAATGGTGATCTAGACAAAGTTAAAGATAAAATACATTTAATAATTAGAGAAAAATAGGGAAAGTACGCAATGCGTCAGCCATAGCAATCAATATTATTTTAGTGTACTTAAAATAGCCAGACATTATAAGGATGGAATATTGCTGTGGTGTAGGAAATGATAAGGTGGTGAACTTAGAAAAATATAGAAGGACTCAGACTTATGAAGGAGGAGATTTTCAACCCTCATGGAAACAGAGGTGAAATAAGTATTATATAGTCTTACAGAGATACATATGAATGTATATGTCCATATAGTAATATGATTATAGATATCTAAATATATCTATGTGCATACAGGTATACATATGTATGTGTATATGCACATATATTTGTATATAAATGTATGTTTATATGTGTATATATGTATATATGTGAGCATGTACATAAATACATACATATGTGTATATGTGCACATATACACGCATGCATATATCTTGGGGAGAGAAACAGGAACAAAGAACAAAGTAAAAAGGGCACAGAAAAGAAAAAAAGAAAATTTACAAGGAAATGAAAAGATGGACAGTTCTGAACACAAGTACTATTTATTATATAGGCTTTCTTGACATAGAAATTTATTGCTTTATATATTGAATCCTCTCTTTAGCTCTTCTGTGCACATGGCAATGCTCTTCTCCCCCCTACCCTCAGTTTTCATTTTTTGGACTTAAGCTTTAATATTTAAGTTCATAATATATTTAATTTTTGTTATTATGTATTAAGATTTTGTATTTAACTTTAAAAGAAATATTTCAAAGAAAGGAAACCAATGAGTGTTGTGGTTAGAGAGCTGGTTTCAAAGCCAAGAAGACCTAAGTTGAATTCTCACCTGTAATATATACTTGCTGTTCAGGCATGAGCCCTTAATTTATAGATGCAAATTAATATAGTTCCCTTAAAATACCACCCTTTGTTGACCATGCATTTGTTTGACACATGTATAGAACCTTTCTATAATGACTCTTTGAAACAGCATTCATTCATTTAAAGAATTTCAGGGCTGGAAGAGAAATAAAAATCATCTAATTTAAGTTACACTTGAATAAGTATCACCCCTATATATCTTTATTCATAGAAACTGAAGCTGGCAGGAAACTTTGAATCTATCCAGTTCAACTTCTAGGTACTTCTTTTTTAAATTTTATTTATTTTATTCTGAACTTAATAAATAAACTAATCATTTCCATAATATAGTAGAATGTAAAAAAGTAGATGATTTTACATTAAACTGCAAGTCCACTATATATAACTTGCTGTTCATTTGAAGTATATGATAAAGTTGTCATGTAATTTTCTTTTTTTCCTTTTTCTTCCTCCCTCTTCTCACCTTGGAGATGCCTACCATTAAACACAAATATGTGTGTATGTGTGTGTACAAATATATAAAATCATTCTGCAAATACTTCTATTTATTAGTTCTTTCTCTGGGTACAGATAGTGTCTTCTTTCATATGTCCTTTTCAGCTAATTTGAGCATTTATAATAATCAAAATGATTTAGTCATTCAAAGTTGTTCCTTTTTTTAATTTTATTTGTTTCAAGTTTTCAACATTCATTTCCACAAAATTTTGAGTTCCAAATTTTCTCCCCATCTCTCTTCTTCCCCCACCTCAAAACGCCTTGCATTCTGATTACCCCTTTCACCAATCTGCCCTCCTTTCTACAAAGTTGATCTTAAAACAATATTGTTATTACTGTATACAATGTATTCTTGATTCTGTTCATTTTGCTCTTCATTATTTCAGGCAAGTCCATCCATTTTTTTTTCCTTCCTGAGATCAATGTGCTCCTCATTTCTTATAACACAGTAGTATTTCATCATGATCATATGCCTCAACTGTTCAGTCATTCCCCAATAGACAGGTATCCTTACAGTTTCTAGTTCTTTCCTACCACAAAAAAGCCACTGTAAATATTTTAGAATTTATAGGTTCTTTTTCTTTTCCCCTAATCATGTTGGGAAATAGAACTCCCAGGTTTTTTAAGCAAAAGGAAAGAGATACAGGAAGCAGAAGGAATTTGTCAAAGGTCATAACTGCTATTATTTCAAACCAATTATTTGAACTCCAACTTCAAAACTCTTTGCATTTCACCATATTACTAAAATACTTATTCAAGGGCCATCTGAGGTGCTACTTTTTTTTAATGAAGTCTTTCTTGTTTACCCCATTTTCAAACCTAGAGAAGTCATTTCTTTCAAATTAAAATCTCAAAAAGCACCTTAACTGTAATATTCCATTTTCCCTGTTGCACTATATTTTGTATCATGATTTTGAGAGGCAATACTTTTTAGTGGATAGAAGTATGGTTTTGGCATCTAGAAGGCCTTATTTTTAATCCTACCTCTGGCATATACTAGCCATTTGACCCTCAGAAAGTCATTTAACCTCTCTGTATTCCAAGGTGCTCCTAAGTGCATGAATTGCAATTGAGCATTGAGTGAAGGTGCACTATTCATAGATTAAATGATAGGTCTAAACAAAGCAGCAAAGTAAACAAGCCTTTATTATATACCTGGTATATCTCCTGTATTGATTATCTCCAATTTATAGTATACAAGACTTTTTTATATAGTTATTTACATATTTTTTTCCCACTAGATTATGAGATCCTTGAGAAGAGTAATTGCTTAGCATAGTGCCATACATATTAGGTGCTGAAAAAATTCTTAATTGACTTCTAGATTACTCCCTGATAAATATTCTATTGTTTTTCACCTATATATTGCCACTACCTCACACACTGACCGGCACACAGCAGACTCTTCCCAAATATTGGTTTATTACATTGAAATTCTTAATGTATGGTCATCCTATTTGAAGACATCTAATAATAAGTAATTTATTTCCTCTTGAGACAATCATTTCTGCTCTTAGAACTTCCAAATAAAAGCTTATATAACCAATAAAAGTATTCTATTACTTTTCAAACCATTGTTGCTCATTGTGCTCTGATTGAAGGGCAGAAAACAAAATGGAATTATCTTCCTTTTTTCAAAATTTATTATTTATTTTAAATGTTCTTTTCTTTTAAAATATTGAGTTCTAAATTCTTTCCCTCCCTCCCACTTTTCCCTCACCTACTGAAAAGACAAATAAAATAATACATTTGAAATTATGCAAAGGTTATTTCCATGGTAGTCATATTGCAAAAGAACAATACCAAAAGATAGTGAGATAATTATGCTAGAGTTAGCACCCAGGATTCTATTGTGGTAGCAGATAGCATTATTTTCCTCATGAGTCCTTTGGAATTACCTTGAATCATGGTATTTGTAAGAGCAGCCAAGTTTATCACAGTTGACAATCATCACTACATTGCTATTACTGTGGACAAACATCTCCCAGTTGTTTTTACTTCACTTTGCATCAGTTCATGTAGATCTTGCTATGCTTTTTGTTTGTTTGTTTTATGATCTCCCCCTGTTATTTCTCCCAGCACAATAGTACTCCACAATTATATGCCACATTTTGTTCAACCATTTGACATTTGATGAGCATCCCCTTGATTCCAATTCATTGCTACAATGACAATAGATACTATAAATACTTTATACATGTGGGTCTTTTTCCTTTTTTTCTTTTTTTTTGGGTAAAAACATAATACTGGTATTACTAGGTCGAAGGGTATACACAATTTCAAATCACTTTGGAAATAGTTTCAAATTGTTCTCCAAAATATTCTCCAGTTCACAAAACCACCAACGTTTATTAGTGTATCTATTTTCCCTAATCACCCCCAGCAAAAAACAATTTATGATAGAAGTGAAATGGGACCTCAGAGATATTTTAATTTGCATTTTCCCTCATCAGTAATGATGTAGATTTTGTTTTATATGGCTAGAGGTAGCTTTGATTTCTTCTTTGGAAAATGGTCTATTAATATCATTTGACTACAAATTTGGGAAAGGCTTTTATTTTTATAAATTTTATTCCATTCTCTTTTTATTTAAGAAATGATGTTTTTATTAAAGAAACTGGGTATGTGTTGACAGTACTTTATTGTCTATGGTACCTTTTCACAAAATGTAGTTTCCTTACTTACCTCTTTCAGTTGGGTTTGTTTGTGCTTTTGTTTTGTCTGAGATCATGATGGCTACTTAATGCCTTTATAAATTTCAGATAAATTATAATTGATTTTTCTCCAGTCATTTATTTTAAATCTCTCTGTGTTTTTTGTTTCAATGTGTATCTTGTAAACAGTAACTTGTTCAGTTGTGGTTTCTAATCCATTCTACTATGCTCATTTATGGGTTAACTAGTATCATTTACATTGACAGTTATAATTAATGTCTACTTCCATCTGTTCTTTCTTCTGTTCATTTTTCTCTGTCTCATTTTATCCTGTCACCACTCAGAAGTCACTTTTGCTTTTGACCATTGCCTCCCTTAATCCACCCTTCGTTTTATCATCCCACTCTATCTTGTATCCCCTTTCCCTCCTATTTGTCGATCTAGCAAGTTAGATTTTTATACCCAACAAATACATACATACATGCATGCATATATAAACACATGTGTGTGCACATGTGTATATTCTTCCCTCTTTGAACAAACTCTGATTAAAGTGAGGTTCAAGCACTGTTGGCCCCTCGACTTTCCCTTCCATTATAAAAACTTGGCCTTAAATGCTTTTTTAAATGAGAAAATTTTCCACATCTTACCTCTCCCTTCTCTATCCTCCCTGTGCATGCTTCTTTCTCACTTATTCTTTTATTTCCTATTTCTATCATTCTATGTTTGTTTTTTAAAAATTTATTCATTTTAGATTTCAACATTCATTTCCACAAGATTTTGAGTTCCAAATTTTCTCTGGATCTTTCCCTTCCCCCTCATCCCAAGATGGCATGAATTCTGATTACTTCTTCCCCAATTCTTCCCTCCTTTTTATCACCCCCCCCATCTCCTTCCTCTTTACTTTCTTGAAGGTCAAAATAGATTCCTGTACTCCATTGGCTGTATATCTTAGTTCTCAGTTGTATGTAAAAACGATTAACATTTGTTTTTAAAATTTTGGGTTCCAAATTCTCTCCCTTCTTCCCTCCCCACCCACCTTCATTGAAAAGGTATAATGAGAGTAAAAGATCCTCCCTTGCCCATTAAGCTTGATTAGGGGAGGCTTGTTTTGTAGGAAGGTTGTTAATTTCTAATACAAGACTGGGTCATGAGCATCTTGATGCCCTCCATCTCTGAAAAGTGTGTATAGATACTCTGAGGTGAGGTTGTGCTTTAGGGCTTACTCTTTGGAAGAAGGTTCATGTGCCAGATGAAACTCTGCATAGCCATTAAGGGGACCCCAGCTTTGAGAACCCATATATTGGTGGGTCTCTCTCTGATAACTATGTAGGTATATAATGGTCAGACATTTGGATGCGTCTGTTGATTTGTGATGTCTGTATTGGTTAAGTTCAGGCAGATAGAAGCCCTGTCTATTGGTGTTTACTTTTCTGCTTGTATTTTTTCTGTTGGTATATGTGATTAAAGAAGATTGTTGATCCCTTAAAAGTTGCTTTCCTTTTAGAAAAGCAGATCTAAAAACCTGTGCTAGCAAGCCATGTTGGGTGTGTCAGGGTGCTTGCTGCTGCAGAAGGCAAGGAATTCAATACAGGTTATTTATGTGTACTCATACTAAACACTTCCATAATATTCTTGTTGTGAACAACTAACTATATTTCCCTCTATTCTATTCTACCTTCCATTCATTCCATTTTCTCCTTTGACCCTGACCCTTTTCAAAAGATTTTGTTGCAGGCTACCCTCTCCCAGAATCTGCCTTTCCCTTACTCCCTGCTTTCCTGTAGGGTAAGATACCCAGGTGAGCGTGAATGTTATTCCCTCCTTAAGCCAAATCTGATGAGAGTAAGGTTCACTTATTCCTTCTCATCTCCCCCCATTTTCTCCTCCATTGTGAAAACTTCTTCTTGCCTCTTTTATGTGAGATGATTTATTCGTTTCTACTTCTCCCTTTCTCTTTCTTCCAATATATTCTTCTCATTCCTTAATTTTACTTTATAGATATCATCCCATCATATTCAACTCAACTTGTGCCATCTATCTATCTATCTATCTATCTATCTATCTATCTATCTATCTATCTATCTATCTATCTATCTTATTTCCTCCAACTACCCTCAAACTGAGAAAGATTTCATGAGTTACAAATATCACATTTTCATGGAGGAATGTAAACAGTTCAACTTTAATAAGTCCCTTATGGTGTCTCTTTCCTGTTTACCTTTTCATGCTTCTCTTGATTATTGAATTTGAAAGTCAAATTTTGTATTCACCTCTGTTCTTTTAATCAAGAATGGTTGAAAGTCCTCTATTTCATTGAATATCCATCTTTTCTCTTGAAGGATTACATTCAGTTTTGCTGAGTGGGTGATTCTTGGTTTTAATCCTAGATTCTCTGACCGCTAGAATATTACACCCCAAGGTCCTCAATTCCTTAATATAGAAGCTGCTAGATCTTGTGTTATCCTGATTGTATTTTCACAATACTTGAATTGTTTTATTCTGTTTGTTTGAAACATTTTCTCCTTGACCTGGGAACTTTGGAACTTGACTATAATATTCCTAGGAACTTTTAAGATCTCTTTCCAAAGGCTATTGCTGGATTCTTTCCATTTCTATTTTGCCCTCTGGTTCTAAAATATCAGGGCAGTTTTCTTTGGTAATTTCTTGAAAGATGATGTCTAGCTTGTTTTTAGTTGATTATGGCTCTTAGATAGTTCAATAATTTTTAAATTATCTCTCTTGGATATGTTATCCAGATTATTGCATTTTTCCAATGCAATATTTCACATTTTCTTCTATTTTTCCCATTCTTTTGTTTCTGTTTTACAATTCTTTGATTTATCTTAAAGTCATTAGCTTTCATTTGCTCTATTCTAATTTTGAAGGAATTATTTTCTTCAGTGAGCTTTTGGACCTCTTTTTCCTTTTGGCCAATTCTGCTTTTTAAGGCATTCTTCTCCTCTATGATGTTTTGAACTTCTTTTGCTCTTTGGGTTAGTCTCTTTTTAAGGTATTATTTTCTTCAGTATTTTTTGGATCTCCTTTAGCAAGCTGTTGACCCAATTTTCATGATTTTCTTGTATCACTCTCATTTCTCTTCCCAATTTTTCCTCTACTTTTCTTACTTGAATTTCAAAATATTTTTTGAGCTCTTCCATGAACTGTGACCAATTCATATTTTTCTTGGAGTCTTTGGATGCTGGAGCTTTGACTTTGTTGTCTTCTTCCAGTTGTATATTTTGATCTTCATTGTCATCAAAGTGAGATTCTATAGTCTCAGTTGTTTTATGATCTTTACTCATCTTCCCTGCCAAATACTTGACTTTCTAACTTTTGTCAATATAAGATTTTGCTTCTAGTGGGATTAAGGATGGGTGTATTGTCCCAGGCTTCAGGAATTTTGTATCAGGTGCTTGATCCCCCACCATCTGTGGGCTCAGATCTCTGGAACCAGCCTCTGCTGCTGCTGCTGCTGCTGCTAGTACCAACCACCACTTCCACCACCTCCACTACTCTGGGACTGGGACCAGACCTGGCCAGACCTGGTCAGACTGCATGTTCCTCTTGTACCTAGGTCCCACAGAGTTTTGCCAGTGACATTTCTAGAATTTGTGGGTTGAGAAGTCTGGAAACTGCTCACCTGACAATGATTCATTCACCTGAGGCCTGCTCCAGCCCATCTGTGCAGGAGTAGCTCATGCCAGACTGAACTCTGCTCCCAACACAGTGTGACACACCCCTCCTGTCAACTTTACAGGTTGTCTTGGGCAGGAAGACTCTGTTATTTTGAAGGTTCTGTAGCTGTAGAATTCATTTAGAGTCATTTTTATAGGTATTTGGAGGGCTTTCAGGGAGAGCTCAGGGAAGTCCCTGCTTTTACTCCACCACCTTGCTTATTAATTTTTTTGAGACCATTCCAACATCATTGACTTTTAGTCATGCTTCTGTATGCATAAACTCCTTCTAACTGCCTTACTTATGATTAAGTTCTTAGGAGTAACATGTATCATTTTGCAGTATATGGGGTATTTGAGAGGAATAGCACTTCTGGTTGGAGGACTTGACTAGTCCCTTTGAAGGATTTCCATATAATTTTAGTGTTCATTCAACTTTCACTGGTGGCTCTAAAAAGTTACACCTTGTGAAGTGGCAACCCCATGGTAAAACTGTCTTGGAAAATGGTCTAAACTAGATTGAGTATAACCAACAGTCTTCAAAATCATCAGTGAGTTAGAGGAATGTCTACTCAAAACTATGTGAGGACTTCCCTCAGCAAAATGGGCAGATGAGAATAATTTGGGACAATGAGCATGAAGGTGTCTGAAGTAGGTGCTATGAAGTGCTTAGAACTTGGTCAGACATAAGAGACATCAAAGCTATTCATTGCATCCCAGGCCATCACCAGTCATCCTCACCTTTTGTTTTATTACTGGACTTTGACGAGAGTGGAAGAGAGAGTGAGGCTGATGCCTTTGTGCAACTCTGCCTCACATAAATACGATTCATGTTTAAGTCGAGAAATCACCCCATGGTATCATAGATCATTTCCCAAAACAAAAGATGAACATTTTCTTTTAATATTGACACGTAAGCAGTTTTACTTTTTGAGTCCCTTATGATTACTTGTTCATGATTTCTTTTTAACTTCTCCTAAATGTTCTTTTTGAATGTCAGATTTTCTATTCATTTATGATCCTTTCATCAGAAATGCTTGAACATCCTCTATTTTATTATATATCTATTTTTCCCTGGAAGGATAATATTCAGTTTTGCTTAATATGTTATTGCTTCTCATAATTCTAGATTTTTTTCCTTCTGGAATATCATCTTTCAAGGCGTATGTTCCTTCATAGCAGTAACTTATAAAGGTGTGATCCTGATTATGGCCCTGAGACATTTGTTTTTTTTTTTTTTTTCTTTCAGGCTGTTGGCAGTATTTTTTCCCTGGGAATTCTTTAATTTGGCTATACCATTCCTTGGAATTTTCATTTGGGGAACTTTTTTCAGTAGGTGATCAGTAGATTCTTTCATTTTCTATTTTATCCTCTGGATCTAAGATATTAAGACAGTTTTCTGGATTAATTACTTGAAGTATAATGTCTAGACTTTATTTTTTATTATAACTTTCATGTAGTACAATAATTCTTAAACTGTCTCTTCTCAATGTATTTTCCAGGTCAGATTTCTTTTTCTGATTTTTTATGTTATTCTATTTTTGTGCTATTGACTTTTCATTGTTTTTGATGCATCATCAAGTTATTAGCTTCCACTTGTATAATTCTAATGTTTTAATTAATTAATTAGTTTTTAGTTTTCAGAATTCACTTTTATAAGATCTTGAATTCTAAATCCCCTCCTTCCTTTCCCCTCACCTTATGTCATGCAATCTGACATAAGCTATACATGTACAATCAAATTAAACATATTTATGTATCAGTCATGTTAAATAAAGAAGAATGAAAACCAAAAGGAAAAACCACAAAAAATAAAAAAGAGAGGAGTATGCTTCAATTTTCATTAAGATTCCATTTTTCTTTCTCTGGGTGTGGATATCATTTTCCATCACAAGTATTTTGGAATTGCCTTAGATCATTGCACTGCTGAGAAATGTCATGTCTATCAAGACTGGTAAGTTGCTGGTACTATGTACAGTGTTCAGGTTCTGCTCACTTCACTCAGCACCAGTTCATGTAATTCTTTCCAGGTTTTCTGAAGTCTATTTGCTCCTCATTTCTTATGGAACAATAATATTTCATTATAATTTTACACCACTGCTTGTTTAGTCATTCCTCAGCTTATGGGCATCCCCTTAGCTTCCAATTCTTTGCCACCACAAAAAGAGCTGCTATAAATATTTTTATACATGTGGGTCCTTTTCATGATCTCCTTGGGATACAAACCTAAAAATAGTATTGTGGATCAAAGTGTATGGTCAGTTTTATAGCCCTTTGGTCATATAGTTCCAAATTGCTTTCCAGAGTGGCTGGATCAGTTAACAATTCCACCAACAATGCATCAATGATCCAATTTTCCCACACCTCCTCCAATATTTGTCATATCCCTCTGCTGTCATGTTAGCCAGTGTGGCAGGTATCACATGGTACCTCAGAGTTGTTATTCTAATCAATAGAGGAGATTTATAGTATTTTTTCATATGACTATACATAACTTTAATTTTTTCATCTGAAAACTGCTCATTCATGTATTTTCACCTTTTGTCATTTGGGGAATGACTTGTATTCTTACAAATTTGACTCACTTCTCTATGTATTATAAAACTGGGGCTTTATCAGAGATTCTAAGAATTGCTTCCCTTCTAATCATGATTGCATTGGCTTTGTTTGAACAAAATCTTTTTAATTTAATGTATTCAAAATTATTCATTTTGTATTTCATAATGTTCTCTGTTTCTCATTTGGTCATAAAATCTTCACTTCTCCATTTCTCTGACAGATTAATTATTCCTTGCTCTCCTAATTTCTTTATAGTCTTACTCTTTCTGTCTAAATCATGTACCTTTTTTACCTTATATTTGTATGCTGTGTGAGATGTTGGTCTATCCCTAGTTTCTGCCATACTATTTTCCAGTTTTCCCAGGAGTTTTTTTGTCAAATAGTGAGTTCTTATTTCAGAAGCTGGAGTCTTTGCATTTGTCCAACAACAGATTACTGTAATCATTGACTACTGTTTCTTGTGTACCCAACCTTTTTCATAGACCTAATACTCTATTTCCAGACAGTATCAAGTACTTTTGATGCTTGCTGCTTTATAATACAATTTTAGATCTGATACAGCTAGGCCACCTTTACTTGCATTTCTTTTCATTAATTCCCTTTATATTGTGGACTTTTTGTACTTCCAGATGAATTTTGTACTATTTCTTTCTACCTATATAAAATACTTTTTGGTAGTTTGATCAGTATTTCTCTAAATAAGTAAATTATACACTTCTAACATTTAAGGAATTATTTTCTTCAGTGAATTTTACCTCCCTTTCCTTTGCTTTTTGAGTTCTTTTCTTCAGTGAATTTTTTTCTGCCTTCTTTTTATTTTAACATTAAATCGATTCTGTTTTTAAGATGTTATTTTCCTCATTTTTTTGTACCTCTTTTTCCAAGCTGCTCATTTTTTTTTTTATAATTTGCTTGCATCACTATCATTTCATTTTTCATTTTTCTCCTTGCTACTCATCTCTTTCTTTGTCTCTTTGAGATATTCTTGTTATACTTTTTCCAAGTAGCATTTTTGAGGTTTTCTTTGTATGTTTTCACCTTGTTGCCTTTTGCTAATTTTTTGTCTTGGTCTTCCCTGGCACTGTAATAGCTTTTTTTGGTAAAGTTGTTTTTTAGTTTTGTTGCTATTTTTATTATTGTTTACTTGCTTTTTTTCTACTCTATTTTTTCCTACTCTATTTTTGATTATGAATTTTATGTTAAAGTTGGACTGTGGTCATCTGTGAAAGGGTAAGCATTGTCCAAAGTTTCAGACCTATTCATGATCCTGTTTTCAGAACTTGTTCTGCAAGTTTTGGGAGATTCCAAGTTGGTGTGATCAAAGGAAATATATGGTCCTTACTCTCTTGATCCCTGCTCAGTTCTTTACCTAGGAAGGGCCCTGTTCTCTTGAAGGTACAAACATTATTGCTCGTCTCCTCCCCATAACTGCAACCCAGAACTGAATGGGCAATAGAATTCCCAATTAGCTTCAGCTTTACCCAGTGCCAATGAAAGGGTTCCTTATAATCTCTGTCTGACCCGATTACAGACCTCCTTACTTCCTTTGGGCTGGGAGTTCTATAAGTGGTTCCTGGTGCCAGTGTCATGGCTTCCTCCAAGGTCCACCACTGATGTTGCTGCTACACTCTGGACTGGCTCCCTTTATGTTGTAACAGACCTCTCCTGGAAACTTCCTAAATAATCTTAGGCTGGAAAAATGTCTCACTCTGACCATTTCTCAGTTGTGCTGTTCCAAAATTTGATTTGAGGAGTTATTTTAAATTTCTTTGGAGTGTTACTGCCTATATTCCACTATCTTCCTAAATTTATATTTTTTCTAACCCACATATTTTCATTTTATACACAGGGATCAGTGACAATGGCTCAGAAGCCACAGCTACCAGATTTTTGAGTACCTGGTGACATTGATTAATTACTTTCAGTCCTTCTCTGACTCCTCAGAGTGGGGCAGGGCAGAAGGTTTACTCAGGGACGTGAATCTTATTCAATATAACAGCTCTTCAAATGAAAATAGAACAGTAGCCTATGCTTTAAATGGCAGAATTACTTTTCATTGTCTTTTGAAAAGATATAACTCATGTTTACAATTACTGAATTTTTCATAACGACCAGCAGTAGGACATAATATTCAGAAAACCTAATGCAGTCGTAGGCTGCATTAATAGAAGTAAAATAGTTATTTTACTCTTCCCTGATTAACTGTGTCCCATTTGGCAAAATGAATATTACAATACTTCTCTAGAGTCCAGAAACAAATTACATCTTAAAACCTTACTACTCTTCCCAACTCTTGGCAGATTTGAAATCATATTTCCTCTTAAAAAAATGGAAACAATCTGTCACAATCATAAACTCCTTCCTAAATCCCATGCTTCAAATCACCTCACTGTCATCCTTCATCCTGTCTATATTTGATCTGATCCCAGAGGAAGAGATAGGCAAGTGTCATATAAGTTATTTGAACCCATGATACCACTTCTTCCCATAGGCTGTGGGAACACACCCCTACAATTATCCCCTCTCTCAGAAATTATCAACATTTCTCCATTTGCTCATCATCCATAGTTTGTTTTTGTTTTTTTTTTTTTTTCCACCTTAACAGATACTTTGGCAACTTGGATAAACTTCTGCTCCTAGACTACCATTTCAGTTGAGATTCCAGGTATTGTCACTTTACTTTATATCAACTTGCTTGTATAAATCCCCATCATTCTATTTCATCATACTGTCCAGTTTCCCCCTTAATGTGTTATCCTCCTCAATTAAAATGTGATCTTCTTGTGGGCCAGAATTATCTTGTTTTGTTGTGTAGTATTTGTATCCCCAACAATTAGTATAAAGCTTGGATCATTGTAAGTTGTTTAAATTGCTCTCTCTATCTACCTGTCAGTGTTCCAATGTATTCCCCACCCTTAAAAAAGAACAAACTCCTTAAAAATATTTTCTATATTTCCTATGTCTTATAGGAAAATATTTTTCTCATGTCTTACTTTTTAACCTCTTGCAAAATGACCTCTATCTGAATCAGTCAAAAGAAACTTTTTTGTAAGGGCAGAAATTATTTATTACTAAATTCAAAGGTTTTTGCTCAGTCCTAAATCTTCTTTAAGCCTCTGCAGTATTTGTCAGTCTTGACTTCTCTCTGTCTTGCACATGCTCTGTCCCTACTTTTTCTTTTTTAATGGGGGAGGTTTGAAGATACTATTTTTGACTGTTGGATTTATACTTCTGAGCCTCCCTTAGGACCATCATGCATACCTCACCACCAATAAGTGAATATACTCTAGGGCTCTGTCTTATATGCTCTCTTCTTTACACATTTGATTTTGGTGGTGTCTTCAACTCCCATTCATTCAATTATTATCTCTATGCAAATTCCTTTCAGATTTAAAATCTACTCAAATACCTCTTCTGGGTCCTAAGTCTGTTATCTCCAACTTCCTGCTTAACAACTTTGCTTAGATATTTTGTAGGCATTCAGCATGTTCAAAATAGAACTCATTATCTTTATATTTTTTCTCTCTACCTATGTTCTTTAATGGCCATTTTTCTATTTTGGGTATGATTCACCTAGTTGATAAGTATCACAACCTAAAAGTCATCCTTGAATCTTAACTAACACTCCCTCCAACCCTATTGATAGCCACTAATTTACCACTTTCAATTCATTGCATCTTATTACCATTTATTATACATATCTCCTTTTCTTTTTATCATCCTGACCCACCCAACTGTACATATCTAGGGTCTCATTGCCTCTTTTCTGAAACATTGCTGGAAGCTTCTTTATTCCCCAGGACATTTAAAGTAAAAATGTAAATGTTCCTTTTTGTTATGCAAATAATTTTGTAACCTTGTCCCAGCCTAGTTTCCCATCTGGATATCATATTACTCTCCTTCATATACTATAGATTTCAGACAAATTTCTATGCATAATTTTATTGTTTCATCTCTATTGAGAGATATTTCCTGATTCTTCCAGTAATTATTATGATGAATATTACTACTACTACTGCAAATACCACCACCACCAGTACCAATACCAGTAATGCCATCATTATCATTACCACTACTAGCATTATTGGTGGTCGTGGTGGTTATTACCAGAGTTTTAGTAGTAGTGGTAGTAGAATAGTCATAGTAGTAGCAGCAGCAGCAGCAGCAGTAGCAGCAGCAGCAGCAGCAGTAGTAGTAGTAGTAGTAGTAGTAGTAGTAGTAGTAGTAGTAGTAGTAATTACAATAGTAACAGTATTCATAAGGGTAGTAGTAGTAATCTTAATAGTAGTAGTCTAGCCATGATAGTAGTTCCATTACTATTTGTAGTAGTAGTAGTAGTAGCAGCAGCAGCAGCAGCAGCAGCAGAGTAGCAGCAACAGCAGTAATAGTGGCAAATGCTATGTTACTATTACTATGGTAGTTTTAGTATAGCCTATATTCACTTATCTTTGAAAATGTTGTTAGTTTCAAGTGGAATATGAGGTCCTCCAAAGCAGAGAACACTAGTTTTGCATTTGTACCCAAGACATTGGTACTGTTTTGCACATAATAATTAATATAAGTGTTTATGGAACTATTGGTAGGTCTGGAGGATAGAATTACAACTGATAACATTTCAATGAGAAAAAAAAATTGATATTAGAATAAAAACAAACAACTGGAGCAGTCCAAAATTGGCATGAGTACTTTGGGATGTAGAGGATTTCCTATCACTAACAATCTTCATTCAGAGCCTGCAATACTGGGCATATCTATCCCTCAAAAGAGACAGACGCAATACTTTGTATTCAAATTCTATTCTTTCTTAGACAAGTCAAAATGTAGAATCAGTCACTCAGTAAATGTTTATTAAGTGCCTTCTATTTGTCAGTCACTGTGCTTAGCATTGGGAATACAAAGAAAGTTAAAAGATAGTCAAAGCCCTCAATGCACTCACAGTCTAATGGGTAAAGAAATCATCCAGGCAATTAAATACAAACTAGATATATACAGGATAAATTGAAAATGATCAACAGAGATAGGGCACTAAAATTAAAGTAGATCAGAAAAAGTTTTCTGTAGAAGGTAGTATTTTAACTGGGACTTGAAGGAAGTCAAGGAAACTAGGGAACAAAGGAAGGCAGAGAATCCCAGGCATGAGGAACAGTCATGGAAAATATGGGGAGCCAGGAGATAGAGTGTTTTGTTGTGGAGACCATTATCATTGTATGACAAGAAGCCATTGGAGTTAATTGGATATGGGCTGACAGAATTCTTGCTCAGATATTTGTTAAACTAAATGATCTCAGAGATATCTTCCAACTCAGATTATGCAATTATAATCATTAAAGTTTTTCTGCTAAAATTACTAAAACTAATCAAAGTTCAGAAAAGGAAATTAAGGACCAGTGATAAAACTCATTTGGTTGTCTCTGTTTATGGCAGAGTCAGAGCTACAACCCAGGGAGCTTGTTTTTGCTTTTTTGTATTTTGTATATTTTTGTATATTTTGTATTTTTTAAAATACATGAATGCCCAGGCATTCTAAATGATGTGTCACATATACATATTTTTTTTCTTATCAAGGTTCTATTACCAATTCCCTGTATATACACATTCCCTTAAGGTAGTAAAGATAACAAAAAATTATTATCAAATTCATTTAAGTCCCTCTAGCAATCTTTTATTTGATCTGCTTATCTCCATTGTAATTGTTTTTCTTTTTTTTCTTATTTCCTCTCCTTTCAAACATCAACATGAACTGAGATGGGATGAAAAAATTGTTCTGGATAAATTTCCATTTATAAGTCACTCATCAGCAGACACATATATGCACAAACACACACATACACACATATATATACATATAAATGTGTGTATGTATATATCACTTTATTAATACTGTCAATTTAATTTCATATTATTCCTTTCAGGAAAAAACAAGTCAACAACCTAATTGGTGGATATTAAGAGAAAAGAAAATACACAGATATTTAGACACTGAATGAAATGTTTCCATTGTGAATGTTAGATGTGGTTTGAACACTGCATTATATTTTCTCCATTCATAAATTGTTAAAGACTTTCATAGGGATAACATTTAAGGATTATATTTTAAAACACATTGGCTTTGGGGCATGTTCCAATGGGAAGACATTGTAAAAAAGATAAAATGCAAAGGTTAGTAGTAAAAAGTAATTGAGTTTTTAGTGAATGTACCATGTGCCTGACAAATGACTGTTAAATAATTTATTAATGATATGGAAGAGAATAATTTATAGGTTTTATATACTGATATGTGTATATGATATGCATATGATATGCATACATATATAAACATTTTATATGAAGGTCACTTAATTATAGAAGAACAGCATGTGATAATTCTGGCCACATTAGTCTACAACATGCAAAGATATGGTCATCAAGTTCTATTTAAAGAATTCTAGTGATAAAGAATTCATCCCTAGATCATTGATTCAGAAAATATGATACACAGACTTTCTTTAAAATGACATAGAATACTCTATGATTCAGCAATACCACCACTAGGCTTGTAGTCCAAAGAAATCACGAAAAGGAAAAAAGTACCTACATGTACAAAAATATTTATAGCAGTTCTTTTTGTGGTGGCAAAGAATCAAAAATTGAGGGGATGCCATCAATTGGGGAATGGCTTAACAAGCTGTGATATATGCATGTAATAGAATATCATTATGCTATAGGAAATGATGAACATGTGAATTTCATAAATAAAAAACCATATAAAGATTTACATGAACTGATGCTGAGTAAAGTGAGAACAAGAACATTGTATACAGTAACAGCAATGTTGTGTGATGGTTACCTATGATAGACTTAGCTCTTCTCAGAAGTACAAAAGACTCATGGTAGAATATGCTATCCACATCCAGAGAAAAAATTGATGGACTCTGAATACAGATAGAAGCATACTCTTTTCCACTTCATTTTTCCTTTTTTTTTCTTTTTGTTGTGTTTCTTCTTTCACAATATGACTAATACGGAGATAAGGTTTGCACGATTGCAAATATATAACCTATATCATGTTGTTTCCTATCTGGGGGAAGTGGGAGGGAGAGAGAAAAATTTGGAACTCAAAATCTTATAAAGAAATTAATGATAGAAATTATTTTTGCATATAATTGGGGAAAAAATATCATTAAAAAAAGATATGACAACAGCTGCTGGTATAGTATATAAGGTGCTAGGCCTAAGTCAGGAAGACCAGAACTCAAATCTTGCCTTAGATACTGAATGACTCTTTTATCTTGACCTGTAAAATGGGAAAATAATAGCACTTATCTCCCAGGATTGTTGTGAGATTAAAATGAAATAATATTTTCAAAAGTACTTAGGACAGTCCATGGAACATAATAGGCAATATAAGCATGTTTATGTATGGCTAAGTGGTGTAGTCTATACAGTTCTGGGCCTGGAGTCAGGAAGAGTCATCTTCCTTAGTTCAAATCCAGCCTCAAACACTTATTAGCTGAGTGATCCTGGTCAAATTATTTAGTCCTCTTTGACTCAGTTAATCATCTATAAAATGAGGAAGAGAAGGAAATAGCCAACCACTCCAATATCTTGCCAAGAAAGCCCCCAGTGGGGTCACAGCATCAGACACAACTAAAATGACTGAACAATGGTAAAAGAAAATGCTCATTCTTCCACATCACACTTCAAAGTATTATGTATTCAAAGTATTTCATCTTTGATAAAATTTGGGTTCTTGAACATGCAGGATGACATCTATCTTCTCATAGTAATTATATCTCTTTTCCCCAGGAACCCTGAGGGTCTTCCCCTCCCAGTTTGATTTTTTTTCTTTTTTGAGTAACTACTTAAAGAAGCCTATTCATTAAAAAGGTATATCTCACTCAAAGAGAATGTGATAAGACATTAGCCTGAAAGGGCCAGGGCCTCCCATTGCATCCTGGGCCATATCCAGCATTGCTGATGAATATCAGGCCACTGAATCCAGATGGCTCAGGAGAAGAAAGTGAGGTTGATGACCTTGCACAGCCCTCTCTTACTCAAATAAAAATCAATTTCAAGTCATATCATCTTGATGTCATGCTCCTCTTCAAGAACAAAGGACAGACACAGCAACTGATATATCCTCAAACAACCTGGCATGCCTTTCCATCTAATTATTCCATCCTCATAAGTTTCAATTTCATTCAACCTTGATTATATAATTGGATGATCATGCCCTTCACATCATCATCCCTCAGAATTGTGATTCAAAGTCGGAAAATCTCCTTAGAACAAAATGCCCTATACTTTTGCTTCACTTCCTCAAAATTGTTCTTTATCCTTAATATGACCTCCATGGCTTTCTCTACCCTTTCACTGCCCCACCCCCATCTCTCTTTTTTTTTTCCATTTGTTGGTGCTATTGTTATTCATTTTAACTATATACTATCCTAAACCCTAAAATCCCCTAGTCTTATTATTGTAATACTTTGCCAAAAGCCAACCTTAGTTTACCCTTATTATGTACCATCTTCAGTCCCATTTATGTGTTTCTAAACATTGAGGAAAATGCCGTAGGAGTATCCTAACTAGAGTCTTACAAATCTGTTATATAATCTCAAATAAGCCTTTAGGGTTGAATTATCATATTTTTATTCACTCCTCTTCTTTCTTCAAGCCACTTATATCACCTCCTCCCTCTTGGTAGCTGAACTTGGTTCAAAATTTACTGAAAAATAAAACAACAGAGGATATTCAAGCTAAACTTCTTTTTTTCATGCAGTTGTATATCTGGAGTCATCTCCAGTCATCTTGATCTGTATCTTTCCATTGCACTCAAATGTCCCTGGAGGAGAGAGTCACATTAACGACTTTGCATAGGTCTGCCTCACTTAAATCTAAGTCACTTTCAAGTCAAGACAACATCCTCCTGACATCATTGGTCCTCTTTGTGAATAAAAGACAAACAACAACAATGAATCTTAACTATTCTTAGTATTATCCCTCATTCTCTAGTACTTAGCTACAGTCTCTGGTAAAGATGGGTCTTCTTCTCTTTGTCAAGACCAGCCCTTTGAATTTTTGATCTCATTGCTGATCTCCTGTAACAACTTGTTCCTCAACACCTGTCTTCGTCTCTCCATGTCTATCTTCGTTTCTTTCCTCTTCCTCCTAACATCCCTGAAAATTTCCATTTTTCTTATTTATTAGGTTTTTCTTGTCAACAAATACTGTCTCTAATTTTTTTAAGTTTTCTGTTCAACTCTTTATCCTCCTGGGTAGGATTTCCTTTTTTTTTTTCTTTTGTGAAAACTCTCTCCAAATTCTTCTTTAATTTGGCAATGATTCCTTTACATTTCCCCCTTCCCTGCTTCAGCCTTCTTACCTTTCCTCCTACCAGTGATATTCCCCATACGGTGATAGAGTACTTTTCTGAGGCTTCTGCTTTTTGTCTATATTCTCCTTTTTTGTAATCTCAAAAGTTCACATGAATTCGTTTTTCATTTTTAATCCCTTGACTCCCAAATCTGCATATCTTGGTTAGTGTGAGTGCACTATTAACTAGATAGGGTTAGTTTGTCTATCCTGCCATCTTCCTTCCATACCACAGCAGAGAATTCTTTCACCCCTGCTTCCCATTTCTTGCCTCAAGAATAGTAATGAAATCAACATTATTGTTGGTTCTGGAAATTGTGTTTCCTTTCCCATACCAAAATATCTTTCCTGGGCCAGCCAATATTATCTTTCCCTTTTAGAACAGAAGTTCTTTGAAGTCAGATATTATCTCCATTTTGCTTTTATATCTCAAGTGCTTATACAATGCCTAGCACATAGTGGACATTTGTTGTTTTTTCATTCATTCATTTAACCCTAATTTCTCTACTGAGCTACAGTTTTGCATTATAAATAGCATGTTAGACATCTTCAATAGAATGTTCCATAGATATCTGAGATTCATGATTCCCAAACAAAACTCAATATATTTTCCCCCTAAACTCATAAATTTTCCACTTTCTGTCAAGTTTGCCACTATTCTTACAGTAATCATGGTTCTCAATTTAGGAGTTATCCTTAATTATTTACTCTCATTCAATCTGTTATTCTTCCATCTTCTCAATTCAATTTGTAATGGATCTCTTGCATAATTTTACTTCCATTAATGACAATAGATAGCAATGGTACAACTATGATGCATTTTTAAAGTTTGCAATACCTTTAGGTGTCTTTCTCGGATTTGTTTCTCTGATCTTAAATTTGGAACAATTACTCTACATCATAGAAAAGGCAGATTTAAATTCAGTGAAGGAAAGCAAAATATCTCAACAACTCTTGTTGTTTAGTCAGTTGTGTTTGACTCTTAATGACTTCACTTGAGGTTTTTTTGACAAAAGTACTGGAGTGGTTGTCATTTCCTTCCCCAATTCATTATACAGATGAGAAACTGAGACAAACATGGCAAAGTGACATTCAAAGTCTCACAGTAAGTATCTGATGCTGGATTTTAACTCAGGTCCTCTAGACTTCAGAGCTAGTACTCTATCAGTAGAACCACCTAGCTGGCCTAAGAAATGAAGATGCTAAGCAAGTGAATCTCTAAACTCTCCTTTAGCTTTAATTTTGTTGTTGTTTATCAGTCATATCAGTTTTGTCTACTCTTTATGACCCAATTTTGAGTTTTCTCGCAGAGGCAATGTAGTGGTTGGTCACTTCCTTCTTTGGCTCACTTTGCAGATGAGGATACTGAGGCAAACATGGTAAAGTGACTTGCACAGGGTCATGAAGCTAGTACATGTCTGAGGCCAGATTTAAACTCAGAAAGATGAGTCCTCCTGACTCTAGGTCCAACATTCTATACACTGTGTCACCTAGCTTCCATCATCCTAACAACTCTAGTTTTCCCATAATAGAATGACCTCTCCTGGGATGTTGTTTCTCACCACTACAACTGTTTAAGTAAAACCTGAATGACCACTTTTCACAAATGTTATAAAGGGGATGTGGCTTGGGTGAGATGAGCTCTCATGTAGAGTGCTGGACCTAAAGTTAGGAAGATGAGTTCAAATTTAACCTTAGACACTTACTAGCAATGCAACCCAAGATTTCTTTTGTGGTTGTTCAGTAATTTCACTTGTTTCTGACCCTTTATGACACCATCTGAGATTTACATGGCAGAGATACTACAGTGGTTTAACATTTCCTTCTTCAGGTCATTTTGCTGATGGCAAAACTGAAGAAAACAGGGTTGAATTACTTGCCCACAGATTTGTGCTCATGAAGATGATTTTTCTTGACTCCAAGTCAAGTGTTCTATCAATTGTGCCACTTAACTCTTCTTTGGCAAGACATTTTGACCTATGTTTGCTTCAGTTTTCTCATCTACATAATGAGAATAATATCAACACCTTCATGACAGTGTTGTTGTGGGGAATCAAATAATTTAAAATTTGTAAAGTGTTTAGTATCTTCCTGGCACATGGTGTGCACCCTATAAATGTTTAGTTTTTATTATCATTAGACAAGGGCTTGAATATTAACTCAATGCATTATAACCTTGTGGCTTTGAGTAATTCCATGCCCTTCTTTTTTTACTTAAATTTACTGATCAATGAAATAAAGACATCAAAAGAGATAATGACTAATACTATTTATAGTTCTAAAATCTATATATCTTATATGCATGTTGGAAACCTTTGCATAATACTATGATAGCAATAGTTTATTTATTTAGGAATTTAAGTTCACAAAACACTTCACATAAATTACCTAATTAAAGCACTGAAATAATTTTTGGGTTAGGTCATACAAATATTTAATATCTATTTTACAGATATGGAAATTGATTAGAGAGGTTCGATGATTTTATCCCCAAATTACACACCAGTAAGTTTCAAGGCCAAAGTGTATAAGCAAGCCTTCTCCAGTTAAATCCATTAATTTTTTGGCTTCATCTCTCAGTATTCTGTGGAAATAGAATGCTCATTATATCTGAATGCTGAGGATATCTGTTTTATAATAAGCCATTTCAACAACTTTGCAAGAACAGTGGATAAGCATTGAATTTTTAGGCAAGAGAAGCCACAAGAAGGAGAGGGTGGAGGAAATGTTTCAAATATTATTTGAATATCTGTGAAGACCAGCCAAAGTCTGACTTGTCTACCCTTGATGAACTTCCTTCTTTAAAATGCAAAATTATTGCTTTGTTGTTGTTTTTGTTGTTCAAGACAAACAGAAATGTTGTATCTTCAATCACACTTGAAAGCTGTTTGAATTTTAAGGAGGGCTTGTCACCCAGCCTAGTCAGGTCCAATTCCTCAGGGAACATGCAGTATGAGAATCTTGATGTGAATTTACAAATATAGTAATCTTTTTGGAAGTAGAAGGAGAAACTGAAGGAGAATAAATATTAGGAGGGAATGGGAAACTTAGTCCATAATAAATCTATTAAGAGGTAAATATTCAGATTCCAAGGTATTATTGTTCTAACATTTTGAGTATTCATAATGTATTAGCTGCTTTATGGAATAAAGAATTGTAACTGGGAATAGTCTTTCACCTTGGGAAAATGAAATTGGAGAGCAGCGTCATAGAAAATATTGCACTAGAATGATAGGACTTTATAAAACAGTCCTTTGGGGCAGTAGTCTGACCAGAGGCATTATAGTCATGATGGCAACAGAGTCAGTATATTCCTTAGAGGATTCAACGCTTAGACTGGATAGTGCTGGGGAGGGAAGAACAATCATACAAGCAAGGGCCCTTAGGGACAGTATAGTGGATGATGGAGGGATTATTGTGTGGGGCAGCTGAGGAATATCATGTTTAAACAAATGGCAGTGTGAAAGGATGTATGATACTTACCTTCAAATAAGTGTTCTAGCTAGGACATAGCTTTGTATTATATACCCATCACTGTCCCCAATCTTACAGGTTTTTAAATTCCATAATGTTATAGCCTAAACATCAAGAGTATCTCATCTTAATGTTACATAATCCTTAGAAGTGGAAAAGATTTTAAAAGTGTCAACCTCTGGGAAAATCCGGGCCCCTACCTTTCTCTGAACAGAGGTTTCTAACTGCCTTCAAGAAAATTCCCATTTCCTTTACTGGGGTCACTGTATTAACACTGTCATGGTTCAGCATCACCTGGAACTGATCCAAAGCCTTGTGGACTCCTGTTCTACCTTGACCAAAAGAGGGAAACTCAGAGCCTTTATTTACCTTTCTCTAAGCAGCAGTTTCTTACTGCCCCCAAGAATATAACTCCAGAAATTTCTAACTGCCCCTGATCCTTGGCAGAAATAGTTGCAACGACGTTTCTGTGACCCTGTTTTTGTAATGCCTCAATACCTTAAACAATCCCTTCCTACAATTCAACTATTCCAAGTATTCCAACTGCCAGGCCTAGAGGCCTGAGGGCTACCCGAGTCTTCCCTTACCTCTATCCCGAGGTCTTCGGTTGGCCAAACCGGATGCTCCTATGAGAGAAAGGACGTTCCAGAGTTGAACAAGGGTTGAGCTTTATTTCAGGGTCTAGTTACAAGTGCAGGGGAATTCTTCCTTAGGAGGGAAAGAGAAAGATCTCCCAAGGAGGCAAAGATCTTACAATAAGAGATTGGAAGTAGAAGTACAAGCGGGGAGAGAGGGGGAGGGGAGAGAGGAGAGAGGAAAAGCAGAGCCTTGTTGTCCTGTCCGCTCCGCGCCCCTCCGCCCAAGAGAGCTTTCAGGCTTTCCTGATCCTACCTAAACTCTCCAGCAGCATAGTTTGCATCTGAATACTGTGCTGTAGGTATGCCCAGATCCGGGACAATCTCGAGGGCGGGGAGAGCTCTCTCCCATCACGTTTCTCACAGGAAGAGGCGGAAATACATGAGATAGCTCGGTTCACCTCAATTCCCAACCGTTTCCTGGGGGGTCTCGTGAGAACTCTAAGATTTAGAAGTTCCCACCTTTACCCGCCCGAGACTGTCCACATGGAATTGAGCTTCCAACCCTAGCACCAACTATGGGCCGTCCTTCTGTTTTCCACAACTATGATCTATAAGACCCTTCTCCCCTTCCTCTTCAGGCATCCGTGTCTGAATCAGGCAATGGGTTCTCCCAAATTGCAATTACGCAACCCTGAATAAATTCCTCATTAAATTTAGTGATGACTTAGTTGGCCTAGGTTTTTCTAAATTGTTAAAGGCTACTTGGGTAGGGGGAAGCTATCACCCAGCAAATCCCTCTGCCACATTATCCATTCAATTAAGTCAAATTATGTAACTTTTAGTTTTTTTTTTTCATTCTGAGGTTGTCATTCAGTCAATATTTATTAAGCATCTACTCTATATGAGGGGGAAGCTATATAGTGCAGTGAATAGCGTACCAGTGCAGGAGTCAGGAGGACCAGAGTTCAAATCTCACCTCAGACACTTGACGCTCACTATCTGTGTGACCTTGGGCAAGTCACTTAACCCCAACTGATTCATCCTGGGTCATCTCCAGTCATCCTGATGAATATCTGGTCACTGGATTCAGATGGCTGTGGAGGATAAGTGAGGCTGGTGACCTGCACAGCCTTCCCTCACTCAAAAACAAAGTCAAGTGCAAGTCATGTCATCATTTCTCTGATGGCATGGTCTTCTTTGGCAACAAAGGATGAACACACACACTCTATACTAGACATTGTGCTAAACAGTGGAGACACAAAGGCTGACTTTCAAAGAGTTCACCATCTAATGGAGGCTATGACGTACAAAACAATCATGTAAAAATGAATCATATACTAACAGTTCTCACTTTATGTAAGTGAACCATTACAAAGACCTCTACATCAAGCAATGTTTATATAATGCAAATTTGCCAGTGGGAGGAAAGGAAAGAAGGAAGGAACTAAGGGAGGAAGGAAGTGAAGGAGGGAGGAAGAAAGGAAGGAAGAAGGGATCTGAAAACCCATGGAGGGAGGGGCTAGCACAGGATTCAAGAACATGTGGAGGCTGGGGACAGAGAAGGAAAAGCAAGAGGAAGAATATGTGGGCAAAGGGCCAGAACCTAAAGACAAAAATGGCACACATGATACTTGAGTTCTGATGAATAAAAGACAGACATGTATGGATTAGGTTAAAGGTCTTTTCTCTGAGCACAAGAAGTCTCAAGCCAAACCCCCATCCTGTAGCTATTCGCCTTTAGTTGTCTCTGACCATGTCCCTTTTTCTGCTTTCACCTGAAAGAGTATTTTTTTTTTAATTTTTTTTTTTTGGCCACAGAATAGCAGGGGCAGAAATAAAGAGAAAGAGTACAGTACTGTACAGTAAAGTTAGCATAAGTTGACTGGTTTTTGTTTGTTTTGTCTAGAATGAGAATTTCTTTGAGAATCCTTTACATAAAGTTCAATTTGTGTAAATAAAGAACTGTCTGTATGGGATAATTTAGATATTGTGTTTTTCCTTCATTCCCCAAAGGTACCATGACATTGAGGAGATGATGATTTGACTTGCGGTTGACTTTATTTTGAGTGAGGGAGGGCTATGCAATGCCACCAGCCTCACTTTCTTCTCCGGAGTCATTTGGGTCCAGTGGTCAGATATTTATCATGATGATTGCAGATGGTCCAGAATGTAATGAGGCCTTACCCTTTCAGGTTAAGGTCTTTTTAGGGTCTTACTTTGAATGAAGTAATACCTATTCAGGGGTTAAACCTCTTCAAGAAGTGAGTCAAGAGATGACCCTTTTAATAGTAGTAATAATAATAATATATATACATATATGTATGTGCATATGCATGTATATGTATATGAATATGTATATGCATCAAACTGAGAGTGGAAGACCCTCAGGGTTGCTGACCAAAAGACAAACAGTTACTAGCTATGTGATTCTGAGTAAGTCACTTAACCCTGTTTGCCCCAATTTCATCATTCGTCAAATGAGTAATCAATAGAAGAATACCTAAAAATAAACAGAAATAAAAAGAAAATCTTTCTTTAGATGGTGAGATTTTAGTTGAGACTTTGCAAAAATCAGTAGAGCCAAGAGGTGGAGATAAGAAAGAGAGAATTCCAGGCATGGGGTACAAATGCCTGGAGTAGAGAGATGAAATGTTTGGCTTGGGTAACAGTAAAGCAGGTCATATCACTGGATCCCAAATTATATTGTGGGTTGGGGTGGAGTAAAAGATGTAAGAAAACTGAAACAGTATATGTGTGGGGCCAGACAATGACTGGTTTAGAACTGTAGACAAAGAATTTTATGTTTGATCCTGAAAGTGAAAGGGAGCCACTGTAGTTTGTTGAATTTGAATGAGGAGTGGGTGATTTGGCCAGACCTGTGGTTTGGGAAGATCAGTTTGACAGCAGAGTACAGGATGAATTGAAGTAGAGAGAGACTAGTGGCAGGAAGATAAATCAGTAGTCAGTTGTGACAATTCAGGTGTGAGATGACATATCTCTCATTAGAATAGTTGTTAGTGGAGAGGGGAGAAGAGGATAAATGAGGAAGATGTTATGTAGGAAAAATCAACATTCCTTAGCAACTGATTGGATATTTTGGGTGAGGGGTAAGACAGAAGAAGCCAATTAGGTTTCCCATATTGGTGACCAGGACGATGATTGGACCCTCAATAGTAAAGAGGGAGATCATAGAAAAAAGTTAGGGATCTTAGAAATCATGTGATTCAATGCTTTTGATTTTTTTTCTTATTTTTCAGTTAGAATTTTAATTCAATGAACATCAGTTAATTAACTTTTGACGCTGCTTTGGAAAATACTTTTTGTAAAAAATAACATTGAATCTTTACTTCCCATTCACTTTATGTATTCTTTTTTCTTCCTTTTCAGAAATAAAATTGAGACATTTCTACTAACTAAAGTAATAGGACTTCTTTCTTTTCTTAGTAAGATCATTATCCTAATCTGAACAAGTCTTAGAAGTCAATCTGATCAAAATGAAGGAAATGGTATGGTTTCAGGTGGATCAATCTTTTTTGTTTGCTCATTTGTTTGTTTTTAGATAAAGAAAACTGAAGCCAGACAAAGTTCAATGATTTGCCTAGGGGCACAGAGGTGGTAAGTGACAGAACCAGAATTTGAACCCAGATTCCCTGATTATGAATCCAATATTTCTTTGTTTATTTTCTCATGCACTACAGTCCCTTGTGCAACAGCTTAAAAAGTGTTAGCACATTTTTAAATACAGTAGCAACTTTCTTATTAAGATTAAACCTTGGAAGATCTTAATCAGTGTCTTAGAACATGGTCTCCAATCTGGAAGTTAAATTTCTTCTGCATGCCTAAACTCTCCTCAGTTACAAAGCACCGACATAAAAGTCATACTCTTTATTCAAAGGCTCACAGACTTGCAGAATTTCAAGTGTACTGAGATATCATACACTCCAATCTTCTTTGGAAATTGTTGCTAAGTTTTAGAACCTGGTACAAAGGAAAACCAAAGAATTTTATCATGAATCTCTAGAATGTGGATTCTCAGCTGTCTTTAGTGTTGTCCATGGTCCAAACAATATCATTGCTATCTAGTACTGGCTTGAGGGGGAATTACCACATATATTTATAGATTCATATAGAGCTAGGTTCCAAGTGATGAGGACAATCAATAATCTTAGGTGGTCAAAGGTATTTGAATTGAAACTACTTGAAGTTATAATTATGCAACAAATGTTAATTATACCTAATCCATTGACAATATGTAGTATAATTCAAATAATTCATCTACTTTAGGTGACTCCCTATTCATACTAATCAGCAGGATCTTAGAACATAGAGTAGAGGCACATATAATGTTAGAGCTGAGAGGGACCATAGAGTAGAGCATTTCTTAGTAGAAAAAATTCTTAGTATGAAGCATGTCAGAAATGAAAGAGACATTAGAAAACAGAAAGTTAGAACAGCAGATATAAACTATTAATGAATATCTCAAAAAAGCTAATCATAAACCTTTATTTTTCATTTGTAGAAAACTGAGGCCCAGGAAGTCAGTTCAGCAAGGAAGCGGGATGAAGTTTGGGGTGAAATGTGTGAGTGACTGCACACAATACATAAGACAATATGTTCAGACTGAGGATGTAAAAGTCAACTGGTACTGGATTATTTAGAAGGTCAAATGAAAGAGTTTTGATTTAATGTAGTAGGTAGTAGGGAGTAATTAGAGATTTCTAAACTTACGAGTGATGAGATCACATATGTTCATTAAAATTCAAAAGGAATTGTGTTAGGCAGGGCTTCTTCAGATTCTAAGATTCTGTGCATCTATATGTTTTGTTTTGTTTTTTATTGTTCATTGCCTAAGTAAGTAAGCTTCCATTTCATTTTGGCTCTAATGTATCTCTCTCTTTCTCTATGTTTATATCTCTGTCTCTATCTCTCTTCTCTTTTATAGTATTTTACAACTTCTTCAGAAAAAAAAAGCAAAAAACAGTAATGGCTTCATTTGATTCACTTTGTTTTTCTGAGTGTGAGTGCTTGGATTCAGCTTTTAATAACAAAGGAAAACTAAGTGCTTTATTGTCAGGTTAGAGTGTTATATTAATAGACCTTAACCTTGAAATAATTATAAGATCTTGACTTTGCTCAATGCATTATTTTCTAGTAGAATGGATCATGGATACATCTCAGCTGATGTTATTAATTACTTTCCCCCCCAAAATATCATTAAACATTAAGGGAAAAGGACATTATTTTTTTTTATTTTAAATTTATTTATTTACCTTTCAACATTCATTTTCACAAAATTTTGGGTTCCAAATTTTCTCCCTCTCCCCACCCCCAAACACCAAGCATTCTAATTGCCCCTATCACCAATCTGCCCTCTCTTCTATCATCCCTTCCTTCCCTTGTCCCCATCTTCTCTTTTGTCCTGTAGGGTCAGATAATTTTCCATACCCCTTTACCTGTATTTTTTATTTCCTAGTAGCAAGAACAGAACTCGACAGTTGTTCCTAAAACTGTGAGTTCCAACTTCTCTTCATCCCTCCCTCCCCACCCATTCCCTTTGGGGAGGCAAGCAATTCAATATAGGTCATATCTGTGTAGTTTTCCAAATGACTTCCATGATAGTCATGTTGTGTAAGACTAACTATATTTCCCTCCATCCTATCCTGCTCCCCATTGCTTCTGTTCTCTCTTTTGATCCTGTCCCTCCCCGAGAGTGTTGACTTCAAATAGCTCCCTCCTCCCATTGCCCTCCCTTCCATCCTCCCCCCCACCCTGCTTATCCCCTTCTTCCCCACTTTCCTATATTGTAAGATAGGTTTTCATACCAAAATGAGTGTGCATTTTATTCCTTCCTTTAGTGGAATGTGATGAGAGTGAACTTCATGTTTTCCTCTCACCTCCCCTCTTTATCCCTCCACTAATAAGTCTTTTGCTTGCCTCTTTTATGAGAGATAATTTGCCCCATTCCATTTCTCCCTTTCTCCTCCCAATTTATTTCTCTCTCACAGCTTAATTTCATTTTTTTTAAGATATGATCCTATCCTATTGAATTCACTCTGTGCTCTCTGTCTCTGTGTGTGTGTAATCCCACCCACTACCCAGATACTGAAAAGTTTCAAGAGTTACAAATATTGTCTTTCCATGTAGGAATGTAAAACAGTTCAACTTTAGTAAGTCCCTTGTGACTTCTCTTTGCTGTTTACCTTTTCATGGTTCTCTTCATTCTTGTGTTTGAAAGTCAAATTTTCTTTTCAGCTCTGGTCTTTTCATCAAGAATGCACGAAAATTCTCGATTTCATTGAAAGACCATTTTTGCCCCTGAAGTATTATACTCAGTTTTGCTGGGTAGGTGATTCTTGGTTTTAGTTCTAGTTCCTTTGACTTCTGGAATATCCTATTCCATGCCCTTCAATCTCTTAATGTAGAAGCTGCTAGATCTTGTGTTATCCTGATTGTATTTCCACAATACTTGAATTGTTTCTTTCTAGCTACTTGCAATATTTTCTCCTTGACCAGAGAACTCTGTAATTTGGCCACAATGTTCCTAGGAGTTTCTCTTTTTGGATCTCTTTCAGGCGGTGATCAGTGGGTTCCTTGAATATTTATTTTGCCCTCTGGTTCTAGAATCTCAGGGTAGTTTTCCTTGAAAATTTCATGAAAGATGATGTCTAGGCTCTTTTTTTGGTCATGGCTTTCAGGTAGTCCCATAATTTTTAAATTGTCTCTCCTGGATCTATTTTCCAGGTCAGTTGTTTTTCCAGTGAGATATTTCACATTCTCTTCCATTTTTTCATTCTTTTGGTTTTGTTTTGTGATTTCTTGGTTTCTTATAAAGTCATTAGCCTCCATCTGTTCCATTCTAATTTTGAAAGAACTATTTTATCTTCAGTGAGCTATTGAACTTCATTTTACATTTGGCTAATTCTGCTTTTGAAAGCATTCTTCTCCTCATTGACTTTTTGAATCTCTTTTGCCACTTGAGTTAGCCTATTTTTCAAGGTCTTATTTTCTTCAGCATTTTTTGGGTCTCCTTTAGCAATGTGTTGATCTGATTTTCATGCTTTTCTTGCATCTCTCTCATTTCTCTTCCCAGTTTTTCCTCCACCTTTCTAACTTGATTTTCAAAATCCTTTTTGAGCTCTTCCATGGCCTGAGCCCACTGAATTTTGGATGTTTGGGGTACAGAAACCTTGATTTTTATGTCTTTCCCTGATGGTAAGCATTGTTCTTCCTCATCAGAAAGGAAGGGAGGAGATATTTGTTCACCAAGAAAGTAACCTTCTATGGTCTTATTTTTTCTTCCCCCTTTTCTGGGCATTTTCCTAGTTGGTACTTTACTTCTCAGTGTCCTCTCCACACCCACCACACCTCCAGATCAGCCCTGTCAGCACTTTGGGTCTGAGATTCAAATGCTACTCCCCAGCCTCAGGGCTTTGGGTGGGAGCGGGGCTGCTATTCAGTGTGAGATTAAGTTTAGGTGCTCAGGAAGGGGCAGGGCAGCCACTCTGGGCTCAGTTCCCTCAGGGGGTTTATGTGGAGACCTTCAACAATGGATCTGAGCTTCTGCCTGCTTTGGGAGCCCAGGTCTGCTGCTGCCTCTGCTGCTGCCTCCTGAGGGGGCCTGAGTCATGCGGACCCCTGCTCCCCTCTCAAGGAGCCGAAAAGACCCTCCCACCAGCCTTTGGCACCTGTGGGTGGAGGGATCCTCGCAGCTGCCAGAGATTCTGTCCCTGAAGCCTGCTCAGATCTGCTCCTCTCAGTGCTGTGTGGCCAAGGCAGGGCTGGGCTTTGCTCCTGGTCCAGTGCGTGATGGACCTTTGGTGTTGGTTTTTCAGGCTCTCTGGAACAGACATCTCCTCCAGTCAGTAGTTCTGTGGCTTCTGCAGCTCCAGAATTTGTTCGGAGTTCTTCTTTACAGATATTTTATGGGCTTGGGAAAAGACATTATAAGAGCTAGTTAATATTATTGGTAGACAGATACTAACATATTTATTTTTTTTTTACAAATTCATTTAAAAATATATTTTCAGATTTAATTAACATTACTTCTATTCATGTACTTCACAGATTAACTGAACTCATCTTCTCGTTGTGGCTCACTTTGTACAGCATGTCTTTCTCTCTTGTGCATACCTTTTTGCTGGCTGCCCCCATACCTCAAAAACACTTTTTCTATACTTATTCCTCCTTCAAGTCTTATTTTCCTCCATGTCTTAGGTTAAATTTCACCTGCTCCAAGAAACCATTTGTGATCCCTTTGTTAAAAGAATCTCTCTCTTTCTCTCTCTCTCTCTCTCTCTCTCTCTCTCTCTCTCTCTCTCTCTCTCTCTTTATATCAAACTTGTGTACCCATTTCAATTCCATTTTGGTATATGGTGTAAGATATTGGTCTAGTTTCTGTCATACTATTATCCAATTTCCCCAGCCATTTTTGTATAGTGAGTTATTATCACAGAAACTAGAATCTCTGGTTTCATCAAACAGCAGATTACTATAGTCACTCACTACTGTCTTGTGCACCTAACCTATTCCACTAATCCACCACTCTATGTCTTAGCTAGTACCAAGTAGTTTTGATGACTGCTGTTTTATTACAATTTAAGTTCTGTTATGTCTAGGCCACCTTCTCTTGCATTTCTTTTCATTAATTCCCTTGATATTGTGGACCTTTAGTTCTTCCAGATGAATTTTGTTACTATTTTTTTCTAGCTATATGCAATATTTTTGGTAGTTTGATTGGTATGGCACTGAATAAATAAAGCAGTTTAGATATAAGAAAAACTTTTTTATACAATTGAAATGACTCTGAGATCATCCAACATAAGCTTTTTGTTTTCAGTTATACAACCTCAAGCAAAAGGAAAGGAAGTGATTGACCCAATGTTATTGTGAATTAATGGCAATGTGAGGACTCAAAAACAGATACACTAGCTTCCATCTGAAAGCTTTCTACATTAATAACTCATCTTCCAAACATATGTTGCAATTTTTAAAGCGCTTTCTTTCCATGAACCCTAAGAGGTAAATTGTGAATTGTCATCACCTCTGAACAGATAAGGAGATCACGTTTCAAAAGGGTAGAATGACCTACCCAATATGATATAGCTAGTAAGTTGGGGAATTATAGGGCTATGAAACACTGTTTGTTCATTAAACATTGATATCTTTTGAAAGATGGCCTAGTATTGTCACATATTACATTTGTTTTATGCTATTTTGTTGCAATGATGCTACAAGTTCTAGGCATGAGAACAGTGTTCAAAAGTATCTATAACATCATAATAAATATAAACTGGCAAGGGACCATAAAGACCATCTGAAACTTCATTAGGGACTATGAACTGCTCACATGAACAAACACCCCTCCTGGAATAGCTGAAGAAGGAAATAGAAGAAAAACTGGCCAATGATTCTAAAAATATGAAAAAGGAATTATATGACAAGAACAGCTCTTTAAAAAGGAAAATTGAACAAATGGAAAAGGAAGTACAAAAAATGACTGGAGAAAATAATTCCTTAAAAGGAACATTAGGAAAAGGAGATGCAAAAGTAAACTGAAGAAAACAATTTGATGAAAATTAGAATTGGGCAAGTAGAAACTATGACTCTATGAGACATCAAGAATCAGTCAAACAAAATATAAAGAATGAAAAGATAGAAGAAAATGTAAAATATCTAACTGGAAAAACAATTGACCTGGAAAATAGATCCAGGAGAGACAATTTCGAAATTATGGCGCTACCTGAAAGCCATGATTGAGAAAAGATGCTGGACAAAATCTTCCAATAAATGATCAGGGAAAACTGCCCAGAAGTGCTGGATCCAGAGGGCAAGCATTATATGCAATGGAGATAAGCTAGATGCATTTCCAATAAGATCAGGGTTGAAACACAGATGTCGATTATCACCAATATTATTCAATGTGGCGCTAGAAATGTTAGCTGTAGCAATTAGAGAATATAAAGAAATTAAAGGAACTGGAATAGGCAAAGAAGAAACTAAATTATCATTCTTCACAGATGATATGATAATATACTTAGAGAATCTCAGAGATTCAAAAGAAAAATTACTTGAAATAATAAACAACTTGGCAAAGTGGTGGGTTACAAAATAAACTCACACAAATCTTCTGTATTTCTATATATTAGTAACAAAGCCCAACAGCAAGAGATAGAAAGAGAAATCCCATTTGAAGTCTGGGTAGACACTACATGAACACAATTACAAGACACTTTTCACACAAATAAAGTCAGATTTAAGTAAGTGGAAAAACATCTTTTACTCATGGGTAGGTCAAGCCAATATAATAAAAATGAAAATTCTACCTAAATTAATTTACTTATTTAGCACCATACCAATTGAACTATCAGATAAATACTTTCTACAGGTGGAAAAAATAATATCAAAATTCATCTGGAAGAACAGAAAGGTCCAGGATGTCTAGGGGACTAATGAAAAAATGCTAGGGAAGGTGGCTTAGTGCTACCAGATCTCAAACTGTATTGTAAAGCAGCAATTATCAAAACCACTTGGTACTGGCTAAGAAACAGAAGGGTAGACAAGTGCAATAGGCTAGGTACTCAAGACACAATAGGCAGCGAATATAGCACTCTGATGCTTGAAAACCCAAGGACCCCAGCTTTTGGGATAAGAACTCACTGGTTGACAAAAATTGCTGTGAAAACTAGATAACAGTGTAGTGGAAACTAGGCATAGACCAATGCCAGACACCATACATAAGAATAAAGTCCAAATGTGCACACAATCTAGGTATAAAGATTGATACTATCAACAAATTGGTGGAGCTAGGAGGGGTGTATTTATCAGATTTATGGAGAAGGGAAGAATTATTGACTAAAGAAGAGATAGAAAGTATGATGAAGTGCAAGATGAATAATTTTGATTACATTAAACTGAAAAGTCTTTGCAAAACCAAACGCAAGATAACCAACATTCTTAGGGATGCGGAAAAGTAGGAAAGAATTTTTTCAGCTAGTGTCTGTGATAAAGGCCTCATTCCTAAAATATATGGAGAACTGGGTCAAATGTACAAAAATACAAGTCACTCTCCAATTGAGAAATGGTCAAAGGATATGAACAGGGAATTTTCAGAGGAAGAAATTAAAGGTATCTATGAAAAAATGTCATAAAAAATGCTCTAAATCACTATTGATTAGAGAGATGCAAATCAAAGCAGCTCTGAGGTACCACATCACACCTATCAGGATGGCAAACATGATGGAACAGGAAGATAATAAATACTGGAGAGGATGTAGGAGAGTTGGAACACTAATTCTTTGTTTGTAGTGCTGTCAGCTGATCTACCCATTCTAGAGAGCAATTTGGAACTAGGCCCAAAGGGTTACAAAAATATGCATACCGTTTGACCCAGCAATACTGCTTCTAGGCCTATATCCCCAAGAAATCATAAAAATGGGAAAGGGTCCCACATGTACAAATATACTTATAGCAGTCTTCTTTGTGGTGGCCAAACCCTGGAAATCAAAAGGATGTCCATCAACTGAGGAATGGCTGAATAGATTATGGTATATGGATGTAATGGAACACTATTGTGATATAAGAAATGATGAACAGGAAGACTTCAGAGAGTCCTGGAAAGGCTTATATGATCTGATGTTGAGCAAAAGGAGCAGAACCAGGAGAACTTTGTGCACAGCAATGACCACATGTGTGAGTTTTTCTAGTAGACTTGGAACTTCATTGCCCTGCAAGAACTTAAAAAAATTCCCAATGCTCTTTTAAAGCAAAACGCCTTCCACATCCAGAGAAAGAACTATGGAATTTAATTGCAAAATGTAGCAGATCATTTGTGTGTGTGTGTGTGTGTGTGTGTGTGTGTGTTTATTACATTTTGGTTTGTTATATGATTTCTCCCATTCATTTTAATTCTTCTGAACAGCATGACTATAGTGAAAATGCATTTAATAGGAATGTATGTATAGAACATATATAAATTGTTATGCTGTCTCAAGGAGGGAAGGGGGAGGGAGGAGAAAAATGTCTAAGTTCTATGGCAGTGATTGTGGAACACTGAAAATAAAAAAAGTTAATAAAAAAAGAGAATGAATGATAAAAATTTTCTTGTCAGGTAATTGGGGAATGGAGTGTGGAGGGAGGTGGGGAAGATTATCAAAGGATATTTCAGAAAAGTACTAGCAATAACATATTCTGTTAAGCTACAAAATTTTCATTATAATCTAACATTGAAATGTGCATCTGGTCTGAGAAGCAACTGAGGTAAATTCAGCAAGTAGTCAAAGGATTAGTTACTGAAATAAAGGTTTCTATGCCTGTATGTGTGTTCATGTGTGTGCATGCATGTATGTGTGTACACATGCACATGGAATTGTTTAGCTATAGTTCTTAAAATACAATAATAATTACAAAATGATGTATATGTGCTATCTCATTTGCTCCTTAGAAGAACTCTGTGAGACAGGTGCTATTATTATTCCTCTTTTACAGTTAAGGAAAGTGAGACTAAGAAAAGCTAAATGACTTGTCCAAGGTCATACAACTAACAAAATGTCGCAGACAGACAATTTAATTCACAATTCCTTTTTATGTTCCATGCCCCAAAATTGACACATTCATATGTAACTATGCTAAGCTATTAACTAAGACATGGGAGGATCAGGGATTTCTACTGAGGAATAGATTACTGGGGCAGATTCAGTTATAAAGGGATCATGACTGAATGGCCCCTTTAATTTGAAAATAATTTTACATGCTTTCTGGCTAATGATTTACAGGTATATCTTACACCAAGGTAGTAAACACATTTCTGTGGGCCACATGAGGCCTATAACACTCTTTAATGTAACTTATATCAGATTAGAATCTAATTGGGAAATGCTTAACAAAATAAGTAAGAATATAATAAAAATAGATAAAATTACATTTTAAAACTAAGTCAATTTGTGGCCTGCAGGGATCCTTATACACAGTTTAGATTGGCTTATTGTTTTTATTTGAGTTTGATATCACTGCCTTACACAATATACTTCTGTTTGGAAATCCTAATGCTTGTTGAAGCACTGTTTCATAGACAAGTGAGTTATAGCAGTGTGTTGTTGGTGTTTTCAGGGGAAAATTATCCATTAACACGGTATTTTCAAATAATATTAGTTAACAATGAATTATCAATGGTTTATAGTGAAGCTATATTGCCATGACAAATTTTTTTTCAGATCATGATTATTTCTTTACATTTATGAGCTCCGTGTTTGGAAGTAGGAGAAACCATTGCCATTAAGAGAAAAAAAAAGGTCTAATTGCGAAATTATATCAATCAAATTTATCAGTTACTTGAGTGTTAATTTTACATATAATAGTCTGCTAAGGCTTTGGAGAAATGGAGGAAGAAAAAAGATATGGCATCAGCCTTCCAACAGATCATTGTATAATACAGAATTTAGGACAGCAATAATTTTAATGCTATATAGAATATAATATATTCATTCGTGAAATGCAAAAAAAAAAAATCTCTGAGATCCAGGGAAGAAATAAGTACAACTCAATGGAAAAAAATATAATTTTAAT
Organism: Notamacropus eugenii; assembly: GCF_028372415.1. Classification (NCBI taxonomy): domain Eukaryota; kingdom Metazoa; phylum Chordata; class Mammalia; order Diprotodontia; family Macropodidae; genus Notamacropus; species Notamacropus eugenii. The sequence goes on from NC_092872.1 coordinate 688,577,869, forward strand.
TTTGAGATTACATGTGGATTAAGCCTTGAAAAAGAGATAAGGGAGTAAGATGACTAAGACCCCCTTCCAGATTCACAGAATTTTATTGAGTTGTCCATCAATTATAAGATTATAGATCTTGAGCTGAAAAGGAACTCAATGTATCTGGGCCTCAGTTTCCCAAAGGAAAAATAAAATATTTAGAGTAGTGTAGCACCAATGTGATATCCACAGCAACTGCTATGAACAGGCAGGCATATTTCCCGGGGTAAATGCACAAAATATGAACTCTTTCTCAAAGACAAAACCAAAATATTTATTCAGAAACGAGAAAGCCAATTTCACAATGGTAACAAGGAAGTTTGTACACATTACAAACATAGGGAGCACTGCCATCCCCAAGACTTCCCTCCATTAGGTCTCCCCATAAACAAGTTCTCCTAGGCCAAAATCCCACCCTCTCTCACACTAGTAGCTCTGCCTCACTGTCTCTCAGCTCTGCCCTTCTTGTTCCACCAGTTAAGTAAGCTCCTTCCACCATCAACTCCATGTAACTCAGGCTGTGAGCTGAGTCAAAGTTCAAAGCAGGTCACATGGGCCTATTAAGGGGCAGGAAAGATCTTCAAATCCTATTTCTATAGCAAGTAGAAGGTTTCCAAGGTCTTTTTCATGGAGTTCATGAATGTAAAGAAATAATCATGATCTGAAAAAAAAATTGTCATGGCAAAATAGCTTCACTATAAACCATTGTTAATACATTGTTAACTAATATTATTTGAAAATACCAGGTTAATGGACAATTTTCCCTTAAAACTACCACCAACAACAACACACTGCTATAACTCACTTGTCTATGAAACAGTGCTTCAATAAGCATTAGGATTTTCAACCAGAGAAGGATGTTGTGTAGCACAGTGGTATCAAACCCAAATAGAAACAGAATAAGCCAGTCTAAACTGTGTATAAGGAGCCCTGCAGGCCACAAATTGACTTAGTTTCAAAATGTAATTAATCTATTTTTATTATATTTTTACTTATTTTGTTAAGTATTTCCCAATTAGATTCTAATCTGATTCAAATTGCATGAAAGAGTGTTGTAGGCTTCATGTAGCCCACAGAAATGTGTTTACTACCTTGGTGTAAGACATACCTGTAAATCATTAGCCAGAAAGCATGTAAAATTATTTTCAAACTAAAGGGGACATTCAGTCATGAACCCTTTATAACTGAATCTGCCCCAATAATCTTTTCCTCAGTAGAAATCGCTAGTTAATAGCTTAGCACAGTTACATACGAATGTGTCAATTTTGGGACATGGAATATAAAAAGAAATTGTAAATTAAATTATCTGTCTGAGATATTTTATTAGCTGTGTGACCTTGGACAAGTCATTTAGCTTTTCTTAGGCTCATTTTCCTTATCTGTTAAAAACTAGTAATAATAGCACTTATCTCACAGAGTTGTTGCAAAGAACAAATGAGATAGCACATATAAATCATTTTGTAATTCTTATTATATTTAAAAGCAATAGTTATTGTATAAGTAGTATATACATATGTATACATACCCACATGCACCCATGTAAATATACATACCTACAGGTATGTAATATGCACATACATACATACCAAGACACACCTACATATATATACACTCATACAAGCATATATACACATATCCATGTTTATATATATATACACACATATATGTACATATATATATATATGTATGTATATATACATATATACAAACATACATATGCATATATACATATACCCACTTATATTACCTCTAACTGCCTTAATACTGAAGAAGTCTCATGAGTTACAAGTAACCTTTTTACATGAAGGAGTGTAAACAGTTCCACTTTAATGAGTTCCTTAAGGCTTCTCCTTTCTGTTTACCTTTCCATGTTTCTCTTGATTCTTGTATTTGAAAGTCAGATTTTCTATTCAGCTCTGGTCTTTTCAACATGAATGCTTGGAACTTCTCTGTTTCATTGAAAATCTATTTTTCCCCCTGAAGTATTATACTCAGTTTTGCTGGGTAGGTGATTCTTCTTTTTAATCCTATCTCTTTTGACCTCTGGAATATCGTATTCCAAGTCCTTCAGTCCTTTAATGTAGAAGCTACTAAATCCTGTGTTATCCACATTGTGTTTCCACAATACTTGAATTGCTTCTTTCCTATTGCACATAATATTTTCTCCTTGACCTGGGACCTCTGCTTTTTAGCTACAATATTCCTAGGAGTTTTCCTTTTGGGGTCTCTTTCAGGAAGTGTAAAGGGAATTCTTTCTATTTCTATTTTACCCTGTGGTTCAAGAATATCAGGGCAGTTTTCCTTAATAATTTCTTAGAAGATGATATCTAGGGTCATTTTTGATCATGGATTTCAGGTAGAACAATAATTTTTAAATCATCTCTCCTGGATATATTTTCCAGGTCAGTTCTTTTTCCAATGAGATACTTCACATTATCTTCTATTTTTTCTGTCTTTTTGTTTTGTTTTATCATTTTTTTTGGTTTCTCCTAAAGTCATTAGGTTCCATCTGCTCCACTCTATTTTTTTTTTATTTAACTTTTAACATTTATTTTCACAAAGTTTTGGGTTACAAATTTTCTCCCTTTTTATCCCCTCCCCCACCCCAACCCCAAGCATTCTAATTGCCCCTGTGACCAATCTGCTCTCTCTTCTATCCTCCCTCTCTGCCCTTGTCTCCGTTTTCTCTTTTGTACTGTAGGGCCAGATAGCTTTCTTTACCCCTTAACCTGTATTTCTTATTTCCTAGTGGTAAAAACATTACAGTTGATCCTAACACTTTGAGTTCCAACTTCTTTAGTTCCCTCCCTCTCCACCACTTCCATTTGGAAGACAAGCAATTCAATATAGGCCAAATCTGTGTAGTTTTGCAAATGATTTCCATACTAGTTGTGTTGTATAGGACTAACTATATTTCCCTCCATCCTATCCTGTCCCCCATTACTTCTATTCTCTTATGATCCTTTCCCTCCCCATGAGTGTCGACCTCTATCCTCCCCTGCACCCTGCTTGTGCCCTTGTCCCCCACTCTCCTGTATTGTGAGATAGGTTTTCCTATCAAAATGAGTGTGCATTTTATTCTTTCCTTTAGTGGAATGTGATGAGAGTAGACCTCATGTTTTTCTCTTGCCTCCCCTCTTTATCCCTCCACTAATAAGTCTTTTGCTTGCCTCTTTTATGAGCGATAATTTACCCCATTCAATTTCTCCCTTTCTCCTCCCAATATTTCTCTCTCACTGCTTGATTTCATTTTTTTTTTAAGATATGATCCCATCCTCTTCAATTCACTCTGTGCACTCTGTCTCTATGTATGTGTGCGTGTGTGCATGTGTGTGTGTGTGTGTGTACTCCCACTCAATACCCAGATACTGAAATGTTTCAAGAGTTATAAATATTGTCTTTCCATGTAGGAATGTAAACAGTTCAACTTTAGTAAGTCCCTTATGACTTCTCTTTGCTGTTCACCTTTTCATGGTTCTCTTCATTCTTGTGTTAGAAAGTCAAATTTTCTTTTCAGCTCTGGTCTTTTCATCAAGAAAATTTGAAAATCCTCTATTTCATTGAAAGACCATTTTTTCTCCTGAAGTATTATACTCAGTTTTGCTGGGGTAGGTGATTCTTGGTTTTAGTCCTAGTGCCTTTGACTTCTGGAATATCCTATTCCATTCCCTTCAATCCCTTAACATAGAGGGTGCTAGATCTTGTGTTATCCTGATTGTATTTCCACAATACTTGAATTGTTTCTTTCTAGCTGCTTGCAATATTTTCTCTTTCACCTGGGAATTCTGGAATTTGGCCACAATGTTCCTAGGAGTTTCTCTTTTTTGATCTCTTTCATGCGGTGTTCTGTGGATTCCTTGAATATTTATTTTGCCCTCTGGTTCCAGAATCTCAGGGCAGTTTTCCTTGATTATTTCATGGAAGATGATGTCTAGGCTCTTCTTTTGATTATGGTTTTCAGGTAGTCCCAGAATTTTTACATTGTTTCCCCTGAATCTATTTTCCAGGTCAGTTGTTTTTCCAATAAGGTATTTCACATTATCTTCCATTTTTCCAATCTTCTCACTATGTTCTGTGATATCTGTCTTTCTCACAAAGTCCTTAGTGTCCATCTGTGCCATTCCAGTTTTGAAAGAACTATTTTCTTCAGTGAGCTTTTGAATCTCCTTTTCCATTTGGCTAATTCTGCTTTTGAAAGCATTCTTCTCCTCATTGACTTTTTGAACCTCTTTTGCCAATTGAGTTAGGCTAGTTTTCAAGGTGTTAATTTCTTCAACATTTTTTTGGTTCTCCTTTAGCAGGGAGCTGATCTGCTTTTCATGCTTCTCTTTCATCCCTCTCATTTCTCTTCCCAGATTTTCCTCCACCTCTCTAACTTGATTTTCAAAATTCTTTTTGAGCTCTTCCATGGCCTGGCCCATTGGGTGGTCTGCGACACAGAATCCTTGATTTCTGTGTCTTTGCCTGATGGTAAGCATTGTTCTTCCTCATCAGAAAGGAAGGGAGGAAATGCCTGTTCTCCAAGAAAGTAGCCTTCAATAGTTTTATTTCTTTTCCCTTTTCTGGGCATTCTCCCCAGCCAGTGATTTGACCTCTGAATATTCTCCTCACACCCACCTCGCCTCCTGGTCCTCCCAGCCAGCGTTTGGGGACTGAGATTCAAATGCTGCTTCCAGCCTTGGGGCTTTTGGCGGGGGCAGGGCTGCTATTCAGTGTGAGAATTAAGTTCAGGTGGTCAGGTCAGGGCAGGGCCGCGTCTCAGGCTCAGTTCCTTCAGGGGGTTTATGTACAGACCTTCCACAATGGATCCAGGCTCCCGCCCGCTTGGGGAGCCCCTGTCTGCAGCTGCCTCTCAGCTTCTTTCTCCCGGGGGGGCCTGAGCCATGGGGGCATCCCACTCCCCTCTCGACCCACCAAAGAGACTCTCTCACCGACCCCCGTCACCTGTGGGTGGAGGGGCTTGTGCCGCTGCTGGAGATCCCGTCCCGTAGCCTGCTCAGATCTTTTCCTCACGGTGTCGCGGCTGCTGCAGGGCTGCCCTCTGCTCCCAGTCCCGGCGCCCAGTCCGCAGCTCGAAGGACCCCCCCGCGAGAGGTTTGCAGGTCTCTCCGGAACAGAAATCTCCCTCGCTCCAATATTCTGTGGCCTCTGGGTGCAGAATTCAACGTGAGTTGGTCCCCTCTAGCCGTTCTGTGTGTTGTGGGTTCGGAGCTATGTGTATGTGCGTCTTTCTACTCCACCATCTTGGCTCCGCCCTCTCCACTCTAATTTTTAAAGAACTATTTTCTTCATTGAGCTTTTGAACCTCCTTTTCCATTTGCTTAATTCTGCTTTTTAAAGAGTTCTTCTCCTCATTGGCTTTTTGAAACTCTTTTGCCATTTGGGTTAGTCTGTTTTTAAAGGTGTTATTTTCTTCAGCATTTCTTTGGGTCTCCTTTAGCTAGCTGTTGATTTCCTTTTCATGATTTTCTTGCATCGCTCTCATTTCTCTTCCCAATTTTTCTCCAGCTCTCTTACTTAGTATTCAAAATCTTTTTTGAGCTCTTCCATGGACTGAGACCACTGCATATTTTTTTTACATGTTTTGGATGCAGAAGCCTGACTTTGATGTTTTCCTCTCATAGTATGCTTTGTTTTTCCCCATCGTAAAGGGTGGAAGAAAATACCTTTTTTGCCAGGAAAGTAATCTTCTACAATCTTATTTTTCCCCTTTTGGGGCATTTTTCCAGTCAGTCACTTCACTTTTGTGTCATTTGTAAAGTAGAGGGTATACTAACCTAGGCTTCAGAGGTTCTTCCAGCTGTTCTCTGAGATATCTCTAGGGACCTGTAAGCTTTCAGTTTCTCCAAGGTGGCACAGTCAAGGGAGAGGAGTTTACTCTTTTCATGGCCTCCACTCTGCTCTGTGAGCAAGCACAAGCACTCTTTTCTGCCCTGGAAGTGTGAGTAGTGTCCTTTCTTCACACCCACCACCAGCTCCAACATACCAGTACCACTCCTCATCCCAGAACCAACACTCACTACTGAGACCTAGATCAGCAACTCGATTCCCCCAGGCTCTTTATGCTGAGGGCTCCAAAAGTGGAGCTGCTACCTCAGTGGTTGCCACTGCCCTGGCCCTGGGGCTGGGGTCAGACCATGCACCTTTCTCAGCCAGGTGAAAGAGTTTTCTTATTGACCTTTGAAGCTGTCTTTGGCATTCATGGATTGAGAAATCTGAGAACTTCAGCAGATACCTGTGATTCTGCATCCTGAAGTCTGCTCCAGTCCTGTTCATGCTGTGTGGCCCAGGCTGGTTTGGGCTGCACTGTGCTCCTAGACTGTTGCATTAGACCTTTCCTGTCAGCCTTCCAGGCTGTCTTGGGTTGAAAATCTGTTTCACTCTGTCATTTTGTGGCTTTTGCTGCTCTAGATTTGGTTTAGAGTCATTTTTATAGGTATTTTAGAGGTTATGGGGAGAGACCTGGAGTAGGTCAGTCCTTCTAGTCTGCCATCTTGGCTCTGTCCCCCAAACTCTCCTCTTTTTATCAGGAAGGTCTGGAAATGCCTTATTTCATTGAATGTCCTCTCTTTGTCAGAAAGGTTGTGGCCAGTTTTGCTAGGTAGTTGTAGGTTGTAGGTTGGTTGCAGGTTTCTTTGCATTACAGAATATCATCTTACCATCCCTCTAATTTTCTAATATAGAAGCTACAAGTTCTAGTGTGATCCTGACCATTGTTCCTCAGTATTTGAGCTGTTTATTTCTGACTGCTTGCAAGTATTTTCTCCTTGACCTGATGATTCCTGAATTTGGCTACAATATAGCTTGGTGTTTTCAATTTAGGATATCTTTCAGGAATTGATCAGTGGATTCTTTTAATGACTATTTTGCCCTCTGGATCCAGGGCCTCAGGGCACTTTTCCTTTATGATATCTTGGAAGATTCTTTGTAGGCTCTTTTTTCATCATGACTTTCTCCCAGAGCAATAATTCTTAGTTTTTTTTTTTTCTCTTGCATCTATTTGCCATGTCAGTTGCTTTCCCAATCAGATATTTTATGTTTCCTTCTGTTTTTCATTGTTTCACTTTAGTTTAAATGATTCTTGAGGCCTCATAGAGTCATTAACTTCTACTTGCCCAATTCTAATTTTTAACCAATTGTTTTCTTCAGTTACCTTTTGTACATCCTTTTCAATTTGTCCAATATTTTTTTCCCCTTTTTTAGGAGTTATTTTTTCCAGTTAGGCTTTGTTTCTCCTTATCTATTTGGCCAATTTTACTTTTTAAGGAGGTTATTTCATTTTTAACATCATTGATCAATTTTTCTTCTACCTCTCTAATTTGACTTTTAAAATTCTTCTTGAGCTCTTCCATGAATTCTCTTTGGGCTTGAGACCAGTTCATATTCTCTTTTGGGGCTTCAGATGTGGTTATAGTGTCAAGGCTATCCTTTTCCGAATTCCTTTTTTAATCTTCCCTAACCCCATAATGAAATTCTATGGTCTTTGCTTTTCTAATTTGCTTCTTGCTCATGTTGATTGTCTTTTTCCTGGCTATTAATATGAATCTCTGCTTCTGGGTTACAGGGGCCTCTGTCCCATGCTTCTTGTGCTGGGAGCTAGGGGCCTTGTTGCTGGCTTTGTGTGCTATGGCCTTTAACTAGAAGCTGTATAATGCTACATCTTATCTGATGCTGAGTTGGCCGGTGTGTGTCAAGACTGAATCCAATTAAAGACTATCTGAGTTTCCCTGGGGTTACACTGAAGCATGGAGTGAGGTGTGGGAGAAGGGTGGTATGACCACTGGAGGTTTTCTCCTGCCCTAGGGCTGCACTAGAATATTGGCAGGTTTAGCAACTGGTGAACCCCCTCTGTGCTGATGTCTGCCTAATTAACCTGGCTGTACTAAGCCACACCTGGGGTCTTGGTGTTGGTGCTTTCTGGCTCCATTCCCCTGTGGCTCAGGAACTCTTTCTTGACTGCTGAGCTGAGCCTTGCTGGGATGCTTCCAGTCCTGCACTGTTCCCCTTCAGTCGCAGTAAGTGTGACCCTTTCCATCATTCTCCCTAGCCTCCCAAGTTAGAAGACTGCTGTATTCTTTCTTCTGGTTCCACTACTCCGGGATTTTTCCCGGGGCAATATTCTCTGTGTTTCTCAAGGTCAGCAATGGAAGATAAGAGCACCTACAGTTTACTCCACCATCTTGGCTCCCAGAAGTTTAAGTAGGTGACTTTCAAACATTTACTCTGTGTACTGATAGCCCAAGGAGTAGTTGTTGTTGCTGCTGTGGGCCCTGTGCTTCTCTCTCATCCAACTCTGTCAGCCTCCCATGCTGTGCTGAGAGGTTATGTATAATGCTATGATTTCTATAATTCCACGAAGATAAGGGTCTTGAGAAAAAAGGGTTTGGAGATCACTACACTTGTCAGACTCCTAGACTTAGTGTAAATAAATCAATTGAGTGTCAGGTCAAGAGGGAAAATGAAGCTTTTGAGTCATCCTCTTCTAATTTGGAGTTGAATGAAAACCAGGATACATATTAGAGGAGCATATTGTTAGTTACTTCTGGGTAAGCTTTATAAAGTGAGAAGAAATCATGGGTCAAGGGAGAAGTGTGACAATAGAGGAATCTTCATCTGGTTCTGTATTTTAGCTGTATTCAAGGAGAACTTGCACCTCCAGTCACATAAGGGAAAATCAGAAATGCTTCTTTTCATTAAAGAGATAGGACTTACAATAGAAGTGAGTAGGTGATGCAGTAGATAGGGCAATGGGCCTTGAATCAAGAAGACTTGACTTTAAATCCAGCCTCACATGTTTACCAATTATGTGATCCTGGATCAATCATTTCACTTCTGTTTGCCCCAGTTTCCTCATTTTTACGATGGGAATTGTAATAGTGCCTAACTCTCAGAGCTGTTGTGAGGACTAAATGAGGATGATTTTGTAGTGCTTAGCACGGTGCCTGGCACATAGTAAGCTCCCTAAAACGTCATTGCCAGCATCATCACTGTTGCTGATAGTCTTATTCTTATAGTTGTTATTGCTATTATTGTGACAAGCATTTGTTTTGCATTCACACACAGAATAAGCATTCAGAGAGTGGTCAGAAGAAGCGATACAATGACACTCTCAAAGATTCTTTTAAGAACTTTGCAATTCATTGTGTGACATGGGAGGCCCTGGCTCGGAGTGGAGTGCTCATGCCAGAGTAGGTGCTGTGCTCTATGAGAAAAACAGAATGAAGCAGCTTAAAGGAAGTGCAGGATGTGCAAGTTTAGAGTATACACCCCAAAGGCTCACATTTGTGCCTGTTTGTGCCTGACGTGTGGCAGAACATTCCAAGCTCATATTTGTCTAATCATCTAAAGTCAGACATATTGAAACTTGACTCTAGTATATTGATGTCATTTTGGTCCTCTCTGAGAATAAAGGATGACAACCAACCAACCAATAATTGTTATTATTACAAGAGAAGACTAGAAGGGAATTTTTCCTTACATTCTTATTCCTATCATTTTGCACAGTATCTGACAAATTTTAAGCATTTAGTTTTTGTTTGTTAATAGTTCTTTATTTTTGAACTAAACAGTTTGCTGTAGACAGTCCCTTACGTGTCTTCTAGTTTAATAATTTCTATTCCAACCTTCTATGTTCTTAGGTCTTTTCATTCATATTTTCTGTCTTCCAAGCTATCTGTCTCCCAGCTCTGTTGTTTGATTTGCTTAACTACTTACAGCTTTAGAACTGTATTCATTTAAGTCTTTGTAGAGGACGGTACTTCCTGGGCGTTATATAGTACATTCAGACCCTTATGCTGCATTCTAAAATCCACTAAACGTATAGATATGTAACAAATTAACATAGCGGTTTTTGAGGAGATTTCAAGATTAGTCATAGATTGTGATCGTTAGACTATACTTTTGATTCTCACTACCTCCTGGGTGCTGCCCATGCATAGCATCCAGAAATGCATGTGCTAATTTTTTTTTTACAAGGTCTTCACATGCCTGACAATTTCTAAAGAGCAGTAAACTGCACTGAACCATCAGTCTGTTCTTATTGCAACATCCATGGCTAGACATTGATCGATTTAGCAATTAGATCATCCTGAACTGAATATGTAAAAAGGGGCATATTTCTGCCTACTTTAAAGTGTTAGCTGTATGCTGACCACGGAGCCATCTTGCTTCTTTCCCAACAGCTGTAAATTGTTGAGAAATTTATAACCAAGCTTGTTTGAGATGGCTTCCTGATAACGATATTTTAAAGGACATGGGCCAAATGTATATATCATCTGTCATGTGCTCTCTCATCTTGCCAGAGTCTACAAAGATGTAGTTTGTGCAAAATCTGCACTGAGTAAAAGTGGGAAAATCGATTATGGTTGTGTATACGTCAGGACCATATGGTGGAGTCTGTCCTTGGAGTCATAAGACCTGAGCCGGAATCATTGCTGTGATGTTTATATGCAGTAAGAGTCTGGGTAAGTTATTTTATTTCTCTCAGACTCTCTGCAAAATGAGTAAAATGGCACTTTAATTATCTAAGTTCAAAGTTTATTGTGAAGAGTATACTTTTTGGATTATAAAAAGATATATTAATGTGTTCAATTTTTATGTCCTCAACAATTAAAAAAATCCTGTTGTCATTAATTTGTTGTGCTTTCTCTATTCCCTCATAGATGGTCTCTGTACTTATCTTGAAAGGGAACCACAAAGTTTCCTCTCGTGGTCAAACCATTTGTGATAAGTTTCCCTGAACTGAGACATCCTATTTGTCAGAGAAGAGAAACACAGAGCATGGCTAGGACCTCATTCAGATCTTTTTTTTCAGATGAGAGTACCTGCCAGAACTTACACTTTGTTCTGAAAATTCCTGACCTATTTCTGGGTTTTAATGGATTGTTAGAGTAGGACTTAAGTGGAAAAAAATATTATTATAAATAATGTCATGAATGACAGCTGGGAACATTCTAATGGGTTATCCTGGTGATACTTTAATAATAGAAAACTTGGCTTAAAAACAGAACTATGGGTCAAAGACAAACATTTAAATCTTCTGAAAAAGTTGTCTAACACTGCTGACACTAGCACTAGTATCAGACTGGCACTGAGAAGCAGTTGCCTACCAAGAATGGTAAATAAGTAATGCCTGAATTAGATAACACAAACATTCATCAAGTTATCCTTTTACAACACATAAAAGTGTTGCCTTTCATCCTCTGTTCCCTAAAGGAATTAATCTGAAACACTTTCAAATCTGAAATAAATTCTTCCTTTCTGCCTTACTGCTAACAGGATAAAAGGAAAGGAGCCAGCAGTGTTGGCAAAACCCATAAAGAATGGAGGAAGTTTTAGACTTTTTTCACTGTCAACTTTTTAATGCATAGACATTTTAGTGCAAAGAATTAAAACTCAATTGAGTGTTCTTCCCCACCACTATTGATTATCTTATAGCCCACCAACACTCCAGAATTTCTCTACAGTTTACAGCTACTTTTCCCTAATCATAATAGTATCCACATTATCCCCTAGTACTCCAATAGGACATATGCCTAACTCATTGCCATGCTTTGCCTTTTTAGATTTTTCTAATTATTCTGTTCTTAGTTCAGCTTAGTATCATCCAGGGACCCTGATACAATGAAAAAGAAATACTGTGCACAAGATTGTCCCTTCCTGCTTACTGGAAATCTCAGAGAGAATACTCTGGCAATGAGCTGGAAAGAAGATTATGAGATATGTACATAGTTATTCATGTTTGTTTGTTTGCTTTCTTTCTCCAACCTCTGAGTACTAAATTCTCTACTCATCTTGTGAGCAGGGGGCATGAGCAGTCACTGTCCTGGATTTTGACTAGTTGTAAGAAGTGAGCACTGCAGAGGAACTCCTAGGTACTGAAGCAAAGGAAAAGGACTAGGTTCAACAGAGTGAAGATCAGAACTCAAAAAATAGATAGTTTTTGTCAAGCTTGTCAGGATGGTGAGTCAGAGAGTGGACTGATTTTTCTCACAACTCTTCCCACTGCTATCCCTCATTATAATATGTGATTATTTCCTAAGTAAACTTTGGGGAAAAATAAAACAAAACAAACAAACAAACAAAAAGGGCCTGCCCTGTGAAGGCATCTTGCCATCTGGGCTCCTGTTGTCCAATTATTCAAACTTAGAAACTTGACATATTGAATCTACACATTCAGAGGGCAAGCTCCCCCATCCGTTAGGATGTTAATTCACTCATTTTGAGCTACCTAAATTGTAGGTGAGAGAGGAAAATATCATCTTACATGCATCACATTATGCTTTCTATCCCACCTATCCATTTACCAGGAAAATGAAGATTTATCAAAATGAGCATGTAGCATTTGCCATCTCCATGTACCTACACATACACTCACTTTCCACTTGTTTCCTTAAACCTTGGAATAGTAATAAAAATTAATGCTACAAATGCCGCAGAAAAGGTTATGATAATTAGCTATTCTATAGCTCTAGCTCATTCCTATAATTCCCCAGACTTTAAATTCTTCCTTGGCTTTGACTCGTTAAATAGTGTTCCCTTGTACTAGGGTATAAAATCCTTAAGGACAAAAACTGTATTGCTTTTGTGGTGTACCTGTATTTTAAAACCCAGGTAATTAGCATGAACTTAATTAAAAAAATGCTTATTCATTCCTCAGTTCATCATTCATGCATGCATTCAACCTGAGACAGTTTTTTTTTTTCTGTCATTGGAAGAAGATTCAGATGATTCAAAAATGCCCCTACCCTCTTGCCCACTACTGCCAAAGATCCTGCAAGTCAAGTTTAGGAGGTTCAAATGATGTCTTGAGTTATATAGAGACAAATAAATTTCACCTATTTCATTCCATTCATACTGTTTCAAAAATGTATATCACAGTGTGCTAGATAGTTGAATCCATAGATTCACGGAACCATGTCAGAAAGAAAAACACCTAGTAAGATGGGCTAGTGACTTATATGTTGTATGCATGACAGATTCTTTTTATAAATTTTAATATTTTGAGTAACATTTCATCTCATTCCTGAATTAATTGAGGACTCATCGACTATCACTATCTGAGGCCACAGGCTCAATGGTGGTGAGGGAGCAAAATAGATTTTTTCAGTAGACTTCATTCCTAATCATCCCCTCTCTTAACTCCTCATCTGCTCCTGACAACACATTCCTTCCTTGTTGCTTTTCATCTAATGTTGTTTCATCCTTAATGAGAGAAGGGGATAAACATTTATTAAGCACAGACTATATATCCCAGTTACTGTATTAAACATTTTACAAACATATCTTATTTAATCATTATAAAAATTAAGTAGGTGTTATTTTGATTTTCATTTTTTAGTTGAGGAAACTAAGGCAAACAGAAGGAAAGTGACTTGCTCAGGGTAACTCAACTAGTAAGGCTCTGTGCTTCAATTTGAATTCGGGCCTTTCTGACTCCAGGCCTGAAACTCTCCCTTTTGGCACCTACCTTTCTAAAACAAACAAACAAACAAACAAACAAAAATAAAAAGAAGCAAAAAAAAAAATCACTTGTCTCTATTGTCCTCTCAACTTATCATCCTTTATCTCTTCTCTTTTTCTTAGACAAACTCCTCTAAAAGTTTGTCTTTAAAGGAGTTCGTGAATGAATTTAAAAAAGTCTCTGAACTTGGGTGAGAAAAAAATTACATCCTTCTTTCACCATACTTTCCTTTGTAAATCTATGTGTTAAATTTTATGCATTTAAAACCATTATTCTGAGAAAGGGTCCATAGGCTTCACCAGACTGCCAAAGGGGTCCATGATACAGAAAAGGCTAAGAATCTCTACTCTACTGCAAAGTACTAGATTTTTCCTCACTTGATATCTTCCTTTAAGGCACATCTCAAATACTGTCTTCCATAGCAAGGCTTTTCAACTGCTAACGTTCTCCAGGAGTGTTCAGAGTCAGCTCTATCCAGCTGGGGAGAATCAGTTGTTAAATTTTTGTTATGAGCATTTATGCCATAGAAATAAGCAAATCAGAGCTTGTTTTATGTTTTATTGTTTTATGAATTGCCTTGACATAACAAAGTGAAGGAAAAATATTAATAATGTGGCTTAAATACAAATAAAGTAAAATAGTTGCCTTTACTCATTACCTGCACTTTCTTTCTTTTCACTCATGCATCAGCCCCTTTGCAATCTAGATTCCAATTTCATCACTCAACTAAAATTACACTCTCTTCTTCATCATTTATTTGCATCTATTTTTAATCCTTACCCTTATTGAGCTATCTATTGCATTTTACATAATTGAACACTGTTTCCTCCAAGATATTCTCCGTTCTTTATATTTTCCTGAATCTAGTGTCTCCTGGTTCAGTCCTTTCTCTAATTTCGGGTGTTCCCAAAAGTTCTGTCCTGAGTCCACGTCACCCTCTGTATCCCCTCTCTCTCTGATTTTGTCTCTCTATTTCTCTGTATCTGTTTCTTCATCTCTGTGTCTGTGCATGTCTCTCTTTCTCTTGGTATGTCTCTGTCTCGCTCTCTCTCTGGCTCCATCTCTCTGACTCTCTTTATCTTGGTAAATTTATCAGACCCCTTGAATATCATCTATAATGATAACTTCCAGATCAATATATTGATCAGGCCTATTGTTTGCCTGAGCTTCATTCAGTTTCGTGTCCCTAACATTATTTGGACATTTCAGAACATCACAGAGGCATATTAAAATTCCTATAAAAATAAACTAATTATCATTCTCTCTAAGTCTTTCCTCTTTGAAACTTCTCTTCTTTTTTAGATCAAGGTGGCATCAATTCTAGTTTTCTACATTTGTAATCTTTGCATTATCCTGAATTTCTCAATATCCCTCTTTCCACATAAATAATCAATTGCCCAAATTTGTTATTTCTATCTTCATGACATTTCTCATATTCAATCCTTTTTCTTCACTTAAATATCTACTATGTTATTTCAGGTAATCCCTCTCACCTAGCTTATTGCAAAATAGCCTTCTAAATGGTCTTCTTGCTGAAGTCTGTCATCCTAGTCCATATAGCAAATTCATGGAAAAGTAAGCTTTCCTTGGGTTTATTTCTGACCATGTGACTTTCCTGGTTAATTGACTCCAGTGGCTTCCTGTTGTCTCTAGGACAAAATATAATTTTATATTTTTAGCTTTTAAATATTTATAAAAATTAGCCTAAACCTTCCTTTCAAGTCTTACTTGACATTATTTCTTATCCCAATACTTCAATGTAGTCAAACTGGACTTCTCACTGTTCGTTACCCATAACACTCCAATAGTAAACTGCTCATACTCCATGCTTGTAATGTGATTCATTTTGACCTCTTGTATCTGTAAACATAGGATCCTTCTCTATCTTTAAAATGTAGCTAAAACACCATCTTTGCCATGAATACTTTCCTGATTCAACTGCAGGTGTTTTCCCAACCTTGTCTTTAAATGTCATATAAATTTTCCTATATAGCAGATATATAGATATGTCTATTTATGTCTATATATCTACATATAGATATATCTATTTATATCTATAATAACAGAGAAGGATTCCATGACAGAAAGTTAAGAAACAGAGTGTCAGAATTGAAGTGACCTCAGACATAAACAATTATATTTTAAAGGTAGCTTAGTTAGAATGCAGAATGTCAGAGCTGGAAGGGAGGCCTCCTCTTTATGACCTGCTACACTAAATGGTGAGTTCCTCTCCTAGACTACTGTTTCATGAGGTGCCCAGGTCAAGCTTACTTCCCTCCTTGATCACCTCTCCAGTTGTTAGGTATTGCCATCTCTTTGACAATGACCTTGCCCCACTCCCATTTCCATCTCCCTTTATGTGATACCATCTTATATAAAATATAAGCTACTTGAAGTTTAGGATGAGTTTCTATATTTTTTAAAAATGATATCTTATCCTCAGTAATTTGCCCAGAACCTGGCTCATAATAATTGCTTAATAAATGTACTCTCTTTCTCTCTCTAGCTTCATCTCTCCTTGCATCTATTTCTGTCTCTATTTCTGTCTCTCTCTCTCTCTCTCTCTCTCTCTCTCTCTCTCTCTCTCTCTCTCTCTCTCTCTCTCTCTCTCTCTCTCTGTCTCTGTCTCTCTGTCTCTCTGTCTTTGTATTTCTCTGTTAATATCTTTCAGCAATGGACTTTGAGACAAGACCCCTAGCTTCTTACACATCTTCACCCACATAGTGACTTTTGGAATTGAAATGACTTAATCTCTTTGATTCTCAGTTTCCTCTTTTGTGAAAATGGGAGTTCACAATAGTTGCTTTTTAACATCTCTTTTGGATTTACCCCATTGAAAAGGAAAGTGAGGCTTAGAATTAGTAATGATGCAATCAAGTTCAGCATTTAATATTAGGTAGAAGAGTTCCTGAGTTGTATCATCCATAACTATAAGATCATATCTTACATTAGACATAACTACTAATTTACTACAGTGGCATATTTGTTTCCTTGAAGCAGTAGTAAAACCATTTAACCCACATTAAACAGCCTAGAGGTTTTCTAATTATTTCTTTGCCTTTCCCCTACTTCTTTCTTCCGCTGTCTCCTGTGAGTCTTCATTTTTATAAAACCCTCTTTCAGTTGTAAGCCGAATAGGATATGTAATAAAGGAACTATTTTTGAATATTGCTAGTTATAAAATCAAATAAATTTTATACTAGACATATAACAAAAGATATGGGTTTCTGTTGAGAAAATGTTTAAAGTGCAGTCCTCTGGCTTGTTCTTTCTTCATTTTATTCATAGGCTACAATTGTATGTTTCATTTGATAATTGGGGGGATCATACCATGCCGTCAGAACAAAAGCTTTGTTCTTCTGTACTTACACTGAGATTTCCACTAATTTGTAATATTACATTTTATGACCCACTTTCAAAAAGCTTATTAAGGCTTACCTAAATACAAGTCATGTTAGCAGTGAATACTTTAAAGAACCAAGATATCACTGGAAAAAAAAAAAAACTAGGTGGGAGGAACCTAGGAAGAAAATGGGAGAACATTTGGCAAGGACATTGAAGGAGAATAATGTTGAGGTATGAGAGGTTCTAGGTGACACATTCTAAGGTCATTTTCACTTCTATGAATCAACAACTCTCTGAAAGGTTTTCTTTTAATTAAAACCACAGAACTAGGAGTATTAGGTGAAAATTTTCAAAAGATACGTTGTGGTTTGGCTCAACAGAGGAAATATCAATAATTGCTGCAGCCCAGAAATGTAATGGACATCCTTAGGAGGTAGAAAGTTATGTCTTGCTACTCAAAGTTTCCAGGTCTTTAAAAGGAAAACAAAAACAAAAACAAAAACCAAGAACAGCTAGATGAGTGCTTATTGAGAACCTTAGAGAAGATATTTCTTCTCTGACCCAAGTTATATTAAATGCAGAATCTTTCATCTGTAGTTAATAGACCTTCAAGGGACCTATAGGTGAATTTCAGGGGTTCATGAATTTGGATGAGGAAAATACACATTTATTTCAATAAAGCTAATTTTCTTGGTTTTCCTATTCATTTTAGCTTATGCATTGAAGAATAATGTTCGAAGAATGGGTCCTCAAGTATCACTAGAAGTCCAAAGAGGTCATCAACTTTCAACCTTGTAAATTGATGAATAATGAATTTTCTAGGACAAAGGCAGGGAACCTGGTATAGGACATCTGGTTCTGTCTCAACCTTAAGGAATAATGTCCACTACTGTGCTCCCAATATGTGGTCATTCATTTTTTCCTTAAAGACTTTCACAGAAGCTCATTGCACTATGTGACGGATCTTACGCTTAGGGAGTTCTTCCTTAAACTGAGCTAAAAGGTGATAACCTATGTTATTGTTCTTTGATCTGTACCCAAAGGAGAAGAAATTGTCTAATTCCTCTTTCCTAAAATAGCCCTTCAGAGATTGAGCTAATTACTAAAACAGATCATATATGAAAGAACAGGGTTTCTGAGGGTAAGATGGAATAACAAGATGGGGAGAAAGAAAAGGTCATCCCACACATATTCTTAAGGAAGTGATTTTTAAGAAATATAATCTGAAAGTACTTGACTTATTACAAGAGAATTTAAGTGAAAATAATGTCAGGCATTATTCAAAATTAGAACTTCAATTGAATGAGCCAATAGGGTAAGCTATCTCACGTTTACTAAACCAGAAGCCAAAGTGAGAAGGGCGGGAAAGATGCAATACTAATTTGAATAGTGCAGTACTGAAAAAGAAATTCGATGTCACTTTTGAAGATAAATATGCTATTCTTTCTTCCTACCTGAGAAAAGGTTCTAGAAATCTAGAATGAGTCAGTTTTCTTTTTTTATCACTTTCTTTTTTTTATTTTAAAGTTTATTTATTAATTCTTAGTTTGCAACATTCATTTCCACAGAATTTTGAGTTCCAAATTTTCTCCCTATCTCTACCCTCCCCCCACCCTATAATGCCTTGCATTCTGATTATCACTTCCCTCGATATGCCCTCCCTTCTATCACACCCCTCTCTTCACTTATCCCCACCTTCTCTCATTTCTTGTAGGGCAAGGTTGTTTTCTATACCCCATTACCTGTATTTCTTATTTCCCAGTTGTATGCAAAAACAATTCTCAACATTTATTTCTAATACTTTGATTCCAACCTCTTTCCCTTCCTCCCTCCCTCCCCACCCATCCCCACTGAGAAGGTAAGCAATTCAATATAGGCTATACATGGGTAGTTTTGCAAAAGACTTCCATAATACTCAGGTTGTGTAAGATTAACTATATTTCCATTTATTCCATTCTGTCTTTTGACCTTGACCCTCTCCAAAAGTGTTTACTTCTAATTACTCCTTCCTCTCATTTGCCCTCCCTTCTATCATCCCTCCATTCCACTTGTCCCCTTTTTCCCTACTTTCCTGTAGTGTATGATAAATTTTCATGCCAAATTGAATATATTATTCCCTCCTTAAGCCAAATGTGAAGGGAGTAAGCTTCACTTTTTCCCTCTCACCTCCTCCCTTTTCTCATCCACTGAAAAAGCTTTTTTTTGCCTCTTTTAGGAAAGATAATTTGCCCCATTCCAGTTTTCTATTTCTCCCTTTCTCCTCCCAATATATTCTTCTCTCACCCCTTAAGTTTTTGTTTTAGATATCATCACTTCTTATTCAACTCAACCTGTGTTGTATGTCTGTATGTGCGTGTGTGTGTGTGTGTGTGTGTGTGTGTGTGTGTGTGTGTGTGTAATCCCTCCAATTACCCAAATACTGAGAAAGTCTCGAGTGACAAATATTATCTTTCCTTGTAGGAATGTAAACAGTTCAACTTTAGAAAGTCCCTTGTGATTTATCTTTCTTGTTTGCCTTTTCATGCATCTCTTGATTCTTGTATTTGAAAGTCAAATTTTCTATTCAATTCTGGTCTTTTCATCAGGAATGCTTGAAAGTCCTCTATTTCATTGAATGACCATTTTTTCACCTGAAGTATTATACTCAGCTTTGCTGGGTAGGTGATTCTTGGTTTTAATCCTAGTTCCTTTGACTTCTGGAATATCATATTCCAAGTCCTTGGATCCCTTAATGTAGAAACTGCTACATCTTGTGTTATCCTGATTGTATTTTCACAGTACTCAAATTGTTTCTTTTTAGCTGCTTGCAGTATTTTCTCCTTGACCTGGGAACTCTGGAATTTACCTACAATATTCCTAGGAGTTTTTCTTTTCTGATCTCTTTTATGAGGTGATTGGTGGATTCTTTCAATATTCATTTTGCCCTGTGGTTATACAATATCAGGTCAGTTTTCATTGATAATTTCACAAAATATGATGTCTAGGCTTTCTTTTTTGATCATGGCTTTCAGGTAGTCCCATAATTTTTAAATTTGTCTCCTGGATCTATTTTCCAGGTCAGTTGTTCTTCTAATGAGATATTTCACATTATCTTCTATTTTTTCATTCTTTCGGTTTTATTTTGGAATGTTTTGGTTTCTCATAGTCATTAGCTACCATCTGCTCTGTTCTAATTTTTAAAGAACTATTTTCTTTAATGAGCTTTTGAACCTCCTTTTACATTTGGCTAATTCTGTTTTTGAAAGCATTCTTCTCCTCATTGGCTTTTTTGGACCTCTTTTGGCAATTGAGTTAACCTATTTTTATTTATTTATTATTTTTTAATTTGTATGCTTTAATCTGCATTCTGACTCCATCAGGTCTTTCTCTGGACATGGCTAGCATTTTTCATCATAACTTCTTTGGAGCTCTCTTAGATCATTTTATTGCTGAGAAGAGCTAAGTCATTCATAGTTAATCATTGCACTATGTTACTGTTACTGTGTACAATATTCTCATAATTCACTTCACTTTTGCCTCAGTTCATGTAAGCCTTTCCAGGTTTTTCTGAAATTTGGCTGCTTATTATTTCTTATAGCACAACAGCATTCCATTACATTCGTATACCATAACTTGTTCAGCCGTTCCCCAGTTTATGGGCATCTCCTCAATTTCCAATTTTTTACCACCACAAAAAGATATACTATAAATATTTTTTGCACATGGAAGTTCTTTTCCCTTTTTTATGCTTTCTTTGGGATACAGACTTAGCTATAGTATTGCTGTGTCAAAGGGTATCCATAATTTGATTACCATATGGGCAAAAATCCAAGTTGTATCAGTTCACAACTCCACCAACAGTGCACTAGGGTCCCAGTTTTCCTATATTCCCCCAACATTCATCATTTTCCTTTTCTGTCACATTAGCCAATCTTATAGATTTGAGGTGGCACCTCAGAGTTGTTCGCATGTGTATTTCTCTAATCAATAGTTATTTAAAGCATTTCTTCATATGTCTATAGATAGGTTTGGTTTCTTCATCTGAAGACTGTTCATATCTTTTGACCATTTATCAATTGGGGAATAACTTGTATTCTTACAAAATTTGACTTAGATATCTACTTATTTGAGAAATGAGGACTCTATCAGGGATACTTGGTTGTAAAGTGCTGACTACTTTCCTTCTAATCTTGGTTGTAAATTGGTTTTGTTTGTGCAAAATCTTTTTAATATAACTAAAATTATTCATTTTGCATTTTATAATGCTTTTTAACCTTTGTTTGGTTATAAATTATTCCCTTCTTCATAAATCTGACAGATAAATTATTCCTTGCTTTCCTAATTTGCCTATAGTATCACCCTTTATATTTAAATCACATACCCACTTTTTCCTTATCTTGGTGTACAGAGTAAGATATTATCTATACTTAGTTTCTGCCATATTATTTTCCAGTTTTCCCAGTAGTTTTTGTCAAAGCTGTTATTCCAGATGCTGGGGTCTTTGGGTTTATCAAACCCTAGTTTACTATGATCATTTACTACTGTGTCTTGTGTACCTAATTTTTATTTAAACACTAGTGACCAAAGATCCACCACTAATTCTTGCTAGTACCAAACAGTTTTGATGGTTACCACTTTATAATATAGTTTGAGATCTGGTACAGCTAGGCCGCATTCCTTTGCATTTGTTTTTCATCAATTCCTTTGTTATTTTTTACCTTTTGTTCTTCCAAATGAATTTTGTTATTATTTTTTCTAGCCCTATAAAATAATTTTGGTAGTTTGATTTGCATGGTGTTGAATAAGTAAACTAATTTAGGTAGAATTGTCATTTTTATTATATTGGCTCATAGGCTATTAATTTCTGTTCTCATTTCTACCACCTCTGGAATTCATATCCTTAGCACTTATGTCTGAAATGCTGTGAGGTCTCAACTTTTTCTCACTGCCTTTAGTCTTTCTTCCATCTACTACATCCCATATTATTTTGTTAGCTTAATCCTTCAAAGGAATCTCTTTACCTTGTCATTTATTGGCTTAAAAGCATTTATTTGTTCATTTAATTATCACATTCCAAACAAAATTCAAACTATTAGCCTGGCATTTAGGTCTTTCTACAATCTGACCCCAATCAATCTTCCCAGTTTTACCTCTAATTATGCCTCAACCTGAATAAACAGGCCAATTCCATAACTATAAACCTGAACATACCATATTCATTCCTGCCTCTATCTATTACAGATCTCACTTGTGTGTCAACATTTGCCTAGAATGCTTTTCTTTCTTTTTGCTGCTGCTGTTGGTTAATCATTTTTGGTTGGGTCCGACTCTTTGTGACCCCATTTGGGGTTTTCTTGACATACACAGTAGTGGTTTGCCATTTCCTACTGATGCTCATTTTACAGATGTGGAAACCATGGATGAGGCCCTTGGGAAGGAGTGGTTTCACATTCACTGTTTAAAATCTATGAAAGAACTTTCTAGTTGAGGTTCAAGAGTTTACAATCCTTTCCACCAAAATCCTACCAATTATAGGGTCCCAGATGAAATTCTCACTCTTCCATGGAGTCTTTTTCAAACACTCCTGCATGCATTGGTCCTTCACTCCTCTCAATTTCTTTAAATGTTTCATGTACATATGTATCTTTAGAACATATATTTTACATTTCTAAAAGGTAGGTTCTACTTCTTATATTTTTTTCCATCCCCTACAAGATTATATAAAAGGTTGACATTCAAGAAATATCTGTGGAGACAATCCCAAAGGACTCATGATGAAATATGTTATCTGCCTCCTGAGAAAGAACTGATGTCATATGAATATAGACTGAAGCATATTATTTTCTCTTTTTTCCTTCCTTTTTTCCTTTCTTCCTTCCTTACTTCCTTTTTCTTTTCTTTATTTGTCTTCTTTTACAAAATGACTAATATGAAATGTTTTATATGATTACACATGCATAATCTATATCAAATTTCTTATCTTCTGGTGGACAGAAAGGGAGGGATTCAATTTAGAACTCAAAAGTGAAAAAAAATTTTAAAAATTATTTTAACATGTAATTGGGGAAAAAATTAAATGCTATTAAAGAAAAAGATGTGTCATTGAATAAATGAATGAGAGGCTCTATGATGAAGTACAATGAGAATTGAACTTTAACAACAAACATTTTTTAGTGTGGAGCCAAGATGGTAGACTAGAAAGAAAAACTTACTCAGGGTCTCTCCCCACAGCCCACAAAATACCTGTAGAGAAGGACTCTCAACAAATTTTGAAGCAGCAGAAGTGGAGGACAACAGAGTGGAGGAGATTTCCAGCCCACGGTGACCAGAAAGGCCCATGGAAATGTCAGTTGCCCCTGACTCGAGCCAAGCCCAGAGCCCAGCCCAGCCTTGTCCAAGTGGTGGCAGGGCAAGACTCCAGGAGGAGGACACCTTGGGGGCAGAATCTCCAGTCCTAGCAGCAGGTCCTCAGATCCCTCAACCTACAGGTGCCAAAGGTCAGTGACAGGGTTTTATCAGCTGGCCAGGAAGGGAGAAGGGCCTTCCCATAGTTCCACCAGCAGGCAGCAGCCACAGAGGCAGCACAGCAGCCCATATGGAAGCTCCATTGTTGGAGCATAATAACCCCTGGAGGCACTGAAGAGCTGAGTGTTACCTCAGCCCTGGGTGGAGGATCTGGCCCAGCTGGTCTTTATCTCACACTGAATGCTGGCCCTGCCCAACAAGGTTATCTGAAAATCAGCCCCCAGTGCTGACTTAGCATAACTGGAGGCCAGGTGGCTGAGGAGAGGTAAATGCTAAGATTCTGGGAATAAAAATCCGCCTCTGCGTCTAGACCAGTACACACTTGATTGTGTCACCTCAGAGGAACTGAGATCTCACAGATTCCCAGAGTATACCCTACTCTTGACAAAGGACCCAAAAGTCAAGTAACTGGTTGAGAAAATGTCCAAAAAAGGGAAAAAAAAAACAAGACCATAGAAGGTTACTTTCTTGGTCAACAGATATAGAAGAACAATGCTTACCATCAGGGAAAGACAGAGAAGTCAAGACTTTTGTATCCAAAACATCCAAAGTAAATATTCAATGGTCTCAGGCCATGGAAGAGCTCAAAAAGGAATTTGAAAATCAAGTTAGAGAGGTGGAGGAAAAACTGGGAAGAGAAATGAGAAAGATGCAAGCAAAGCATGAAAAGCAGGTCAACACCTTGCTAAAGGAGACTCAAAAAAATGCTGAAGAAAATAACACCTTGAAAAATAGGTTAACTCAATTGGCAAAAGAGGTTCAAAAAGCCAATGAGGAGAAGAATGCTTTCAAAAGCACAATTAGCCAAATGGAAAAGGGGTCCAAAAGCTCACTGAAGAAAATAGTTCTTTCAAAATTAGAATGGAACAGATGGAGGCTAATGACTTTATGAGAAACCAAGAAATCATAAAACAAAACCAAAACAATGAAAAAATGGAAGATAATGTGAAATATCTCATTGGAAGAACAACTGACCTGGAAAATAGATCCAGGAGAGACAATTTAAAAATTATGAGACTACCTGAAAGCCATGATCAAAAAAAGAGCCTAGATTTTATCTCCCATGAAATTATCAAGGAAAACTGCCTTGGTGTTATAGAATCAGAGGGCAAAATGGATATTGAAAGAATTCATCAATCACCTCCTGAAAGAAAGATTTCATATTGAGGAAAAGACCAGATCTGTATTTAAAAATATGACTTACCAAGACAAGAATCAAGAGAAGCATGAAAAGGTAAACAGGGAAAAAAAGAAAAATCATAAATGACTCTCTAAAGCTGAACTTTTACATTACTACATGGAAAGAAAATATTTTTAACTCTTGAAACTTTTTTCAGTATTTGGATAGTTGGAGAGATTGTACATACATACATACACATACACACACATACACATAGATAGATAGAAAGCACAGGGTGTGTTATATCAGAAGAGATCATATCCACACACACACATACAAAACATACCATAAAATAAAATAAAAATTAAGGGGTGAAGGAGGAAAATTCCTGGAAGAGAAAGGGAGTAATGGAATGGGGCAGGCTATAACTCATAAAAGAGATAAGAGAAATCTTATTCAATGGAGGAGATAAAGGAGAAGAGGAGAGGGGGAAAAATGAAGCTACTCTCCCCACATGTGGCTGAAGGGGGAAATAACATGCTCACTAAATTTGATATGAAAATTTATATACACTACAGGAAAGTAGGAGAGGAGGTGACAAGTGGAGCAAGGGGAATGTTAGAAGGGAGGGAAAATGGGAGAAGGGAGTCACTAGAAATAAACACTTTTGAGAAGGGACAAGGTCAATTGCGGGGGGGGGAAGAGGGGTGAGGTAGGTCAGAGGGCAATATAATTAGTATTACACAACATTATTACTATGGAAGTCTTTTGCAAAACATCACATATTTAATCTGTATTGAATTGTTTGCCTTCTCAGTAGGGCTGGGGAAGGGGAGTGGAGAGAGAGAAGTTGGAATTCAAAGTATTAGAAACAAATATTGAGAATTTTTATGGCATATAATCGGGAAATCAGAACTACAGGGATAGGAGTATGAAAATTTATCTTGCCCTGCAAGAAAAGAGAGAAGATGGGGATAGGAGAGGGGTAGGATGTGATGGAGGGGAGGGTACATTGAGGGAAGAAGTAATCAGAATGCAAGGTATTAGGAAGCAGGGGAGGGGAGTGATGGGGAGAAAAATTGGACATGTTACAAAGTAAGGTAAAAGCAATTAGTATTAAAACAATAGATTGAATTAATTACTTAGAATAAATCAATGACATCTTTAGTTTGGAGAAAAGAATTTCATTCTAAATTTCCTAGAGGAATGTAACCTCAGGTAAAATTTGGCATTGATGGAAAAGTCAAGGTTTTAATGATAAATTTGATTTTACGATTGTCATTTAATCAGGAACCAGAACATGTATAGAAATGCATGTAAGCCACTTAAGACTTGCCTCAAAATATGTTCCTTAGCCAAAGTGAAACTCTAATCATATTTGAAACCTGGTTATTGGAACTTGCCATTTTTAGATGCTATGGTCCTATTAAGCGAATGTTCTTCTGAGTGTAACTCCAGGTATGGGAAGCAAGAAAGGTGGTCTGAGCCTCCAGTACATGATAAGATGCTGGTATGAACTGCATAGGTGATCTCAAGGGAAGGGTGGGAGAGTGACTCTTCAGCATGAGCTGAGGTGGGATTCTCCTGACTCAGTTTCCCTACTGACACCTGGGAGACTTTAAACCTGACTGAGTGCAAGTGGATAATCTAATTCTGCCTGGATCTGACATGAAGTTGAGGAGATATTGTATCCCTGAAATGTCCTTACTATTGGTGGCAATTTACTATAGTCAAAAGGTTTGTAAGCTTAATACCAGATCTGTTCAATTATAGATTATCGGTAGGGGAACATCCGAGGTTGTCTAAAATAAAGCTATTAGGCACAGGACTTCAGACCAACAACTATAAGTTAGGGTCCTTTAATTCTTAGTAATACTGTGGAGACAATTATGTCAAGAGCTTGTGAAGTTAGCAACATAAATATTATTTGTGTCTCAGTTGGTAAATGTTTAAAAAAAAAAATTCTTTTGTGGTTCATATTGTGAAGGCTTTAAAAAGAGGTATCACCTGACCAAAAGTTGGAATTGCTTTACCTGTTATAAACTGTGTTAAAAATAAATAATAAAGAAAAAAGATTCTGTGGGTCCCACACTTGGGGTCTTTGATCATTTTGGGAGGCCACTGACCCAAGTTATTTATTATTACTAACCTAACTGATAATTTGATCATTCTCAGCTCCCTTGTTTTTTCGCTTTGATGGCCCATGTGACCTATTTTAGTAACATTTTACACATCACTGTTAATAAATGCTACTTTTCCCTGGAAAAAAAAAATTGATGTAGTCAGATATCTAATTTCACATGTTTTTTTTTTCTGTCTCTTGTTTGATTATAAACTCTTCCTGTTATTTATATATTTGAGGGGTATATTTTTTCTTTGTTTCTCCAATAGCTTATTATGTCACTCTGTGTCAAAATCATTTATCTATTTTGAGCTTATCTTGGCATACCGTGTAAAATATCCATCTTGTGACTCATTTTTTCCAAATTGCTTTTCAGTTTTCCCAGCAATTTTGATTTGATGCTGAACTCTTGTTCCAAAAATTTGGATATTTGGATTAATCAAACAGTAGATTAATACTGTCACTTGCTACTTTGTATTCTGTAGCTAATCTTTTCCACTGATCCATTACTCTTTTTCTAAGCCAATTCCAGATTGTTCTGATGATTACCATTTTATAAGATAATTTGAAATCTAGAACTGTTAAGCTACCTTCCCTTCAGATATACCGTTTCCTTCCATTGATTCCCTTGATATTGTCAACATTTTTGTCTTCCAGATGAATTTTGTTATTTTTTTCTAGTTCTGGAAAGTAATTCTTTGGTAGTTCAATTTGTATATCACTGAATAAAAATATCTTCCTCTTTAAAACAATTTACATGTAAGTGAAGTCCAAGAGATAGGTTCAATTATAAAGGATTTATTGTTAACATTCCTACGTGGGAAGATGATGTGTGTAACTCATAAGACCTTTCTCATTATTATGGTAGTTAGAAGAAGTCTACATAGATAGAGGGTAAAGGTGTGAGTTGAATATGAAAGCATGATATCTAAAAAATAAAGTGAATGAATGAGAGAGGAATGTATTTGTAGAAAGAGAAAGGGAGAGGTAGAATTGTGCAAATTATCTCACATAAAAGAGCCAAGAAAAAGGTTTTACACCATAGGGGAAGATGGGAGATGTGAGAGAGAGTGAGTGAACCTTACTCTTATCAGAATTGCCTCAAGGAAGGAATAACAAATACATGAACTTGAGTAAATAATTGTTTCTTGCCATATAGCAAAGTAGGAAAAGAAGGGGATAAGAGAAGGGGGGGGTGTGATATAATGGAGGGTAAATTGTGGAAGGGGTGCAAACACTTTTGTGGAGGAACAGGGGGAAAATAGTTCAAGAATAAAATAATCCCAGGGTACTGGGCTGAGCATGATAAAGTTAGTCATAGCAACTGTTAAAAAAATAAAGAAAGTTTCTTTGATAAAGGCCTCATTTCTCAAACATATAGATAACTGAGTCACGTTGATAAAAATAGGAGCCATTCCCCAATAGATAAATATTCAAAAGGTAAGATCAGTTTTCAGATGAAGTAAGCAAACCTATCTTCAGCCATATTAAAAAAAATACTCTATCTCAATACTGATTGGAGAAATGAAAATTAATCAATTCCTTTTAGATCATTCCTTTTAGAATGGCTAATAGGACACAGGAAAATGACCAATGTTGCAGGGCATGTGAAAAAAAAAATGAGACATTAATGAACTGTTAGTAGAGTTGTGAACTTATTCAAATATTCCATGGAGTAATTTGGAAGTATTCCCCAAATGCTATAAACCATGCCTATCTCTTGACCTAGCAATATGGCAACTAAATGTGCATCCCCAGAGATTTAAAAAAATAAAACATAATAGGACCTGTGTGTACAAAAATATTTATAGCAACTCTTTGCTGGGGGCAAAGAAATGGAAATTAAGGGAATGTCTACCAATTAGGGAATGGCTGAACAAATTGTGGTATGTGGTTATGATGGTACTATTGTACTATAAGAAATTCTTAGTGAGATCGTCTCAGTAAAATCAGGAGAGATTTGCATGAGTTGATTTAAAATGAAAGGAATTATATACAAAGGAGCAGTAATATTGTAAGTTAAACAGTTTGTAATGACTTAGTTATTCTCAGAAAAACAGTGATCTGAAAGACTCACAATGAAATAGGCTATGCATTCCCAGAGAAAAAACTGGTGGTATGTGAATGCAAATTAAAACATACTTTAAAAAATACTTTATTTTTCTTGAGTTTATTTTTGTCTGTTTTCTTTCACGACTACTTTAGTTATGTTTTACCTGCCTATACACGTATAACAGAAAGACAGAAAAAAGAAAGAAGGAAAGGAAGGAAGGAAGGAAGGAAGGAAGGAAGGAAGGAAGGAAGGAAGGAAGGAAGGAAGGAAGGAAGGAAGGAAGGAAAGAAGGAAGGAAGGAAGGAAGGAAGGAAGGAAGAATTATATTCCATTTTTCTGAGTATGTTATTCTTGGTTCTAAATTCAGCTTTGTGTCTTGTAGAATATTATATAGGAAGAACACAGCTGACTTACCTTGGTAGGTTTTAAATCTTGGGTGATCCAGACTGTAGGTTCAAGGTACTTGTATGGTTTCTTTCTGAATCTGCAGTTATAGAACTCAATTTGAGGAATTATTTTAAAGTTGTTTTTGACAAATTTTGGGAGAGGTGAGCTGAGCACTTTCTATCCTTCATCATCTTGAACGTCAGATGTCTTGAAAATTGATTTTGGTGAAAACAAAATATTAACAATGAGATTATGACTATTCATTTATAAAAAAAAATCATTATAATCTAAGTAGATTTATACTATGGAGGCAAGAATAAGTATAAATGAAAATAATTCTTATGAATATAAAAATTTAGAAATGCAAATTGATACTTAGATAATACTCACCCTTAAAGCCTATATATATATATGTATATATATATACACACACATATATACACATATATATGTATATACACACATACTCGCACATATATGTTTGCATATATGTATGTTTATGTGTATATTTGAATATATACACATACATATATATGTATGTATTTATGTATATATATACATATACATACATATCTATATATAATCATTAATAAATTCAAAATTCTTTTGGTGATAGTGGTTTGAAGTTTCACTGAGAATTTTGAGATTTGAAGTATTTGCTGTTCTTCTAAGTAAAGGCAAAACAACATTTTACCAATCAATCAACCATAATAATTATGAAAACTGGAAGAACCAAGAGATTAATGAAAGAATGAATGGTAAAGAATCAAAAATAACAGCCACTGATCAGAAACATTACCATTTTGTGTATGACTGATCCTACTAACATATTCCTAGGGTGGAGGGTAGGACATTGTGGAGGACACAGCCGTTAGTAGTGAATGGACTAGAAAATAAGCCCATCTTCATGAACTGTCACAAAATTGGTCCCAAAATTCAGGATAGCAGAGGACTAATTTGTATTCTCATTTCTACCTTCTCCACTCAATTTCTTCAATGCTTTTAGATGAAGATTTAAGATTCCTGATCCCTTAACGTTGATCAGTGATAATGTTCTTAATCTAGTTTCACTATACGAAAAAAAGATATTTATATCTTTTCTTGTAGCTATGCCTTTTTCCGACAAATTTATTAATTTATTTGTTTTCAGTTTTTAACATTCACTTTCATAAGTTTTAAATTTTGTCGCACTGCATTTCCCCTCCTTCCCCAAAACATCATTCAATCTTATATGTTCTCTACACATATATTCCTATTAAATATATTTACACGTCAGTCATGTTTCATAGAAAAATTATAACAAATGGTAAAAATACATGAAAAAAGCATAACAAAAAAGAAAATATTCTGCTTCATTCTGCATTTCAACTCCATAGTTCTTTCTCTGGATGTGGATGACAACTGGAAGAATTTTGGATCTTTGCATTGCTGCAAAGTCTTATCAAAATCAGTCCTCAGATACTGGCCATTATTGTGTATAATGTTCTCCTGGTTCTTCTCATTTCACTCAGGATCAGTTCATATAAATCTTTCCAGGTTTTCCCAAAGTCTACCTGCTCATCATTTCTTAGAGCACAGTAATATTCCATTATATTCATATACCAGAACTTGTTCAGCCATTCTCCACTTAATGGGCATCCCCTTAGTTTCTAGTTCTTGTCCACCACAAAACGAACTGCTATAAATAATTGTGTACTTGTGGGTTCTTTTCCATCTTCATATTCACTTTCAGATACAGTCCTAGAAGCAATATTGCTGGGTCAACAGTATGCACATTTTGATAACCCTTTGAGCATAGTTCCAAATTGCTCTCCAGAATGATTGGATCAGCTCATAGCTCCACCAACAATGAATTAGTGTTCCAATCCTCCCATATCTTCTCCAACATTTACCATCTTCCTGTTTTGTCATGTTTGCCAGTCTGATGGGTGTGAAGTGGTACATCAGAGTTGTTTTGATTTGCATATCTCTAATCAATGGTGATCTTTAATTTCTTCCTCTTAAAACTGCTTGTTTATATCCTTTGTCCATTCATCAACTGGGGAATGAATTGAATTCTTGTAACTTGGACTCAGTTCTCTATATATTTTTGAAATGAGGCCTTTATCAGAAATAACAGTTGTAAGAATTCTTTCCCAGTTTTCCATTTCCCTCCTAATCTTGTTTTCATTGACTTTTTTTGTGCAAAACCTTTTCATTTTAACATAATCAAAGTTATCCATTTTGAATTTCATAATGTTCTCTATCTCTTGCTTTGTCACAGATTCTACCATTCTCCATAAATCTGATGGATAAATTAATCCTTAATTACCTAATTTGTTTAAAGTATCAGCCTTTATACCTAGGTTGTGTATCCATTTCAATTTATTTTGGTATGTGGTGTCAGATGTTGGTCTATACCTAGTTTCTGCCACATTATTTTCCAGTTTTTGTTGCAGTTTTTTTTTCAAATAGTGAGTTCTTATCCCAGAAGCTGAGGGTTTATCAAACAATAGATTTCTATAATCATTGACTACTATGTCTTGTGTACCTAACATATTACACTGATCTACCTCTCTATTTCTTAGCCAGTATCAAGTGAAAAAAAAAAAACATTTTGATGATAGCTGCTTTATAATACAATATCTGGTATGGGTAGACCACCTTCCCTAGCATTACTTTACCTTAACTCTCTTGATATTCTGGATCTTTTGTTCTTCCAAATGAGTTTTGCTATTATTTTTTCTAGCTCTAGAAATTAATGTGGTAATTTGTTGGTATAACAGAGAATAAGTAAATTAATTCAGGCAGAATTGTCATTTTTATTACATTATCTCGCCCTACCCATGAGTAAATGATGTCTTTCCAACTATTTAGATCTGACTTTATTTGTGTGAAAAGTATTTTGAAATTGTATTCATATAGTCTCTGTGTTTGTTTTGGCAAGTAGACTTCCAAATAGTTTATAATGTCTACAGTAACTTTGAATGGGATTTATCTTTCTATCTCTTGCTCTTGAGCTTTGTTAGTAATATATAGAAATGCCAATCTCCAAAGTCTCTTGAACTAGAATGCTTCAAGCAGAATGGCTCTGAGAATGGGATTTGTTCCCAGAGTAAATATAAATAGAAACCAACTTTTCAAACAAGATGGCATATATGTCACATGTGATCAAAATAATGTTAATACTGAGGTAATTTTATCAATAACCATGCAAATCACAGATTCACAATATCATAAAATCATAGATTTAGAATGAATAGACATTTTGTAGACATTTAAGTTCAGCCCTTCATTTTACAGGTATAGAGTATTTCCTTTATTCCCATATGGCAATGGAAAAAAAAAAAAGAATGCAATGTTCCATAGCATTCATTACAAAATGATTAATACTGAATTAACACAGTCATTTTGGAGGATAGTTGCCAAACTTCACAGAAATGCAAAAATAGCTTTTATAAAGATAGTTACCTCTGATTAGCTAGTTTATAGTTCAATTCTATTGGACACAATCAATCAAATAGTAAGTGTAGTTGGAAGGAGGGGAGGAAACACAAAATTTACTCTACCAGGCACTTTCCTAAATTGTACAATTTGATATTTTTAAGAGGGAATCTTCTTTTCAATGGCCTATTTTTTTCTCTAGTTATAATTCTTTCATTTCTAGAATTCTATTTCTATCATTGCTACAAGTATAGCTATGTAAATAAATACTGGCCTACTGCTGCTTAGTAATTTTATCCTGCTAGTGGTCAAACTGTTCTAATAAAGCTTCTTCCCCTATAATAGTAATAACAATAGCAATAAAGAATAACAACAATAATAGCATCTATAACAATAACGATAATAATAATAATAATATATTTATATAGCAATTAAAAACTTCCAAAGCACTTTAAAAGTATTTTCTCATTTTATCCTAGAGAAAACCTGAGTTCAAATCACATCCCAGATATTTATGTTATGTAACTGTATGCCATTTAACTTCTGAAAGTTTCTCAATTGTTTATGGTTTATATCTATACTTACATATCTATATGTGTCTATATATAATATATATGTATACATACATACATACATAAGTATATATATATATCTATATATATATCTATATATATATATCTATATATCTGTGAGTGTGGGTATGTATATATCTCAACTTCCAATACATAAATTGTCAAAACAATCAAACATGCCTTACTATTAACAACCAGATGGAGGAATGTTCACAGTGAGAAATAATAACATTAATTTCAATTGAAGTATAAATGAAATTTTAGTAAACATCTAGAAAAGTGGAAAAGATAGTACATGAAGAAAGTCAATGATCATTGGTTGGTAGAAAGACAAATACTACTTTAACAGCTAATGAATCCATGAAATGATCCAACCCTTCTGGAAAGCAATTTTGAATTATGTTAATGGAAATATCAATTTACTTTGACTCAAACATCTCAGTACTAGTTATATGTCCTAAGGATTTCAATGATAAAAAAAGAGTGATAGGTACATAGATAGAGATGCGTCTCTCTGTATTTCTGTGTGTGTGTGTGTGTGTGTGTGTGCGTGTGTGTGTGTGTGTGTGTGTGTAGGGTGTGTTCAGGGAAGACCAATACTTCTGGTGTGAAGACTTCTGAGCCCATTTTAGGGCTACTTTCCAATTTTGGTGTCCACCTGTTGCATCTAACTCTATAAGAAGCTATAGCATGTGTAGGAGCCACACCTCAGGAAACTGTTTAGGCAGACAGGTTAAATCAGGTTGAAGGCAACTGAGGATCTCAAACCTAGTGGTAAAGTGGGTGGGTGTCTATCTCAACATATGGAGATTTCTCCTGCTCGAATGGGTAGATGAGAACAATCTTTTCCAACAGCCATAAAAGCAGCAGACAAAAGTGCAGTGGAATCCTTTGAGCTTAGTTAGACACTGAAGATGCCAGTCATATACTGCATCTTGAGGCATCACCAGTTGTCATGACTCTCCTGCCACTGGACTGTGCTGTCTCTGATGGGAAGAGTGAGCAAATGACTTTGTTCAACTCTGATTCACTAAAACCCAATTTATTCAAGAATCAAAAGACATCACCCATACCATTTTAATGCTATACCTATCGCAAAGTCCTGTGTTGACAGGCAAATAATGAAGCAACAGGTGCAAATACACTGGGTGCTGTAGTGACAATACTGTATAATGATAGTCCAGGCTATAGAGCTGTCTTCTCACTGGAGGCAGCAGTGGGATTTTACAGTCCCCGGGTATCTGAGCAGCTTCATAAGGATTGCTTTGCCTACCTCCTGATGTGAGGAAAGGACTAAAAGAAGTGTTCTAAAAATTGTCTGCTTACCCATTACCTGATTGCCACTACCACATTAGATGGAGATCCTACCTTGTGGTCAAAACACAGCTACAGAAAGTATGAAAATGTCTACAAAGATAATTCCAGTCACCATTGGCACTTGGAATAGGTACACACTTATAGAAAATCCAAAATCCAGTAGATCTAAAACATGAATCGTTCTTGTTGCAATAGAACTCAGCAGATATCCCATCCAAATAGCAGACCTCAGTGAAATAAGGCTAGCATATGAAGGGTGGCTTACTAAAGTTGGGGCTAGAGGCACATATTTCTGCAGTGGATGTAGTAAAGGGTGGCACCATGAACTTGGTATAGGTTTTAGAATCATAACTAGTCTACTCAAATAGCTTGTATGTCTACAAAAAGTAGTGAATGACAGTTCCATGACAATACAATTGCCGTTTGCAGGAAAACTCCTTGCTAGCATCATCAGTGCCCATGTTCCTACCAAGAGGAACCCTGTTGAAGTGAAAGAAAAAAGTTATGAAGACCTGGAGACCCGAATCATAATTGTGCCAAAAGAGGACAAGTTTATAATTCTAGGTGACATTAATGCTAGAGTAGGCTCAGACTATGAGACTTAGTAGGTAGTCCTAGGGAGGAATGGATTTAGAAACAGCAACAGTCACTTACTACCTAAGACTTTTGCATCCCACGACCTTCTCATTACCATACTGTCTTTTGTTTACCTAAACACAATAAAACTTCATTGATGTACTCAAGCAACAAGCATTGACATTCAATAGAATATGTGGTTGTAAGGAGAAGTGACATACAGGATGTGAGAGAGATGAAGGCAATGAATGTGTAGCAAAGAGTGATACACTGATCATAGAATTATGCTCTCCAAGCTAAGTAATCACATTCAACAAAAGTGGCAGCTTTAAGGCAAAATGACTACTAGAAAAATTAACACCAACAGATTAGAGTTCTTTTCTGAGAGGGTACAGTTTCTTGCTAAGTTGGAAGGAAATTTGAGCCAACACAAAATTGGCAACAGTGGAACAGAAAATGAGTGGGTAGCTTTCAGAGATATGGTATATCACACTGCATTTCCTCATCAGGGTCAGAACACTCACAAATATTGAGACTGATTTGACCACAAATGATGGGGAAATTCAGAAGCAGCTAAATGAAAAAGGATACCTCCTTAGAGTTTACCAGCAGGAAAGTTTATTCATCTATAAGGAGGCAGAATTTAATTCCATCAGAAGTAAGGTGCAATGAAAGTTTAGAGAGATGCAGTATTCTTGACTCTGTAGGAAGGCAATTGAAATTCAATTTTATGTTGATAGTAACAATCCAAAGCACTTTTATGTTGCCCTGAAGGCTATTTTGGGACCAGAGACATATGGTGCATCTCACCTATTCAGTACTGATGGAACCACATTAATTAGTGATATGGACATGATCCTAGAGAGATGAACTGAACACTCTCATAGTATTCTCAAAACATAGTCATCAACCAATTGAGAATCCACTGACCATTTATCTCAGGTTGAAGTCAATTCCTCCCTAGCTGAAGTTCCAACTGAAGGAGAGGTTTCTGAATGCCATTATGTCATTACACTCCTTTCATTCAGCAAAGCACCTGGTGCTGATTCTATTTCAGCTGAGATTTGCAAGATGGGAGTTCCACTGCTCATACACAAGCTGACTGAAATATTTCCAGGTTATATTGCAAGAGGAGGTTATCTCCAGGACTTGCAAGATGTCTCCATTGTCCATCTCTATAAAATTAAAGGAAATACATTGTCCTTTGAGAATCAAAGAGAGGTATCTCTCAGTCATTGCTGGCAAGATTGTTCTCAGAGTTCTCCCTAAAAGACTGATCCTTCACCTGCAAAATGGTCATCTGCCTGAGACCAGCTGTGGCTTCAGGAAGGGTGGTGCAACAGTCTATAGAGTGCTTGCTGCCTGACAACTCCAGGAGAAATTCCAGGAGAATAACAGAGATCTGCACACAATATTCGTAAATCTGACCAAGACCTTTGACACTTTCAGTCATGAGAGCTTGTGGAAAATTATATCAAAATTTACCCGAAGAAATTAATCAGCATTTTACATCAATTTCTTGATGACACACTTGCCCATATTCAGGATAATGAACAATGCTTTCATGCTGTCCTAGTCACCAATGGAGTGAACCAAGGCTGTGTGCTTACTTCTATGCTTTTTAGTATGACGTTTTCAGTCATGTTGTCAAAAGCCTTCAATGAGAATAAACACAGCATCAATGTCAGCTACCATATTGATGGTAAATTATTCAACTTGAAGACTACAAGCAAAGACCAAAGTGGAAGGAGTGTTAGTGTGTGATTTTCTGTTTGCATATTATTATACAATCAATTCAGCTTCTGAAGCTGACATGCAACATAGTATGGATCAATTCTCTGCTGCTGGTGCTAATTTTGATCTAATAATTAACAGCAAGAAAACACAGTTGTCCCTTCAGTCAGCATCACACGATCCATACATGGAACCAACAATTACAGCAAGAAAAAGAAGTTTTTAATGCTGTGCATTTGTTCAATTACAGTAGTGGTGTATTTTCCAGGGATGTACACATTGAAAATGAGACTGATACACACATTGCCAGAGCCAGTTCAGTGTCTGAGAAGCTCTTAACGAATGTGTCGGAGAGAAGAGGTATGAAGTATTAGACTGACTACCAAACTGAATTTCTACAGAGCCACGGTGCTAACTTCATTGTTGTATGCCTGTGAAATCTGGACAATATAAAAGCACTATGAGAGAAACCAAACTGTTTCCATTTGAATTGTCTTAGCAATATTCTGAAGATCACCTGGCGGGATAAGACTCTGAGGTCCTTTCTTGCAGTAAACTGCCAAGCATTCAAACTTTATTTCAGATGGCACAACTCCTATGGGTTGGCAATGTTGTTTGAATGCAAAATGTACATTTGCCAGAAAAAT
This sequence comes from Notamacropus eugenii, assembly GCF_028372415.1. Taxonomy (NCBI): domain Eukaryota; kingdom Metazoa; phylum Chordata; class Mammalia; order Diprotodontia; family Macropodidae; genus Notamacropus; species Notamacropus eugenii. The sequence goes on from NC_092872.1 coordinate 688,615,152, forward strand.
TATTTCATGGATAACTCACACAGGGCAAGAATTCACATGGTGGTCAGATGAAGTGATACAAGGACACTCTCAAGGCCTCTCTTAAGAATTTTGGAATTGATTGAGTGACATGGAGACACTGGCACAGTACCATTCAGGATATTGTGCCCACATCAGAGAAGGTGCTGTGATCTATGAGCAAAGCAAAATTGAAGTAGCTTAAAAGAAGCATGAGATGTAAAAATTTAGAGAATCTATCTTCAGTGTTCACATAGACTATTTGTACCTGACCTGTGGTAAAACATTCTGAGCTTGTACTGGTCTGATCAGCCACAGTTGAGCACACTTTAACTTGACAGTAACATAGTGGTGTCATTTTGGTCCTCTTTAAAAATGAAGGATGACAACCAATCATATGTGTGCATATGTATGTTTGTTTACGTGTGAATGCATGTGTGTATATATTTTTATGTGTTCACATATGTGTTTGTGTGTGTATTAACATAAGAGCAGTAAATATTGTTACAGAAACAAAATAATGTTTTCCTATCACTGTTGAATCATTTTAGTAAATTTTGGTTTATGAATGAAACTGCATATTGATCTGATGTAGAAATGATGAAAGCAAATAAATATAGGAAAACATGTTAATTAATGTGAAGTGAAGTAAGTAGAACCAGGGAAATACGTACACAGTAATGACAATAATAGAAATGAAAAAAGTGAAGAAAACAATTTATCTGAATGCTTTGAAAAGATTACAAGTGAGTTTAACCACATTCCCTAACTGCCTCCTAAAAAGAGGTATGAGAATTCAGAGTACAGTTTTAGAGTACTTCATATAATGCCAGTCTTTCTTGAAATATTTCTTTTGACAAAGTTTTTAAAAGTAATTCTCTATTAAGGATAATAGGTTTCTGGGTAAAAGAGAAAGATAGAAAGAAAAAGGTAGGTGTTGTAATAGCAAAATGCATCCATAAAATTTATATTACCAACAAAATTAATGCAACCAAAATCAAAATGAAATAAAAAAATTGGAAAAAAATTATAATTATCTTGATAAAGTTTCATTTCTCAAATATATAGAGAACTGAGTCAAATTTAAAAAAAAATTAAGTCATTCTCCGACTGATAAATTGTCAAAGGGCCTCAAAATGTAATTTTCAGATGAAAAATTCAAACTATAGTCAAATAATGAAACAACTTTCTTAATCACTATTGATTAGGAAAAATGCAAATTAGAATAAATTTAAAGTACCACCTTACACCTATCAGATTGGCTAATATGACACACAATAAAAGAAAATGATAAGTATTGGAGGGGATGTGGAAAAACTGGGACACTAATGCACCATGGTGGAGCTGTGAGCTGCTCCAATCATTCTGTAGATTAATTTAGAGCTGTGCCCAAAGGGCTGCAAAAACCGTTAAGTATCCTTTGATCCTGCAATACAACTGCTAGATCTATATGCTGAAGCCATCCAAAAGATGATGAGGTGAGGATATATTTGTATGAAAAGATTTCTAGTAGCTTTTTTGTGGTGCCTAAAAATTGGAAATCAAGGAGATGTCCATCAGTTGTGGAATAGCTAAGCAAATTGTGGCATATAGTTGTGATGTAATATTATTGTGCTGTAAGAAATGATAAGCAGGATAATTTCAGAAAATCCTGAAGAGACTTATAAGAACTAATGCTGAATGACATTAGCAGAAGCAGGATAATGTTGTACACAGTAACAATATTGTACGATGAAGCACTATGAATGACCTAAATGTCTTCAGCAATACAACAGCCAAGGTCTAATGATGAGGCATATGATCTTTCTCCAGAAAAGAACTGATACTGAGTAACTACAGGTTTGAAGCATGTTATTTTCACTCCTTCTTTCCATCTTTTGCTTTTGAGTTTTCTTACACAAAAATTACAAATATGGAAATGTTTTGCATTATTGCACATGTATAGCCTATATCTAATTGTTTACCATATTCAGGGAGGGAGAAGGGGAGAGAGGAAGGGAGTGACAGAATTTGGAATTCAAAACATTAAAAAAATGTTTAAAAGGTTCTAACATGTAAACGGGGAGATATATTTTAAAATGAAAAGTAAATCAATATTTTCAATCCCATTTTTTGTTGTTGTTCAGGAATTTTTCAGTCATGTCAGATTCTTTGTGAGAGTTTAGCATTTTATTCATTGAGCCTCCTAGCTGCTGATGTCGCAGTTAAAGAAAATGATGGTAGGAAAGGTGGAATGATCTGCCTTAAGTGATATCTTTTAAGTAGAGGCATATATACTAACATCCCAAGTTTATTTTTTTTTTCTCTTCAATGCTGAAATTATTTTGAAGAAAAGAAAAAAACAACAACATTCATTTTGTGCCTCCTCTATGGTTTCACAAAGTAACAAGTCAACAAAAGAAGTTATACTTAAAAATTAGAAAATAGTATTCTGTAATTATGTTTCATTATTAATATTCAATAATTGAAATTGGTCCTGATCTCTGGCTTTCCATCAAATATCCTCCCAAATAATCAATACCTAGGGTGATACAAGATATTCTTTTATTTTCTCCAGTGAAAATGAAGAGGCTCAAAATTGATTAGTCATCAGGTTTTAATGATCCCAAATAAAAGATGAACTCATTTATATGTATTAGAACACTTACAACACACAAAAGAATAATTCTTCTAACTTTCAGCGAAATTATATGAATGAACTTAATTGATTTCCATTAAAATTTGACATCCAGAATTCCTTGTATATGAACACTAGTCTCTGGGACTTCATACCAAAGGTGAGAAATAACAGGGAAAGAAGGAGAGGAACGAGGAAAGAAAAAGAAATAATTAGAGTACTGACAATGATTGGGCATTTTATTCCAATGTCTATTACTTTGTGTCCTTTGTGTCGGAATAGATGTGCGAATCCAATTCCAAAAGACACTGGTAGTCTGTAACTCTTATTTATGCTTACATTTCTCAGGACGTATGCCTTTTGTTTTTCCTTTGCTCCATCTTCTATCTCTAGAGTGATATAGTAATTGGCCTTTAACCCATACAGATGTCTGGATAGCATGGACCAGCCACACGAGTCATGACCATCTCTTCCAGAGATTCAAAAGGCAGGCTGCTAATTCTACAAATAGGGAGGAAAATGTATATGAAAACCAAAACACATATTTGATCTTATGCTACTATCCAGAGACTCACCTGGCCATGCACTCTAACCCTCCCTCAATATTTTTTTTTTAAGCAATCAGCACTAGTGAGTGCTTAAATTGAAATCTGCACAAGTTTTCTTTTTCAACGTTCATGCTCTTTAAATGATTTTAACCTCAATGTAGTCTAAATTTCATAATCGGTCTTCATTTTTTTCTTCAATTTTATTCCTCCTCCACTGTACAATAATCCATATACAGACAAGTTTTGAAGTGGATCTACTTGTATAAAGGAAAAAAAATGAATTCTGAATGGATTTCCTACTACTATATCCAAAATACATTTACTTGTGCACGTTACAAAAATCCAAAAGAAATATTTTATATAAATGAAGAAATTTAATTTCCTGCACCACTCTTTTCAAAGACTACTTTGAAAGGGAAAAGAAAGACTGAGAATCATTAAGTATATTTATAATCATGTTATTGTGAACCAAGAGGAATACAACCAATGCACTTTAAGAGTTATTTCAATTAAAGGTAAAAAAAAAAAATAACTTCAAAGAAATTCCAAGGAAAGAGAAAACTAACATTAGAATGCAATGGAATAGTTTTTTGTTTGTTTGTTTGTTTTAGCTAAACCTGACATTGTGGTACATCTAGTTCTGTCCTTTCCTTTTAAGGTTGAGAATACCATATCTGGAGAGATTAGGTAACTTATTCAAAGTGATATAGTAACCTTAGAATAGAGAAGTGATATACAATTTTCCTCAATTTCACTTTAGCCTACTTTACTCCATATTAGGATAGAGTTACTTAGTTTGGAACATTGTTACTTTATAATTAATTTATTGTAAACACACCCAAATCAGACTGTTTAAAATATGCATATGCACTACATATATGTATATTTCATATGCAACAATATATAAATTGTTTAAGGCACATATGCATTATATGCACTGATATATACTCTGTATAAATACATATTAAATTGTTTTTAAACATGATCTTATTGGGGCATTGAGAGGCAAAACCAATCATAAATTCCCTTTTGTACTTCATGGGTGGTACATGAATCCATTTTCCCCCTCTGTAGTCAACTTAAGGGAGATCTGCATTCATTGTTGATATTTGTCATTCCAGATTGACAATTCCACTCTACTACCATCTCTTCTTTTATCTTTCAATAAAGTCCTTCTCTGCTGACTCCCATTTTTTTATAAAATTAATTCTAGGTCATTTTAATAAGGTTGTACTGGTGATGCATAAGCTGAGTCAAGCCATACCAGGGTAGTAAGGCCTCAAATAAAACTACACAATGAACTGTGTGTTTTCTGAAAATGACCTTGTTAAAAGGAAAGCATGCACTCCTCAAAGGTTAGGCAACCTAGTGATTTATTTTCCACCTATTTCACTTCAAGAAATCCTAAATCATAGGAAGATTAGAATCTGTATGGCTGGAGGGAGAACCCATGCTACTTAAATAACAGGTTGTTGGAAATAGTGAAACATTTTAAGATTTTCACCACATCCTGAAATACAAGTGGTTTTGGAATCAGACGACACTAACAACTCGACTCAAGGCCTTCTATCTATTGGATGTGTGACCATAGGCAAGTCACTTTAGTTTCCTCAACTAGAAAATGTTGCCAATTCTCTTTATGTTACACATTATCTCCCTGATTCAAAGGGTAGTAAACTATAAGAACTACAAAAATAGAAGCTCTTATCGTTGAGAGCTTGCTTGCTTACGATTACTTAAGATGTTACTTAAGAATTTGGTACAGATGCAGGGCCTACACAGTTGTTTAGGGTCAATCATATGTTTGTGTAAATGCATGGATACATACGTGTGCATGCACACACACGTACATGTGTACCATTATACCATCATGTGCATGCACATGTATACATATAACCAGAATGCATACATATACACATATGCATACATATTATATAATACATACAATATGTATCTCGTATGTATAATAGATATATATCTAATATATGTATATATAACTATAATATGCATATAGACACGTAAACGTGTATAATGTGCACATGTGTCTGTACACATATGCATATGTTTATACACATATACACACATGTATGTATATGTGTGTACATGTGTATATTTATGTATGTGTGCACATATATACACACATATACATACATACATATATATCTGAATATACGCATGCATACATGTGATTCCACAGCACATAAAGTGCTAGTCCTAGCGTCAGGAAAACCATGAATTCAAATTCTGCTTCAGATACATGCCAGTTATGTGATCTTGGACAAGCTACTTAACAGCTTTAATCCTTAATTTCTTTACCTATAAAATGGGGATATTACTAATTTCTACCTCTCAGAGTTGTGAGTATAAAATGAGACATTTTTAAAGTGCTTTGCAAAATTATTACATATATCATCTTGTTGTTTTGAAATGATTTGCTCTTGATTTTTTTCCTAAATGAAATCTTTAAAAAAAGGTTTTGCTGGTTTAATAGAGAGCTATAGAGGCTTCTTTGTTTAAACTCTACCATATATTCCATACATATAGCCATATGTAATCTATAATGAGACAGAATGAAAAATTACCTTCTCAGTTTTATTTTTTTAAGATACTAAAGAGATCTCATCTTGGAGCTCTGGTGTAAGGATTATAATAATCTCTCTTCTGAGTTCCTATAAAGTTGTTAGCCTGAATAAAATGAGCCCCTGATCATACAATCTAAAACCTTAATGATTCTGGAGGGTTAACCCCACATCTGACCACAGGCAAATCACCTCACATTTTAAAAAACACCGTAACCTCTCATTGTGATAGAGTGTCATGAAAGCAAAAGGAAGAAATAGAAAGGAAGGCAGACATTCTCTTATTTACCAAGTTTTAATTGAAAGTTTATTTTTTGTCCAAATCCATGCAGAGGCCAAATTAAAAGGGAAGAGAAAACAACAACAACAAAGAGAAAACACACCACTATAAAAGGGAAAGAAGCAAAATGAAGTGGTGATTGCAATGGATTTGTAATCAGAGTACTTACATTTGAATTTGGTCCAGTTCCATTTTACAGATAAAATTTGGACAAATCACCTCCTGTATTTGGAAATTAATAATATGAATGTATATCACATATAATTTTACAAATAAAATGAAGATGTTATAGTAGATGATTTATAAAATTTCTTACAAAATCAGGTATCAAGGAGATAACTAATTTCCAAATGGCAGGAACTATGTCTTATTTAATTTGTATGGTATTCTTAGTCTGAAGCACACCAGGTGCTTATTAAGTAAATATTTATCAAATTAAAATCTCATTGGGGAGACACAATGTGCCACTTGGGAGAGTTAAGTGATTGTGAAAATACTCTCTGTGCATCGCTAGTGTTTTGCACAGTGCCTGACATGGAAATGATTGAATAAACTGCTCATACTTGACTTATTTATAAGCACTATAGTGCATACTTATAAGTTTGCTGACAGTTTCCCATAATAATATCATTTCTTCATCTTCCAAATCAATGAGTTGTAATGTTGTTGTTGCTCAGTCTTTTCAGTCTTGTCCAATTCTTCTTGACCACATCAGGGATTTTCTTGACAAAGATGCTAAAGTAGTTTGTTATTTTCCTCTCCAGTTCATTTTACAAATCAACAAACCGAGGTGAATAGTTTTGTGATCTACCCAGGGTAACAAAGCTAGTAAGTGTCTGAAGAAAGATATGAACTCCTGAAGATGTGTCTACTTTACTTCAGGCCTGAGAGTCTTACCAGTATACCACCTGGCTGCTCATGAGTTTTCATAGATGATCTTAAAGATCTCTTCCTGGTTTATCCTTCTCTTCATCTCCACCTTCCTTCTCCTCTTCCTCTTTATCATCTCAAAAACCATTTTATTAGTCATTTTTATGTGCTATGCACAGTTCTCAGCTCTGGAGATGCAAACGAAAACTATAATTTATTTGACTAACCTATGTTAGAATACCCTGTTACAAGACAAGGTTGTTTAAAGACTGAAAGTTCTTTTTGGGTCCAATGCATTCATGGTTTAGTGAATTAAATACATGAATTACAGGAAACCTACACCAAAAGTACTGGAAAAGTGAAGGTACCTAGCGATTCCAGACATCCAGCTAAATGCTCCTTCATTGAAATAAAACTTGATGTAAAGGTGAAAGTAAGAAACATGGTCATTTTAAAGAAATATAGGATATTAGTTTTTGATGGATCCTTATGACATTAAAGGTTCTGGATCACATGATTGTAGATTTAGAACTAGAAGGTACCTCATAAGTGATTTCGTCCTACACATTGCTTTTACAGAGGAAAACTGAGACTCAGAGAATTTAAGTGGCTTCTTCATGGTCACTCAAAACAAGTGAAGCAACCAAATTACAAACTAAGATATGAGTTCAAATGAAGTGTTATATCTATGGTACTATACTGTCTCGTATAAGAACTAAAATGCAATAATAGTTAAAAAGAATACCAGAAAATAGAGATACAACCTAGAATATAGTATTTCGAAACCCTAATGGAGCTTAGAATATAAAATATCACAATTAGAAGAAGTCTTAGAGATGATCTTTTGCAATTTTTGTCACTTTAAAATCAGGTAATTTATGCCCTTGAAGAAAGAGTGATTTTTCTATGTTGACCCAGAGGGATTGTAATAAATAGAAGATTAGAAGACATATTCCTGAATCTTACATACTCCAACAGTATCATCCTACCTCAATGTCATCTAGCACTTCAAGAAAGGGAGGACTTACTGAAGATTCACAAAAACTTGAGTTGAACTGTGATAAATAGATAGAAAAATCCTATTCACAGTGAAATATAGTTTCACTTCATTGGAAAGTTATATTGCGTTAGTGTTGCTCAAATAAAATAACCAGAAAATAAGACCTAACAGTTTTGGTAGTAGGAATATTCTACCTCCTGCTCCCCTAAATAAGGCAAAAACTCCAGTTACTTGGATTTACAGCCCTTCACAATAATGGTCCAAGCCTTATGATATTAATCTCAAAGTATTCCACTTTGAACATTCTACATTACAGCACAGTTAAGAATGCTTTCTGTTGCCATCACCATCCCCATCATTTCTAGAGGCTATGTATTTTTCTGTCATTTCTCTACATTAATATTTCCATCTTTTGTGGATCTTCCTTTTCTTCAAAGTCCATTTAAAAATTCATTGAATTTCAAAATAGTAAAGGACCTCCGAATCCATCAAGTCCAATCCATACTTGAACAAGAATACATTACATCATACTCAGAAAATTTCTATTAACCTTTTTCTTGATGGATAGATTGACCACCTTACAACTCTTTACTTAATAAGAGGAAAACAAATTCATGAGGCAGGCAATTCCACTTATGAGCAGCTATAATGAATAGGAAGCTTTACTTACAACAGGCCTCCACAACATATGGCCCATGGGCCATTTGCAGTCAGCTAAAGGGTTTGGGGCAGCCCACGAAAAATCTAGAGGATGGGAAAGAAAGTAAAGATTTAATGAGTGCTTTGTTTATGCCCCATTTAACCTGTCTTCTTCCAGTCACTGTTGTGCCTATCATGTAATATGGTGGGTGGGTTACTGCTGCACTCTGTCTCCTGTTTGTCACATTACTTGTGGCAATCAATAGTCATCAATCTGCCCCACTCAGAAAAGAGAGATTTCATGATGGATATAAATCTTGAATAATAAGTTTCATTAATTGAAATTTCCCTTTTTAAAATATGATTTATTTGCAAGACAGTTTAATCATTAATTATGCCTTTACTTGGAAAGTGTGCTGCTAAAATCCTATCTGCAACCTGAAGTTTAGTCTATTTTAATTCTGACCCCTACCTACCTACTGTGAAACTGCTTCTTTGCAATTTTCATTCATTTCTACTAATTTTCCTGAAAAAAAATGAGAAGAAATCCAGTCCCTCTTCTACACAGAAGTCTTCTGACACCTTGAGTATGGCTATCATGCCTCTTGCAAATATTTTGCAAGCTAAGTGTCCCTAGGTGTTTAAAAATAATCCTGATAGGGAATCATGTTGAGTTCTTTATGTATCCTGTTTGTCTCCCTCTAAATTCAGCCACAAATGTTGATTGGGGTATTTATTTAGAACAAGCATTAAAATATTTTCAAATCAACATTGTCATTGATAATATGAAAATAATTCAGGAAGTAAGTTCAGGACTTCTGGGAGCCAAGATGATGAAATAAGCATTAAGTTGCTCTTACTCCATGCTTCAGCATATCTCTGAGTAGATAGATGTCCTCCAGCAGCCAAATCTTCCTGTGATTCAGAGTAGCCTCATGTGGACAGGCATTCTCTAACAGGTGAACCCCAATGTGCTTCAGCACAGTTCGAGTCACATGGTATTCTCCAGCAGCTAGACCACCATGTGCTTCAGTGTAGCCCTGAGTGAGCAGATGTCCACTAGATACTATCATTAGCACCCCAGTGCTGTACTAGGTATGCTGCCAGACCCCCACAGCCTCCATTTGCTAGCACCTGAGGCCCCAGGGCACAAAACCAGTTACCAGGCTCCTGGCTTCCAGCATAAAAAACTTGGAACTGTGCCCCCTGTGCTACAAAAGGACACTTCAATTTTAAAAGTCAGGAGTTAGGTAAACACCATGAATAAAAAGCTAAAACAAATGCTAACCATAGATTCTTTCTATGGGGACAGAACAAAATACAAATTTAGAAGAGGCCAACATTATCAATATACCTACATCCAAAACATCAAAGGGGTCTCAAACCCAAAAAGCGTTCTCAGGGGAGTTCAATAATAATTTTTAAAATAAAATAAGAGAGCTAGAAGAAAAATTAGAAAATAAATGAGAGGCAAGCAAAAGAAAGTCGAGAGCTTGGAAAAGGAAGGACAAAATATGGTTGTAAAAAAGGAATTTCTTGTAAAGTAAAATTGATCAAATTGAAAAAAGTCCACTGAAGAAAACAATTCCTTAAAAAGTGGAATTGATTCAGTGAAAAAGAGTCAAAAAACTCACTGAAGAGAACACTTTAAAAAGTAGAATTAGCCAAATGGAAAAAAAAAAGTATAAAAAGTAACTGAAGAAAACAGTTCCTTAACAATTAGAATTGGGCAAATGAAAGTTAATGACTATGCAATATCAAAAATCAGTCAAGCACAATCAAAAGGATGAAAAAATCTAGAAGGCAATGTAAAATTCCTCACTGGAAAATCAACCAACCTAGAAAATAGATGCAGGGATGATAGTTTAAGTTTATTGGTTTACCTGAAATCCACTATCAAAAAAATGATGAGCATGGAGACCATTTTTCAAGGAATAATTAAGGAAAGCCTCCCTGAGGTACTACAATCCAAGGGTAAAATAATTTTCTAAACAATCGACCAATCCCCTCTCGAAAGAGATGGCAAAATGAAAATTTCAGACTCTAATTCCAGAGCTTCCATTTCAAGGAGAAAATAATGCAAGCAGCTAAAAAGACATAATTTAAATATCTAGGAACCACAGCCAGGATTATGAAGGACCTTGGAGGGTCTTCATTAAAAGACGGGGGGGGGGGGGTTAGAATATGGTATTCCATAAGGCAAATGAGCTTGGGATACAACCAAGGATCAACAACCCATCCTAATTGAGGAAATCTTTTAGGGAAGGAGATGAACATTCAATGAAAGAGGGGACTTCCAAATTTTCCTGATGAAAAATCCAGAGTTAAAAAAGAAAATTTAATCTGCAAATACAAGACTTAAGAGAAGAATAAAAAGATGAAAATGAAAATAAGGGGAAAAATATGTTATTCAATAATGTTGCACTGTTTGCATTCCTACATGGAAAGATGATACTCGTAACTCTTGAGCACTGTGTCTTTATTCTGCCATTTAGAAGGTGTATATGTAGATAGACAGTATGCGTACAAGTTGATATTAATGTCACAATAAAAATTAATTAAGAAGTAAAAAATACATTACTGGGAGAAGAGGAAAGGAAGCAGCAAATGGTAAATCACATCACATCAAGTAGCACAAAGATGTATTACAATAGAGAGAAAGAAGGGAGGGAGGTGAGTATTGTTTGAACTATGCTTTTATTGGATTGGACTAAAAGAGGGAATATCACACAAACGAAATTGTGTATAGATATCTGTGTTACCTATAGGAAGTAGGAGGGGGGAAGAGGGGAGAAAATGGAAGGGGTTGATAGAAGTGAGAGTAGAGGTAGAGGGACAAAGTAGTAGGGGAAAGGGGAAAGAAAGAAAAGAGAGTGAACTAATAGAAGGAAAGGTCAGTTGAGGGGGATGTGGTAAGATGCTAAACAGGTGAGGAGGAATAGGGGGAAAAGAGAGAAAGAAACATAAATGGGACAAATAGAATGTAAAAAATAAAACAGTTATTGATCCTAACCATAAATGGGATGAACTCTTCCATAAAATAGAAGTGGATAGCAGAGTGGATTAAAACGCACAATCCCACAATATGTGATTTACAGGAAACACATTAAAAGCAGAAATATACACACAGAATAAAGGTAAAAGACTGGAGAAGAATATATCATGCTTCAGGTGAAGAAAAAAAAAGGCAGGGGTAGCAATCCTGACAAAGCAAAAGTAAAAACTTCAAAGGGATAAGCAAAGAAACTATATCCTGCTAAAAGGTACCATGAACAATGAAATAAAATCAGTACTCAACAAATATGCAGCAAGTGGCATCACATCCAAATTCTTAGAGGAGAAATTAAGTGAGTTACAGAAAGAAACCAATAGCAAAACCATACTAGTCAGGGACTGCAAATTTCTCTTCTCAGAACTAGGTAAATCCAACAACAAAATAAATAATAAAGAAATTAAAGAGGTGAATAAAATCTCAGAAGAATTAGATACAGTGGACCTCTGGAGAAAACTGAATGGGGACAGAAAAGAATATACTTTTTTTTCTCAGTATTACATAGCACCTAAACAAAAAATGATCATATATTAGGACATGAGAAAAACAACTCACATTCAGCTGAAGAAAGGGAAAAATATTAAATGCAACCTTTTCAGATGATGATGCGACAAAAATTACATGTAATAACGGGCTGTGAAAAGATAGTGTAAATATTAATTGGAAATAGTTATCTAATCCTAAAGAATGAGCGAGTCTAACAATAAATCATAGAAACAATCAATAATTTCATCAAAGAGAGTAAGAATAATGAGACAACATAACAAAACTTATGGAATGCAGCCAAAGCAGTTCTTAGGGGAAATTTTACATCTCTTAATGCTTACATAAAATAGAGAAAGAAGAGGTCAATGAATTGGCTATGAAACTAAAAAAGGTAGAAAAAGAACAAATTAAAAATTGTCAATTACATATCAACTTAGTAATTCTAAAAATCAAAGGAGAGATTAATAAAATTGAAATTAAGAAAACTATTGAACTATTAAATAAAACTAAGGGCTATTTTATATAAAAATAGATAAACATTTGGTTAATCTGATTAAAAAAAATAAAGAGGGAAACCAAATTACGAGTATCAAAAATGAAAAGAGAAAGTTCCCTACCAATGAAAGGGAAATTAAAGAAAAAGTTAGGAGCTATTTTGTCCAACTGCATGCCAATAAATCTGTCAATCTCAGTGAAAGGATAAATATTTACAAAAAAATAATTTTTCCAGATTGAGAAGAGGAAAAAGCACTCAAACCAATTTCAGAAAAAGAATTTAATAAGCCAGAAGTTAACTTAGGGAAAAAAATCTCCAGTGTCAGATGGATTTAAAAGTGAATAATATCAATATTTGAAGAACAGCTAAACCCAATACTATATAAATTAATTAGGAAAATAAGCAAAAGATTCCTACCATTTTTTTCTGTTATACAACTATGGTACTGAAACCTAAATTGGGAAGAGCAAAAACAGAGAAAGAAAATATAGATCAATTTCACTAATCAATATAGGTGCAAAAACGTTCAATAAAGTATTAGTAAATAAACTACAACTTATCATGAGGATAGTACACAAGATAAGGTAGGATTTATGCCAGGAATGCAGGTCTAGTTCAATATTTAAAAAAAACTGTCTGCATAATTGATCAAATCAACAACAGAACAGAAATAACATGATTATCTCAAAGGATTCAGAAAAAAGCATTTGACAAAATACAACAACCATTCCTATTTTAAGAATATTAGAGAAATAAATGGAGTTTTCCTTAAAATGATAAGTAGCACCTATCTAAAACCAACAGCAAACATTACATGTAATTAGGAATAAGCTAGAAGCATTTGCAATGAGATCAAGGTAAAACAAGTATGTTCATTATCTCCTCTATCATTCAATACTGTACTAGAAAGTTCAGCTTTAGAAGTAAGAGAAGAAAAAGAAATTGAAGGAATTAAAATAGGCAAAGAAGAAATAAAGCTATCCCTCTGCAGATGATATGATGGCATACTAGAGAATCCTAGAGAATCAAGTAAAAAAAAACTGCTTGAAATAACAAATAATTAAAAAATTGCAGGATATAAAATAAACTTACATAAATTATTGGTGTTTCTACATATTATTAACAAAGCCCAACAACAAGATAAAAAGAGAAATTCCTTTTAAAGTAACTGTAGACAATCTACATAGTTTGAGAGTCTATGTGCCATGACAAACCCAGGAATATATGAATACAATTGCAAAACATTTTTCACAAAAATAAAGTCAGATCTAAATAATTGGGGAAAACTATCAGTTGTTCGAGGTAGGCTGATTCAAAATAACAAAAATGGCAATTTCCTTTAAATGAATTTACTTATTCAATTCCATACCAATCAGACTACCAAAGTTTTGTTTTATAGAACTAGAAAAAATAACAAAATATATCTGGAAGAACAAAAGGTCCAAGAATGTTAATGGAATTAATGAATAGAAATGCAAGAGATGGTGACCTAGCCATGCCAGATCTTAAATTGTGTTTTCAGCTAGCAAGCATCACAACTACTTAATACTGACTAAGAAATAGTATGGGGGATTATGAAATAGGTTAGATACACAAGATACAGTAGTCAATGACCATAGTAATCTACTATTCACTAAACCCAAAGATTGCAGCTTTTAGGATAAGAACTCATTATTTAACAAAACCTTTCCAGAAAACTGGTAAACAGTATGGCAGAAACTAGGCATAGATTAGTATCTTACACATATCCCAAGATAAAGTCAAAATGGGTACACAATTTAGATATAAAGACTGAAATTAGAAGGAAACTCGGAGAGCAAAGAATAGTTTACCTCTCAGGTTTGTGGAGAAGAGATGAATTTATTACCAAACAAGAGGTAGAGAACATTATGAAATGCAAAATGGATAAATGCGTTTACATTACATTGAAAAGTTTTTGCATGAACAAAGCCAATATAGCCAAGATCTGAAGGGGAACAGAAAGCTGGAAAAATATTTTTATAACTATTATCTCTGAAAAAACTTCATTTCTCAAATATATAGAGCATAGAGCCAAATTTATTAGAATACAAGTCATTTCCCAATTGATAAATGGTCTAAGGATATGTACAGGGAGTTTCAGATGAAGAAACTAAAACTATCTATAGTTATATGAAAAAATATTCTAAATAATATTGATTAAAGAAATGTAAATAAAAGCAATTTTGAGGTATCATATTACACTTATCAGACTGACTAATAAAAAGTGGCAAATGATAAATGTTGGAGAAGATGTGGGAAAAATAGGAACATCTATGCATTGTTGGTGGAACTGTGGATTGATCCAGTCATTTTGGAGAGCAATTTGAAATAATGTCCAAAGGGCTATAAAACTGTACGTACTCTTCAACCCAGTAATAACACTTCCAGGTCTGTATCCCAAAGAGATCACAGAAGTGAGAAAAGTACCCATATCTATGAAAATATTTAACAACTCTTTTTGTGGTAGCTAAGAATTGGAAATTGAGAGGATGCCCATCAATCGGGGAATGACTGAACAAGTTATGGTCTATAAATGTGATGGAATACTATTGTTCCATTAAAAATGGTAAGCAGGTGGACTTCAGAAAAAACCTGGAAAGACTTACATGAAATAATCCTGAGTGAAATGAACAGGATCAGGAAAACAGTGTACACAATAACAGCAACATTCTACAATGGCTAACTTTGATTAACTTCTCTTCTTTGCAATTCAAGGATTTAAGACAACTCCGAAAGACTCATGGTGGAAAATGTTATCAACATCTAGTCAAAGAAAAACAAAACAACTATGGACTCTCAATAAAGACTGAAGTATAGTATTTGTTATCTTTTTTGCCTCTTCTTTCTCATGGTTTCTCCTGTAAGTTTTAATTATTTTTCACAACATAACTGATGTGAAAATATGGTCAATATGAATGAATACGTACAGCTTATATCGTATTGCATGCTATCCTGGGGCAGGGGGAAATAGAGTGGAGGAGATAATTGGGAACTCAAAATCTTGTGGAAATGAATGTTGAAAACCGAAACGAAATAAATTATTTTTAAAAGAAGCAATTTTATCAATTTTAATACAGCAAGAGTTTAGAACTGAGGATACTGATCCTGTATGAGGGAGAGCCCCAGGAAAACCACCCCATGAGGGAGAGACACAGTACATTAAGCACATAGTTGGAAAATCTCGGACACTGTCAGGCTACTTAAAAGGCTAATAGTAGGGAGGCTTTTACTATCATTATGAAGATATAAATGTTATGAAACTCAAAAAAAAAAAGCTTTTAAATCAATTTTCACCTTCTAAATTTCAGTGCTCTGGAATAAAACTACACCCATCCTACCCAAGTTTTGAATCTTTCTAGATTATGATCATAAATGTACATCTTCAAATGTGGAGCTCCCATATAGATCATGGATCATAATTCTGTAGTCTTGCTCTGACTAAAGAATGCAGTGTGACTTTCTCTTACCTGTTCCTGGACATTATATCTAAATTATTATTTAGCCTATGGTCACATTAGCAGCCATATCATATTGTTGATTCATATCAATCATACAGTATACTTTAGGGAACACACACACACACACACACACTAATAAAATTTAAACTCTCACTCAGATGAAGTTCTTCTAAGTAATGTCTTCCCATTTGGCACTTTTGGAGCTGATTTTTTGAACCTAAGTATAATACTTTACAGTTATTCCCAATATAACTTCAATTTTATTAGATTCAGCCAATCATTTATTTTTCAGATCTTAAATCTTGCTTCTGTCATCCAGTGAATTAGTTTTTACTCGTAATTTTGTAGCATGTACTTCTATGTGTGTATGTGTGTGTTGTGTGTGTATGCACAGGAGGCAATCAGGATTAAGTGATTTTCCCAGAATCACACAACTTCTACATGTCGAGTGTCTGAGACTGGATTTGCTCTCTAGGTCCTCCTTATTCCAGGGCTGGTCCTCTACCCACTGCAGTACCCGACTGTATATATGTATATATTTGATTAATAAGCTATATATCCTTTTACCTAAGGCATTCATGATAATGCTATTGTGTACAAAGTCAAAGTCAGATCCCTGGGTTACCCTCTCAGAAACAACATTGTAGACTGACATACAAACATTAAAGACTATTTTCTGCTTTTGCTCATTTAGATAGTTCCAGAGATTACTTAATTTTACTGTCATCTAAAAGTCTATTCCCCTCCCCTCCTTTAAAAAAAAAGAATCACAGCCACTGAAGTAAAAGATTTAGGTAAAAATATAAATGTTCCCTTGGATCAACATGTTAAATTAACTCATAAAAGAAGAAAATTACTGTCTCCTGGTATGGCCAACTGTTTTCTAAGTGTCCAACCCTTTAATAATGTGTTCTTTAATTTTGCTTGAATATGCTTTTCCAATTATATTATTCTATATTGTAAAAATTCCATTGTTTTCATTAAAAATGTCAGGTCATCCTTTTTCTTTCTCAAATCCTGGGGCAGCACTCTAATTTTCAATGGTTATTCATAGGTAATCAATCATTCGTCACCTTCATGAGATCTTATAGGACCTAAAGATGCAGTTCATTTGGCTCAAGGGATAAGAATTTCTGAAGGAAAAGTAGGTTCTTTCATATCATCTCACTATATAACTATGATTTCCACTCCCTCTGAGCCCTGCGTTCTTCCGTTTTTGGTTCAAAGATCAGTCCCCTTTATAGAGAAAACAAAAGTAAAATGCAAAATGAGTAAGCTAGACTTTAATCTGTTGTTAGTTATGATAAACCCATCCACTTAAGGAAGTATTTAAATCTTTTATTTCCTCATCCACTTTTATGCTAGTTAGCTGTTGTTCCCTTAATTGTTACATACACACACACACACACACACACACACACATACACACAAACACACACACGTTTTTGTTGATGCTTATTGTCCTTAGATCACATCATTCTTCAGCCAATTTGAAACTTAGTACAGCTAAGTTTTTTTTCCTTTGCAGGACAATGTCACACTTTGATTTATTATTGATTTTTGAAATTAATTTTAATATTTTTCATAATATTGTTTTCTGCTTTCTCTGCCTTAAATCCAGCAGAAAAAGAAAAGAAGAAAAACATCTCACAATAAATTCATAATCAAGGAAAACTAGTTCCTACATTGGACTTGATAAAAAATGAAAAGGATCAATTTTCACCTTCAATTCAATACATATCTGTCCAGATATAAGTACCATGCTTTATAACAAATGCTGAAGAATTGTGATGTCATTGTCTTGATTAGAACCATAATTTTTTTCAGCTTTCACCTAATTTAATTGGAATCCCTATAGTTTCCAGTTCTTTGCCAGGAAGACAAGTAGAAAACCCTGATTTCTTTAGCCAGGGAGGAGAGATGTTGATGCTTCTTTCTCTTTGTTATTGCCCAGGTTAGGGACCCCAGACGGTTCAGAATTTCTATCTGGAACACATTCTTACTCACCCCAACATTAAAAAAATGTGGTAAACACTGATTTGGCCAACTGAAAAAGAAAAAAAATAAAACCAAGGAGAACCAGTAGAAGCAGGGCTGTATTTTGAGTCATCACAATTGCACTGAAGCACAGTGGACAGGTATACAGCTACAGAACTTTTTTCATGAGGTTACTGAGGGAATGAAAGGCTAGTCAAATGCAAATTCCCTGAAGTTAAGAGAATTTGAATCATATTTACGCATTAACCTTTGGAATCTAATCACCAGTGGAGTAAAATAAACATTTAGTAATTGAGTGATATTATAATATAAATGAGGGTCAGAGCTGAAGTACCAAAAGCTTAAGGAAGGAAAAAAATAAAAATCAAGAGAATATGCAGAAAAATCAATTTTTTCTGTCCCAAAACTAGTAGGAAACACAACTCAAAAGAAGTAAACACATTTGATTTTTTTTAAAAAAATCTTAATATGCTAAGAAGGATAGAACAACAAAAATAAATTCCAGAATTGTTCAAAAGGTAAATATAATCCATAAGAAAAAGTGATGTATTTCTTACACTAATTCTATGTATTTAATCTGCTGCCTAGTTTTGCCATTTCTATCTCCACAATATCTCTTTGTATATTTCCTTTTCATAAGTCACATAGACTGGTGGAAGCCCTTATCATTCAGTATCTGTGCTGTTCTTATAGCCCACATATTGTTCTTCCTTCCTTGAGTCTCTCTCCAATTCAGTTCAGCTGCCAGTGATCTTACTAAAATTTAAGTCTGATTACAAACATTTAGCCACACCCTCCACCAACTACTATCTCTCTCTATTGATTTTAGGTTTGAATTTTAAGATGTTCCATTTGGCTTTAAATGTAAAATATATTTATAACCTTCTAATACTTTGCTTTCTGCCATATATTTATAATCTAATAACACATTGTTTTGGCTTATCCCTTGAACAACACTATTTACCTCCCAACTCTTTGCACAGGTGTTCCCTTTTCAGGAATTATATCCCTCATCCCCTCTGCCTACAGGTTTCTCTGGCTTCCTTCAAATTGAACTATCCAATCTTAACTTCTGAGGCTTTCCCCCACCTCCAACATCCCCCACAAAAAAAGAAGGTAAATAAAAATAAAAACTTCTTTAAGTCCCTCTGAGACTACCTTCCAACGATTATGTATTTATTTTTTACATAAACATTTGATGGCATGATGTTTCCCACACTGAAATTTGTGTTGAAATGTGAATCTCCTACATCAAAATATAACCTCATTTGACAAAGGGTCCTGTTTTAGCCTTTCATTCTAGCCCCAGAAATTTTTATGGAGCCTGAAATATAGAACTTGGCAAATGGTTTTTGATTGCATAGAAAAAAGATAGGTGTTGTTACAATAAAAATAAAATATTTTAACTTCTCTTAAATTTGGACAAATATAACCAGATGATAAACAAAATGACATTAATTTTGAAATGTTAATAATTTAAATTCAAAATATTTATAGTTTCTCCTGAATGGGAACACTAATGATATTTTCCCTTTTAAAAATGGATAGTATGTTAAGGTAAAAACCTATTTTTCTAAAAAATAATACTACCTTTACAGATCATAACAAAATAAAAGGAGTACTCAGTTTAGAGAGGATAAAGAAAAGATATATTTTGAGACTTTATAATGGGATCCTAATTAACCAGTAGTCCAAAGGAAAAAAAATCACAGAAAAAAAATAACATAATGATAATAGAATAACTTATCAAAATTTCTGTTATCTAGCTAATAAATTGTTAAGGAAAACTCATACTCTATCCCCATCCCCCAGATGTTAACATAATAGGAAAAAGATGGCCACATTAAAGATAAAAATATAACAAGTCAATAAGTAAACTCACAATAAACATGAAGAGGTAATCTTAAAAAAAATTAGAGAGGAAACAGATTATACCAGCTCAAAACAGAATAGAGCAGATAAAATTAAAATCTAAAGAAGAATGAACCAATCCAAGTCAGAATTGGTTCAGGTCAAAACTTCCCTTCCCAGTAGAATGTGATCTGGCAGTGAATATGCCTATACTTCCAGTCTGTTTGAGATGGGGAGTCCCACTGATTAGGCAAATCAAATTAATAAAAAATGAAATGGCCGTCAATGGCTCCCAAAAGCATGTATAAGAAATCAGTCACCTTCATCACCTTCTTTTTGAAAGTAAGGAATTATATTGTATATAACATAAGGTTTTTTTTTTCCATATGCTGATTTGTTTTGCTGAACTTAAAGAAATAATTTTCATTTGTATTTTACACCACCTAAATTTTCCTCTCTATGCTTTCTTTTTTCTACATACCAAAGTATTATATTTTAAGAAACAGAAAGAGAGAAAATCAGCAAGATGGCCAATATACTAAAAATCCTGAAAATGGGAAATGTTTCAAAATTAGATACCTTATTTTATTTAAAGGAGTTGGGGGTGGTATCTTTTATCTCTTCTTTGGAGCCATTTTTAAAATGAATATAGTTGCATTACTAACCTTGCAGAATTGTCGTGAAGATCAAATAAAATTTTATTTGTAAAGCACTTATTGCAACGTTTGGCAAACAGTAGGTGCTTTATAAATCTTATTCCCATATACTATATGTTGTGTACTGAGTCAAGAACTAAAAATACAAATGTGATTCTGTTTTTGGTGACAAAAAATACTGAACACCTCTATGAATTGTATGTTAAGTAATAGAAACTTTGAGTCAAAGAGGATGATCTTTACTAAAAGAGACTGGTCATTTGGATGAAGAGAGCAGGTAAAGGAATAGTGAGGGAAATGATTTTATGTAAATAGAAAATATATCAATTATATTTATTTTAAATGAATCAATTGGAACAAAAATATTTCAGAGAATAGAAGAAAACTATTCATTCTATGAGCTTATATCATATGCCAGGGTCCTGAAATAATATCAAAATGCTATTTCTGAATCACTGCTCATTAGTTTTTTAATGTTGAACAGTCATCATTCAGTTCCAAATATGGGTTAACAACCCCATTTAAATTCAAACAAAGAAAAGTATGACATATCCCCTACACTATTACATCAGAAATTTGAATAAAATTCTTGAATGTATTATTAAAGCAATCTAAATGAAGTTGTAATTATTATGAGCCAGCATGGGTTCATTAAAATCATTACATGCCAAACTGATCATATCCCTTTTAGTGGGAAAGGCCTAAATCTTCAGATTATGAAATATCACATGCATAAAATACACAAAAATCAGCAAAACGTTTTTTTATACTCAATTGTCCTTCCTCTTTGAAAAATGCATTTATAACTATTCAATAGTTATAAAGAATTCTATGTATTCATAATACTATGTTATTTAGGAATTATATAAAAACACAAAAAATCATGAAAAAAATTACCCAAAGGGAAAGCAATCCAGTCTGGTAGAAAAAATCATACACAGAAAATTAAATAACAGTACAGTTGTTCCCTTACAAAGAAATATATTTATACTCTGTGGAAATTTCCTGAAACACATCAATTAATAATGCACAATTAATAATGAGTAATTCTTTATAGATTATAATGCTTTTCCCTTGTATGTTACCTAAGAAAGGCAGATACAGTTGTCTACATTTTATTGATAAGGAACTTGAGGATCACTGAAGATCGCATAGGTAGCAAGTACTGACATCTGTACTTAATCCCAATTCCCCTACATTGTTTGTTGTTGCTCATCTCTTTCAGTTCTATCTGATTCTTTGTAACCCCATTTGGAGTTTTCATGGAAAAGATACTAGAGTGGTTTCCTTCTCCAGCTAATTTTACACATTAAGAAACATAGGCAAACAGTGTGAGATACCCATTATCATAGAGTTAGTGTCTGAGAGTGGATTTGAGTTCAAGTCTTGCTGATTCCAGACCTGGTGCTCTATCCCATGAACCATATAGCTGCCCTCCTTCTGCATATCCATTTATTTTTATAGCATACGTTATTGCCTTTGCCACCATTTTATTTGCTAAAAGTAGAATCAGATGGCTGAAGTGATAAGTGAGAGAAGATAGAGATAGATATCCTTGGAGATTTATAATAATATTTAGGTTTAATCTTGAAAACTGTATTGAGGCATAAAGATGATCTAATTGGCCTCTGAAGTTCCTTTTTGCCCTTGGAGTTCACAAGTGGAACTTGCTGATTTTTAAAGGAATCCCGAATTCTGCATTCTAATGTTTTAATTTTTTAAAGCTACTCTTTTCTTTGTATATTTTAGTGATGTATGTCCTTCATTTTTTCTTTACCCTAAATTGGCAGTCAACTAGAAGGAAAAATGTTAGAGATTTTCATCCTCCAGCATTCCATTAATTAATGTCTAGGGGGCAGGTAATGTAGTCTAATGAGACTGAATCAAGTAATCAGTGCAAAATTACGATTTTCAAATACATTTTATCTCAGGATTTGAGCTTCCTTGAAAACTAGCATAATTATATAGACTCTGAGCTTCTAAGGTATGGTAATTTTGGTGTCAGAAACTTTGTTGTGAGAGAGAGGGAAAGAAAGAGAGAAATGGGATGGTAAATTTGTGTCAGACATAAGTACATAGTGAATTAAGTAGTTCAGGCAATTGTAATACATATATACACACAAAAGTAAACAAAAAAAATATGTGTGCATATTGCAGTATAAAACATTTATGGTGCTGTTGCAATGAGAGGAATCAAAGGGGATGTTATCTCAAAGGTTCACTTTTCTTCCATTTCAGAATCTGGGATCTAACACCTCCATCTCATTTTTGTACATTACTTTTAAAAAAATGAAAATGGCTGATACTGAGGAGTGGCACTATCTTATCTCTTCTCATCTTAGCCAAAGATAAGTCCTGTCTGGCTTCCTTTGTGTCCCAGGTAACATATGACTTTCTATAAGGGGCCTTTTCAAATCCTTCTTAATACTCATGCTTTCCCTCTGGTAATTATTTCCGCTTTATCCTGTATATAGTTTGTACATAGTTGTCAGCCTATTATCTTTCCTGTTAGGTGGGAAACTCCTTAAGAGAAAAGTCTCTCTTTTGCCTTTCTCTTTATCCCCAGCCTTTATTTCATTTCCTGGAACACAGGAGGTGCCTGTTTTTTAATAGACTAATTTACTGACTATTTTTATATTAATAATAGTTCACATTTCTGTAGGATCATAAATCTGGAAATGAAAGATAACTTGGAGGTTATCTTATCTAACTTTCTAATTTTACATATGAAGAAACTACTGCCCAGGCACTTGCCCAAAGCTAATGTGTCCTGGCTTTCGATTGATATCAAAGTCTCACAAAATTCCAAGACCAACAATCTTTCTGCTGTACTTGGATACATAACACTTTAAGCCTAACAAAGAATATTCCTCACATTATTCAGTGATCTAGGCAATGTCCCTACCATTATTTTATGTTTTAATGAAGAAAACTACGGAGACTGACCCCTGGTGATCCATAGCAGCAATGAAAGGACAGTTAAGAATCTAGTACTTTCCTCAAAGTATGCTCTGGCCTCTTTATCAGTGTAAAGGGGAATAGCGTTGGTTTGCCTAGATCCAGATTTGCATCCAAACTCTGCCCTTAATAAGCTATGTAACATGAGGTTTGTTGCCTCACTTGTGCCCTCAGATTACTAATGGTATGAATTATATCTTGTGTGATCATCAATGGAACATTGATTATCTGGAACTCTCCTCATCCTGTTCCCTATCCTCCTTCACTGTGTAGAGACACCAGAGAATGTGGAAATTTACCAAGAAGAAATGAACTTCATTGAAGAATCCAGACAGGCTGATCTCACATCATGACTCTCTGATACATGTTGAGTTGTAAGGCACCAAAACAATGAAACGACTTAAAGCCATGTCCCCTGAAAATTATATTTTTGCTCAGACTAAGAAGATCACTCACTGCTGCCATAAATGGCACACAGTTTTACTACATACTTCCACATGCATATAAACTCCTTGGTCTTAAGTTTTCTAAATCTTTCACATATGTACATTCTCATAAGCATGCTGTAGAACTCTTATACACACTTTAACTCATGCACACAAGCCAGACAAGCCTCTTAGCATTCCTTCAATATGTTGATTCCCCTCAACAAACTCTGTCTCTCTTACATATCCTGGCCCTCTGCAATTAAATGTTTTCATTAACTCTCCTATCAACAACTCAGATACCTAAACCTCATTTCATAATACCTGGATTTGCCACAATATTCAATACCAACAGACAGCTGAATAACCCTGAATCCACAAACAGATATATCCCACTCAGACAAGACCTATCTTATTCAAGTTGAAGAAATGTATTGCCTGATGTTTTGTTAATAAAATATTGGAGTAGGATAGGATTAGAATAATCCAAAAGAATGGGCTCTCTCAATACATATTTTCAAGCAAAACTGGTGAACTATTTGTTGAATATATTGCAGAATAGGTTTTTGGTAAGGTTTGGGATGAAGTGAAAGACCTCTGAGGTTGCTTCCATCTTTGAGATATAAAGTAGAATGATTTCTAGGGTCCTTTAATTATATTCTAACACACTATATTTTTTTAAAGAATCAGAGTACATCTTAGTCCAGAGATTTTATGAGGCTAAAATCAGATAATGGATGTAAAGTATTTCAAAACTCTACATAAATGTCCATTATTTTATTCTTAGCCTCCAATCACCAGATCTCCAGTTCTTTGAGACTTTTACTGTACTACTGAGATCAAGGAATGTTTATAGAACAATATAATGCTGTGCCCAGTCATTCCCCTTCCTTCCTCATTGAGTTCATCATGTGGCTCACAATTTATTTCTCTTCTCCAAGTCTTGCCATCATACTAAATTCATACCAAAGGATTTTAACATAAATATTGATTGCCTCAAACATCTTTACTATCCAGTTCTTCAACCAGCTCAATTCCCATTGACCTTCCACCTCATTTTAGCTACATAGAAAAGATAAACCTAATGCTATTCTTGCCACCATCCAAAAATGAATAATTACATGTTTAAGAATTCTATCACTGCCTTTGATTTTTCCTCATTCCCTCTGTATTCCATTATAAAACCCTTCTCTTCATCGATGCCATTATCTGCAATCCCTTGATCCTTCAATTCTCTCCTGGCCATTTTCCTAGCACTAGCCACTCTTTTTTTTTTTTTTTATCTTGATCTTCTTGGTGAATCAATTCATCTCTAGGGTATTTTCTCTGCCTGATACTCTAGCTTTCTATCATTTTGCACCACATTAAATATAAGACTTGGGACACTATCTTCATATACTGTCTTTCCTCTTGCACTCATGTTACTGAATGAAGGTGGAGAAAATAAAGCAACTGTTTTGACAGGTATTATGTTATATAACCTCAACTGGAACTTCTCTGTTAGGCAATCCTACTATATCTTCTTTATCAACTCTACTTTCCACAAAGACTTTTCCAAACCTTTTTAACCATCCTAAAACATCTTGTGTTTCCCCCCACCTCCAATCTGCTCAGCTGAAAAAATTAGCTTTATATTTTACAGGGAAAAAAAATTGAGACCATTCACTGTGAGCTCCCTTTCCCCCTCTTTCTGATCTCACAAAATTCATATGCTTTCTGCCACTAATACCTCCCTTACTTTAGTCTCACAAGATGAGGTGGCTTAACTCTCTATTATGGCTATCTTCTTTACATGATCAAGAAAGCCCATCTTTTTTAATTGGTTGTACTGTCTTTCACACCTCCATTCTATCACTTATTATCAATCTCTCTCTATCTACCAGTTCTTTTTCACAAGTCTACAAATATGTTTCCTTCCACACCATCCAGAAAAATAAGTGAAGAAAAAAAAAACTTCACTTGATTCTTCCATTCCTGATATTTTCCTATAATTCTTCTATCCTTTGTGACTAAATTCCTTAAAAGGACCATGTAAAATATGTTTCTCCAGATTTTCTCCTCTCATTGTTTTTTACCCCTTAAAATCTGCCTTCCGAGCTTATCATTCCACTGCACTTACTCTATCCAAAGTTATCAATATCCTCTTATTGCTAAAACCAAAGACTTTTGCTCAATTCTTATTTTCCTTGATCTTATTGAAGTATTTTACATTATTGATCACGTGCTTTTTATTGCTACTGTCTTCTCTCTGGTGTTTCAGGAAACCACTCTCTTGGCTTTCCTACATGAGTACTCCTTTTCGTTCTCCTTTCCTGGATCCTCAGATGATGCCCTCTAACCATAAAATTCTGTGTTAGACCCTTGTCTCTTCTCCCTATATACTATTTCACCTGATGATCTCAGTAATTCCCCTCAATTTAATTATCATCTCTAAACTGATTATATTCAAATGCACCTATGCTTACCCATCCTCTTTTCTAATCTCCAACTTTACATCTCCAACAGATATCTCTAATTAGAATTTAAGTACTCATCACAAACTCAAAGTGTCCAAAAGCAAACTAAACCCTCCTCCAATCCAAATTCCCCCATTACTATTGAGGATAACATTATCAAAAACTACATTGCATTCTTTATAAGAAACATATCTGAAGTAGTGATACACACAGAGTAAAGATAAAAGCTAGAGCAAAATATATTATGCTTCACCTGAAGCAAAAACCAGCAGCAGTAGCCATCCTCATCTCAAAGGAAAAGCAAAAATAGATCTAATCAAAAGTAATAAGGTAAGAAACTATATCCTCCTAAAAGGAACTTTAGGCAATGAAGCAATATCAATAATAAACATATATGCATCAAGGGGCATAGCATCTGTATTCTTAAAGGAGATATTAAGGGAATTACAAGAAGAAACAAACAGCAAAAGTGCACTAGTGGGGGAATCTCAAATTCCCCCTCTCAGAACTAGGTACATCTAATAACAAAATAAACAAGAAAGAAGTTAATGAGGTGAATAGAATCTTAGAAAATTTAGATATGGTAAACCTCTGGAGAAAATTGAATGGGGATAGAAAGGAATATTATCTTTTCTCAGGGGTAAAAGGCACCTACAGAAAAAAGTTGACCATGTATTAGATCATAAAAACTTCACAATTCAAAGCAGAAAGAGAAACATTAAATCATCATCTTCAGATCACGAATTACATGTAATAACAGGCCATGGAAAGATAAACTAAAAATTAAGAAGAAACTAAATAATCTAATCCTAAAGAAGGAGAGGGTCAACCAACAAATCACAGAAAAAGTCAATAAATTCATCTAAGAGAATAATAATAATGAGACAACATAACAAAATTTATGGGATACACCCAAACCAAATTTTAGGGGAAATTTTATAACTAAATGCTAACACAAAATGGAGAAAGTTGAAATCAATGAGTAGGGAATCCAACTAAAAAAGCTAGAAACAAAAATAAATAAAAAATCTCTAATTAAAAACCAAATTAGAAATTCTGAAAGTCAAAGGAGAGATTAATAAAACTGAAAGTAAGAAAACTATTGAACTACTAAAGAAAACCAAGAACTGGCTTTATGAAAACAAAAAAATAAAATAAAATAGATAAAACCTTTGTCAATTCAATTTTTTTTTAAAAAATTTAAAAACAAAATTAACAGTATCAAAAATTAAAAGGGCAAATTCAGCCCCAAATAAATAGGAAATTAAAACATGTGTACCAATAAGTTTGATAATCTTAATGAAATGGATGAATATTTACAAAATTATAGTTTGTACAGGTAAACAGAAGAGGAAATGCGATTCTTAAATAACTCCATATCGGTGGAAAAAATTGAACAAACCTTCAATGTACTCCCTAAGAAAAAAAATCTCCTGTGCCAGATGGATTCATAAGTAAATTCTACCATACATTTAAAGAATAATTAATTATGATATTATACAAACTGGTTGGGAAAACATAGTTGAAGAGGGAGTTCTATCATTTTTTTTTTCTATGCTACAAATGTGGTGCTGATACCTTAACCAGGGAGAACCAAAATAGAGAAAGAAAATTATAGATCAATTTCCCTAAAGAATATAAAATACCCCAATTTTAAATAAAATATTAGCAAAATATTACAGAGACTTATCTCAAGGATAGTACTCTATGATAAGGTAGGATTTAAACCAGGAATGCAGGGCTGTTTCAACATTAGAAAAAAACTATCAACATAATTGACTATATAAATAAGACTAATAGAAAACATATGATTATCTCAATGGATGCAGGTAAAACATTTGACAAGATACAGCATCCATTCCTATTAAAAAATACTAGAGAGCATAGGAATAAATGTAATTTTCCTTATAATGGTAAGTAGCATCTCTCTAAAACCATCAGCAAAAACTACATTTAGTTGGGGATAAGCTAGAAGAATTTGCAATAAGATCAAGGGTGAAATAGGAATGTTCCTTATCACCTCCATTATTCAATATTCTAGTAAAAATGTTAGCTTTACGAATAAGAAAAAGAAATTAAAGGAATTAGAATAGGCAATGAAAAATCAAAGTTATCACTCTTTGCAGAAAAACAATGATGGTATACTTAGAGAATTCTAAAGAATCAAGCTAAAAAAACTGCTTGAAAAATAAACAACTTTAGCAATATTGCAGGAAAAAAAAATAAACCCCACAAAACTTATTGGCATTCCTACATACTCCCAACGAATCCAAATAGCAAGAGAAAATTTCATTTAAAAGAGAAATTCTATTTAAAATAACTATAGACATTATGAAATGTTTAGGAGCCTACCTGCTGAGAGAAACTCAGGAATTACATGAACACAATTGCAAAACTCTTTTCACACAAATCAAGTCAGATTTAAATACTTGGAAAATATCAGTTGTTTATGGGTAAGCTGTGCTAGTATAGCAAAAACAACAGTTCTGTGTAAATCAACTTCCTTATTCAGTGTCATGACAATCAACCTACCAAAAATCATTTTGTAGACCTAGAGAAAATAATAACAAAATTCATCTGGAAGAACAAAATATCAAGAATTTCAAGGTAATTAATGAAAAGAAATGAAATGGAAGTTGATGTAGCCATGCCATATTTAAAATAGTTTTATAAAGAAGCAGTCATTAAGACTATTTGGTACTGGTTAAGAAATGGGATGGTGGGTCAGTGGAATAGGTTGGGTGCACAAGATACCATAGTTAATGACTATACCAATCTACTGTTGAATAAACCCAAAGATTCCAGTTTCTGGAATAATAAGTCTATTTAACAAATACTGCTGGAAAACTGGAAAATAGTATGTCAGAAACTAGGCAGAGACCAACATCTTATACCATATACTAAGATAATGTCAAAGTGAGTACATGATTTAGACCTTAAGGGTGATACTATAAAAAAATTAGGTGAGTAAGGAATACTTTACCTGTCAGAAGCATGGAGAAGGGAAGAAGATATCGCCAAACAAAACTTGGAGAACATTATGAAATGCAAAATTGATATTTTTTATTACATTAAATTTTAAAAGATAAAAGGTTTTGCATGAGCAAAGCCAATAGAACGAAGGAGCAAATCCAACGTAACCAACATTAGAAAGGAAGTAGAAAGCTGGAAAATATTTTTTTTTACGGACAGTGTCTCTGATAAAGGTTTTTTTTTTCTAAAATATACAGAGAAATAAGCCAAATTTATAAGAATATAAGACATTTAACAATTGAAAAATGGTCAAAGCATAAGAACAGGCAATTTTCTGGTGAAGAAATTAAAGTTTACTATAGTTAGATGAAAAAATTCACTAAATCACTAATGATTAGAGAAATAAAAATCAGAAGAATTTTGAGGTACCACATCAAACCTATTAGATTGTATAACATGTCATAAAAGGAAAATGATAAATGTTGGAGAAGATGTGGGCAATTTAGAACACTAATGCATTCATGGTGGAGTTTTGAACTGTTCCAGTCATTCTGGAAAGTAATTTGAAACTATGTCCAAAGGGCTATGAAACTGTATACCCTTTGACCCAGC
Source organism: Notamacropus eugenii (assembly GCF_028372415.1). Lineage (NCBI taxonomy): Eukaryota > Metazoa > Chordata > Mammalia > Diprotodontia > Macropodidae > Notamacropus > Notamacropus eugenii. Next base: position 688,645,124 of record NC_092872.1, read on the forward strand.
AATACCACTTCTAGCTCTGTATCCCAAAGAGATCATAAAACGGGGAGAAGATATATGTACAAAAATATGTATAGCAGTTCTTTTTGTGGTGGCAAAGAGTTGGAAATTAATGGGATGTGCATCAATTGGGCTGAACAAGTTGTGGTATATGGATGTAATGGAAAACTATTGTTTCATAAGAAATAATGAGCAGGTAGATTTCAGAAAACATGGGAACACTTGCATGAACTAATGCTGAGTGAAGTGAGAAAAACCAGAAGAACACTGCACATACTAACAGGGACATAGTGTGATGACCAACTTTGATAGACTTAGCTCTTCTCAGTAGTACAATGATCTAAATCAATTCCAAATGACTGAAGATGGAAAATGCTATCACAATCCAGAGAAAGAACTTTGTAGTCTAAATGTAGATCAATGCACACTATTTTCTCTTTTGTTCTTCAGTTTTTTCCCCTTTTGTTCTGATTCTTCTTTGCAGTATGACTAATGTGGAAATGTTTTAAATGATTGTGCATGCATAGACTATATTAGACTGCCTACTCTTTTATGGATTGTGGAGGAAAGGGAGGGGAGAAGTTTAGAACTCAAAATTTTATAAAAGTGAATGTTGAAAATTGAAAATAAATATATAATTGAATATGCAGTCTCTGTTGTTGTTTTTTGTTTGCTTGCATTTTTTGCAGCTAAAGTTAAGATCCTCTGTGCCTCAGTATTTCTCACCTCTCATATCCTTCTTTTGCAAAGGTCAGAAAATTATACTATATCTGGATTATACTCCTTTCTCTACTTTGGCATTGCTATCACTCTGGTGAAGGCCCCTATCACCATACAGCTGGATTATTACAATAACCTGCAAGTGGATTGTCAACCTCAGGTTTTCTCCCAATCCAACTCTTCCTTCATTCCTTTTTTTCCAATGAAGTTTGATCATGCCACCCTCTTAACCAGGAAATTCCAAAGCTCCCTTTCACACTCAAGATGAAATTTTTTAAAAAAGTTTTTTCTGGGTGCCTTTCAAAGGCCTTCATAGCCTTGCCCCTTCTGACATATCCAGGGTTCTTAGAGCTTATTCCTAATTATGTACACTTTTTCCCAGCTACTGCACAAGAAAGATACTCCGTGTCTTCACTCCATGAAATTTCCTTGGCAATCTTACCATGAATGGAATATTCTCCCTTCTCATCTCTTTTGCTTTCTATGACTTTCCTTAATTCTGAATTTAAAAAAATAATTAAAAAAATAACTACTGTCTATAGCAGAGGCTCACAAACTTATTTGACCTACCACCCCATTTAAAAACAAAAAAACAAAAACAGCACCCACTCTGGAAATCTTCAAACCTTTAACATATATTTTGAAATTTGAATCATTTCAAAAAGTGCATATTTTTAAAATGCCATCTTAAAATTTAATAATTTGTTGTAAACTTGTGATTTTTTTCTACATAGAAATTTTGGTGATGCAAATTTTGTTGTGTCTATATAGTATCATATTGTAAACAGTCATTTCATGCACATATTCCTGCTTATTATTCTGGACATCCCAACAATGCATGACATGCTCACCTGCTAAAACTTATTTGTTAAGGCTTGTTGGTGAACTTGACCACTGATCATTTATAACTTGGATTTTGTGTGCTTATTTGGAAAATAATGTAATCATTATGACTTTAACTCTGTTAAACATATGAAACATGTATGACCCATTTTTCAATTTTTTTTCTTTTCTCCTCTTCTTTCCCTATGTTTCCATAACCAGTTTATTTTCATTCAATACCCCCCAATTCCACCCAAGGCTACGACTTCCCCCATGATATCATATACTAGTGCCATCCTCCCCCCCCACCCAAGAGGCTGGTATCACCTACTGTGGGAACATCTAATTTATAGGAAGCCTTTCCCAATCTCTCTTAATAATAATGTCTTTCCTCTCTTAACAGATTTTTATCTATACTATAAATGTCTTATTTGTATATATATGTTCATTTATCATTGCCTCCCCCATTTAGATTGGAAGTTCCTTGAGACCCAACTCAGCAGGGAATTTAATTAGAGCTTAATAATATTTTATTAACTAACGGAATGATTGCTTGTAAGTGTTTAACAACCTGACTGTCTAGGGAACTTAAAAAAAAAAGTTTGCACATTTTTTAAAAGTTCGACATACAATATTGATATTGTATTACTTCTAGATGGTAAAAAAATAACAAAGCCTTTTTAAAAATAATTTGCCTATTTCTGCAATGTAGCTGATCACACCAGTAATTTTCCTAATAAGTTCTTACAGTCAGGTTATGGTTGGCTTTAGCAAATACTGAATTTAGACCCATAAAGCAAGGAGAGTCCTTAGAAATAATTTTCTCTAGATTACTGATTGAAGAAAAGAACTCTGGCCCAGATTCATCAAGCGACTTCTCCAAGGTCTGACAAATAGTCATTTAATTACTACTAAGGGATTTGAATTTAAATAAAACATATGAAAAAATATTCTAGATACTGCTTCTGTGATATGAATCTATTTTTCAATTGTTTTTCTCACTCCTAAATAATGGCAATATTTTGGTATATACATACATATGAACTGATGCTGAATGAAGTAAGCAGAACTAGGAGAACATTGTACACATTAACAGTAATATTGTGTGATGACCAGTTCTGATAGACTTAGCTCTTCTCAGAAATGCAATGATCTAAAACAATTCCAATGTCATTATTTAGGAGTTACACACACACATACATACATACATATATATATATATGTATATATACACATACATATGTGTATATGTATAAATATATACATGCAAATATGCATACATATGTACATGCACACACATCCACATGCACGTGCAATACACATGTATTTATGCACTCATATGCACACACATGACATGCATATGTACACATACATACATATTCATGTGTGCATACATGCATATGAAAACACTATCTAAAACCATCAGGAATTTTCACACAAAACCAAGAGTAGGTGAAACATTATTTATAGAGGCAATTAGTTCCATAAAAATAATTTTATAAAATATCAAAAAATTAAGTGATTAATTTGTTATTCCAGTGGGCTTTTTTAGAAATAAATCATAAAGAATGAATTAATGGATAACTTCTAGACACATTCTTTTTATAAATTTACTATATTAGGAGATCTAGAGTCAAAAAACCAAGACTTTGGGTCCTATTCTTCACTTCTCACCATGGAAATTTTTAAGAGGACATGGACAAGAATGACACAGAATCAAAAATCATCAAAGGGTTCCACTCTTAAATTTTATAGGGAGTATACAGATCAGTGATATCTCAGAGTGAAGAAACACCAGACCATGCTATTGTGAAAGGACATTGGTCAGAACAATATTATGCAGAGGATATACATGCCTGGATTCAATTCTGCCTTACTTTTTTTTTCTTTTTTTCTGCAAGATTTCATTTTTATTTTTTCCACTTAATAGTATTTTTTGTCTAATTACATATAAAGATAATCTTCAACATTTATTTTTTTAAGATTTTGAGTTCCAGTTTTTCTCCCTCCCTCTCATTCTCTTTCCCCAGACATTAAGCAATCTGATACATATATTCCTTATGTATAATCATGTTAATCATATTGCACATTAGGCATAATGTAAAAAATGAACCAGGACAAAAGGTAAAAACCATGAGAAAGAAAAAAAAGGGAAAATAGGATGGTTTAATTAGCATTCAGACGCGATAATTTTTTCTCTGGATATACTCAACATTGTCCATCATGAATCATTTCAAATCACCCTGGATCATTGCATTGCTGAGAAGAGCTAAGTCTGTCATAGTTGATAATCACACAATACTGCTTTGACTATGTGCAATGTTCTTCAGGTCCTACTCATTTCACTCAGCTTCAGTTCACCTAACATTTCCAGGTTTTCCAACAATCTGCCTGTTTTTCATTTGTTGTAGCACAATAGTGTTCTCTTATATTCATATACCACAACTTATTCAGTTATTCCCAAATTGAGGGGCATCCCCTCAATTTCCAGTTCTTTGCCACCACAAAAAGAGCTACTATATACATATGTATGTATATATATATATATATATATATATATATATATGATTTTTTCCATTTTTATGATCTCTTTGGGATACAGATGTATTGTATTATTGGATGAAAGTGTATGCACAGTTTTGTAGGTTTTTGGTCATTGTTCTAAATTGCTATCTGGAATTGTTAGATCAATTCACAGTTCTACCCACAATGTATTAGTATTTCAATTTTCCCACATCTTAAACATTTATTATTTTCCTTTCCTGACATATTATCCAATCTGACAGGTATGAGATGGTATTTTAGTGTACTATTAATTTGCATTTCTTTAATCTATATAGATTTAGAGCATTTTTATATGACTATAGATAATTTTAATTTCTTCCCCTGAAAACTGGCTATTCATATCCTTTGACCACTTAACAATTGAGGAATGACTTGTGTTCTTATAAATTTTTCTTAGTTCTCTATATATTTCAAAATGAAGCCTTTAATAGAAGACCTACGCAAAAAATAATATTTCACAGCTTCCTGCTTTCCTCCTAATCCAGGCTGCTTTGACTTTGTTCATGAAAAATCTTAAATTTAATGAAATCAAAATTCTCCATTTTGCATTTCATAATGTTCTCTATCTCTTGTTTGGTCATAAATTCTTTTCTTCATAGATCCCACAGGTAAAGTATTCCTTGCTTTCCTAATATGCTTGTGATACCACCCTTTATATCTAAACCATGTTCTCATTTCAACCTTATCTTAGTATACAGTAAGAGATATTGATCTATGCCTAGCTTAAGCCATATTATTTTTGAGTTTTTCCAGCTGTTTTTGTAAAATATTGAGTTCTTATGTCAGAAGCCAGAGTCTCTGTGTTGATTGAAAAGTAGATTTCTATAGTCATTTACTACTGTTGACCTAATCAGTTCCACTAATCCACCACCCTCTTTCTTAACCAGAAATAAAGTCTTAATGGCTACCACTTCATAATATAGTTTTAGGTCTAGTACGATTAAGCCACATTTTTTTTTTGCATTTTTTCATTAATTCCCTTGATATTCTTGACCTTTTCTTCTTCTAGATGAATTTGGTTGTTTTTTCAAATAAATTAATTTATTTGTTTTCAGTTTTCAACATTCACTTCCACAAGTTTTACATTTTTTCCCTCTGCTGCCTCAAGATGATAGGTAATTGTATATGGTCTCTATAGATACATTCCTATTAAATACATTTACAAATCAGTCATTTTGCATAGAAGAATTATAATGAATGGGAGAAGCCATAAGAAAAACAATACAAAAGAGAAGGAAACATAATAAAATAGAAAATAGTCCTTCATTCTGCATTCCAGCTCTGTAGTTCTTTCTCTGGATGTGGATGACATTTTTTATCATGAATCTTTTGGAGATCTTTTACCAAAATCAGTCCTTGCACACTGTGACTGTTACTGTGTATAATGTTCTACTGGTTCTGCTCACTTCACTCAGCATTAGTTCATATAAGTTTTTCTAGGTTTTTTTTTTTTTAAGTTCATCATTCTTACAACAAAATAGCATTCCATTGTATTCATATACCATGACTTGTTGAGCCAATCTCCAGTTTATGGGCATCCTCTCTATTTCCAATTCTTGGCTACCACAAAAAGAACTGCTATAAATATTTTTCTACGTGTGGGTCATTTTCCCATCTTTATGTTCTCTTTGTATAGCCCTAGAAACAATATTCCTGAGTTAAAGGGTATGTACATTTTTATAACCCTTTGGGCATAGTTCAAATTGCTCTCCAGAATGTTTGGATGAGCTCACCACTCCAACAATGTATTAGTGTTTCAATTTTCCCACAACTTCTCCAATATTTATCATTTCTCTGTTTTGTCAGGTTAGGCAATCTGATAAGTGTGATGTGGAGCCTCAAAACTGTTTTGATTTGCATCTCTCTAATCAATAGTTATTTAGAGCATTTTTTCATATGAATGCAGATAGCTTTAATTTCTTTCTCTGAAAACCATCTGTTCTTATCCTTTGACCATTTATCAACTGGGGAATGACTTGCATTCTTGTAAATTTGACTCAGTTCTTTATATGCTTCAGAAAAGAGGTCTATCATACACACTAGTTGTAAAAAGTCTTTCTCATTTTTCTGCTTCCCTCCTAATTTTGGTTGCACTGTGTTTGTTTTTGCAAAAACTTTCCAATTTAATGCAATCAAAATCATCCATTTTGCATTTCACAATGTCCTCTATCTCCTGTTTGTTCACAGATTCCTCCATTATCAATAAATCTGACAGATGAACTACACATGCTACCCTAATTTGTCTATATTATCAGCCTTTATACCTAGGTTATGTATACATTTGGACTTTATTCTGGAATACAGTGTCATTGTTTATCTATGCCTAGTTTCTGCCATACTATTTTCTAGTTTTCCTAGCACTTTTTATCAAATAGTGAGTTCTCATCCTAGAAGCTGGAGTCCTTGGATTTACCAAACAGTACATTGTTGCAATCATTCACTACTGTGTCTTGTATACCTAACCTGTTGTACTGATCTACCCCTGTATTTCTTAGCCAGTACCAAGTGCTATTGATGATAACTTTATTATACTAATTTAAGATTTGATATGGCTAGGTCACCTTCCCTAGCATTTCAATTTCCTTGATATTCTGAACCTTTTTATCTTCCTGGTGATTTTTGATATTTTTTTTTTTTAGCTTTAGAAAATAATTTTCTGGTAGTTTGATTTGTATGGCCCTGAATAAGTAAATTAATTAAGGTAGAACTGTCATTTTCTTTCTTTTTTATTTTTTAAAGCCAAAGAAAACAAAGTTTTATTAAAGATTTTCCAAACTGGGTTGCCTCTTAAGGAGCCTAAGCATTTGTGACGCTTGTAATCACAAACGGGCCAGATAGAATCTCAGCTAGACAGAGTTTGAGCTGGATTGAATCTGAGTGCCTTCATGGAGGCAAGATGGAACGTAAATATAGAAAAGAGTATAGGTGGGATCTGGGCGGGGGAGGGGGGTGGGGAGTCTGGTAGTCCAGAGTGATGGGAGGAGGGGTTTAGGAAGAGTCTTGAGGAGAAGTCCAAGGAGGGTCAAAGGCTGGAAACACCTGAAGGCTGTCACGAGACAGACTAGGAGGCAGACTAGGGGGCACCTAGGTGGGAAGCAGGTGGGGAGTGCAAGAGACCTGAAATGATAATGAAAAGCCCATGGGCTTCCTGAGACTGCTGGAACAAATGGGAAGATTAGATTTCAGTAAGAAAGGCCAGATTAAGTGGGAAGATTCCAGGGGAGCTCAAGGAAGCTCCCAGAGTCTGAACCTCATCATTCCACCCTCAAACAGATTGAACCCAAATTCTTTTGGGGTAAAGAGTGAAGATCTCAGATTCTGAAACTTCTTCCTGCTGGCAAGGGGTGTAGAGCTGTCTCTGCCTTGATGCATTGTGTTCAAGGGGTCAGACTTCAGAACTTGGGTAGTTCCAGATCCAGTGGGCTGGAGACCTTGGATTCAGATGGAGGTTGGTATACAGCATGGGCTGTCAACTGGAAGTTGATGGCTTGCACTCTAGAAAAGACAAACCTGGCAAGGAGGTTAGGCAAACACACACCAAGCAGGTACAAAAGGAGTATAAAGAAAAGACAATTTCCCTGGGATAAAAGATAATTTATTTGGAGAGAATTAAAGATGGCTGTGGCAAGGACAAAAATATAGAAGGACATTCTTGATAGGGGAGTTTTTTGCTGTCAGATATCCCCTTTCTTTCTGGATTGCTCTATGGGCATATGGAATATGGAAAGCATATTTTGAGTAAATAAAAACATCAACTGGCCTGGGATCTGGTCCTAAGGAATGTGTTAAGACAACCAAAGCCTGTCCTCTCCTTTCAGCAACATACAAAGTGAAAGGTTTTCCCAGATTAGGTAGGTCTAGTACAGGGATGGTGGTCAAATTAGTTTTGAAAGTCTCAAAAACTTTAGCCTGGTTGAGGAGGGCCACAAAGGCATTTAGCAATAAAACCAAAATTAGGAATGCAGAGTCTATAAAATCCAGTCATGCCTAAAAACACTAGAACTTGTTTCTTACTGTCTGGACCAGAGATAGACAGGATTGTTCTTTTTCTCTCAGAGGTTAAGGAGAGAGAAGAGGTGGGCTTGAGTTCATGGCCCAGATAATTTATGGACTGGTATGCTATCTGGACTTTGTTCAAAGAGACCCTATAGCCTCCAATGCCTAGGAAATTAAGGGCTTCTGTGGCAGCAGCCAAAGAACCTGCCTGGGTGGGGCTACAAATAAGACTATCATGCACATACTGAATTAAGCTACCTTCTGCTAATTTCTGGTGCCTTAAATCCTTTCCCAAAGCCTGGCCAAATAAATGAGGGCTATCTCAAAAGCTTTGGGGCAAAACTGTCCATGTTAGTTGATATGGACTTGATTCCCCAGGAAAAGAACATTCAAAAGCAAAAATAAATTCTGAGTATTCTCCATTAGTCTTTTTTGCAGTGTTGCAATGGACATAAACAAGGGACAAAGACTTTATTCTTAAGGAATTTTTCAATTAAAGGTTGTAGTCCTTCCCACGTCTCAGGTTTAATCAGATACTGGCTGAGATGGGGGAGCACTTCAGGATCTGGGAGACTAACAGCGACTGGGGTGGCAGAAGTAGCTCTCTCTGGAATTCCAGTGTCCCAAATATTTGGCCTGACTGTCTCCCACACTCTCAAGCAAACCGGGGAAGATGTAGTGAACAGAGGTAAAAGGGAGATGGGAGGTTTAACTAGAGAAAATTGGGTCCCCAATTTCACCATCAGGTCCCTTCCGAACAAGGGGGCAGGGTCAGAGGAGGGCATAAGGAATGAGTGTTTAAACAACAGATTCTCAAGCAGGCTGGGGAGAGGATATGTCTGGAGACATTCCTTAGTTTCCCCTTCAATGCCTATGACCCGAGGGGTCAAGGGACGGGTAGGGCCAGAGTGACTGGTTAAAGCAGAGAATTTAGCAGTGTTAAAGTGGGTAACCTTACCTTCAGCCTTCGTTTTTGCCCAGGGCTTGGTGAGACAGGTGGAGAAAGTGGGAGCACTGCCAGCACCCAGGCTTTCCCGACTTTCCAAGTGTTGAGAAGACTGGAGGACAGGGTACTAGGGGGCGGCTTCACCACTTTCCCAACCTGAAGGACAATCTTTCCTCCAATGTCCCTTCTGGTCACATGGGCACGGTTACATAGGCTTTGGTTCTTGGGGCTCCCTCTGGGGGGGGGCGCCCTGGAGGGGCACTCCTTGGACCAATGACCCTCCTTGTGGCAACGAAAACAGGTTTCCCCACTGCCCAAGTAGCCAGCCTTCCTCCAAGGGGATGCCCTGGAGGGGTACTCCCTGGATCTTTTCCTGGCCAAGGCAGCAGGCAAGAATTGAACATGTTCCCTGGCCCTGGCCCTTCTCCTTCATTCTCTTTCCTCTGCTGCAATGAGGTCTCTGTTGTTAAAGAGGCCAAAGTCTGTCTCCAGTAACTGGGCCTGAGGTGTTTGGGGTCCCATTGCCAATTTCTGCAGTTTCCTCCTAATGTCTGGGGCAGACTGATTAATAAAATACATGCTAAGGATTACTGCCCTTTCTATGGAGTCAGGATCCAAATTTGTATGCTTTTTAATAGCTTCTACTAGCCGGTTTTGAAAAAGGGCAGGGTTTTCCTTTTCTCCCTGAGTAATTTCCCTAATTTTTGAAAGTTTACTTGTTTTCGAAATGCAGTTTTTAGGACTTCTAACAGGCAAATTACCAAAAAGTCTCTCTTTCCCTTGTCCTCACTCTTTTGGTAGTCCCATCTGGGGTCACTTGTGGGAACAGCAGCTGTTGCTGGGAGGTATTTTATGGGATTATTGTGAGCCATATGATCCCCAAACTTTTGGACATGTTCCCAAATTCTCTCCTTCTCCTCAATGGTACAACAGACAGAGAAAAGAATGTTCAGATCCTTCCAAGAAAGTTCAAATTGTAGGGATATGTCCCGAAAACCCTCAGCAAAATTAGTAGGGTCTTCCAAGTATCTCCCCAGTTTCTCTTTAATCTGGGTGAGATCTGAAAGAGAGAGGGGGACACGCACCCTGGTTGTCCCACTGGGTGGGGTAGGCACTTTTCTCAAGGGAAACAGCCCTGATGGTCCAATGGGGACAGGGGCTTGTGGAGGGAGATAGGAAGTCCCACTTCTTGTGAGGGAGGGGCTGGAGAATGCCTGCTGAACTGGATTAGGCTGCAGGGTCAGGGGATCTGGTTGGCAAGGGGAAAAATCCTCTGGTACCTGAGGAAGAGTAGGGATCAAAGGGGGAGATGCCCCAGGGAATGCCACAGGAGCATGGCCTAAAGCCTGAGTGAAGATTGCCCCAGCAAGAGGGGCTGCAGAGGGAGGCACCCCAGCAAGACCCATAGTTGGGGACTGAAGTAGAGTCCCCAAGTAGCGGTGGGTTACAGGGAGATATTGTAGAGACTGCCGTGGGGGTGGGGAGTGAGGTCTGGGTGAATGTTGCCCCAGTGAGAGGGGCTGCAGAGGGAGACACTTCAGCAAGCCCCGGGGCTGGAAACTGAGTGGGGGTTGGGAACAGAGATAGGGGAGGAAGTGAGGCCGAGATCCTAGGAGCCATAAACAGGGGGTCATCCAAAACATCCAATTCACCCCCATTTCCCTTTTGTGGGGCGGCTCTAGCTACAAGCATCTTACAATCTGTTCTGAGAATGGGGTCCTGAGAGAGTTCGACAGAGGCAGTTATGTAAGGTATTTCTATCCATTTTCCCTTTTGGAGGCAATATAATTGTAATTGCAAAAGGATATTACATTGTAAGGTCCCAAATATGGGCCACACTTCGTTGTCCTCCAGGTGATACTGAGGCCAAAGTGTGTTGCAAAAGAATACCAACTTTTTTCTTTTTAAGGTCTTTAGAGCAGTTTTTCCAATTTTGTAAAAGACAGCCCAAAGGCGAATTCCTTGGAATTGATGAATTTTGACCCATTTCTTGGTATGGGCCTGGAATTCCCCCCCTCCTTAAAGGAGGACGTGGAAGTAAGCCTTGAGAAAAAAAAAAAAAACAAGAGGACAAAAATAATCCAGTTTTCCCCGATTTCCTTGCACCCAGGAAAGCCAGAGAATTGGGCACCCACTTTATGCCCAGGTCCACTGCCTAACCAATGGACCAACAACCTGAGTCTCTAACTCTCTACTGCCCTGAAAGTTCAGAGACTTTGCCTGATACTGGGACCTGAAGCCAGTTCTGAAAATCGCTTCCAAGGTGCTTGGAGAGCAAGTAGGGGATAGGGAGAGGGGGAGGCTTCCATACCCTCCAGTTTGAGCAGAAGAACTTGAGATTAGCAGCTTTTTCCAGTCAGGGAACCCTAAATGATGAGGTTTAGGGGTGATAGGGGACCCCAAAATACTGACAGTCCGGGTCGTGCTCAAATGAATTCGACTCAAGCCTTCTTAAAGCCAAAGAAAACAAAGTTTATTAAGATTCCCCAAATTGGGTTGCCTCTTAAGGAGCCTTAGTATTTGTGACACTTGTATTCACAAGTGGGCCAGATAGAATCTCAGCTAGACAAAGTGTGAACTGGATTGAATCTGAGCCTGTCATTTTCATTATATTAGCTAGGCCCACCCATGAGCAACTGATATTTTTACAATTATTTGTATCTGACTTTATTTGTGTGAAAAGTATTTTGTAATCATGTTCATATAGTCCTTGTGTTTGTTTTGGCAGGTAATTACCAAGTATTGTATAATGTCTACAGTAACTTTAAATGAAATCTCTCTATTATTGCCAGAATTTGTTGGTCATATGCAGAGATGCTAGTGATTTATGTGGGTTTATTTTATATCCTACAACTTTCTGTAATGTTGTTAGTTATTTCCAGGTGGTTCATTTTCAGTTAATTCTCTAAGTATACTATCATATAATTTGTCATTAATGATAATTTTGCTTCCTCACTGCCTATTCTAATTCTTTGAATTTCTTTTTCTTCCCTTATTGAGAACACTAACATTTCTAACATAATGTTTAAGAGTAGTGGTGATAATCAATATCCTGTTTTATCCCAATTGAAAAAAATCTTCTATTTTATACTCATTGCATATTTTTGCTGATAGTTTTACAAAGGTAATACTGTAATTGTAAAGGAATTTGAATATCTTCCCTGCCCCTTACTAGGTCCATGTGACCTGCTTTGAACTTTCGTTCAGCCCACAGTCTGAGTCACGTGGAACAGATGGTGAGAGGAGCTTACCAAATGTCTGAAACAGGAAGGGTGCAGAAAGAAAAGAGAGTGAGGTGGACCTGATAGAGAAAGAGCAGGCAGAGCAGAACAGTGTGAGTCTAAGTGTGAGTGTAAAAGGGAGTGATTTTGCCTAGGAAGCTTGCTTGTCAGGGAGCTTCATGGAAGAAAGGTTGAGGGATGGCCGTACTCCCTTTATTGGTAATGTGTACAAACATTGTTGTTACCATGGTGGAATAGGCTTTCTGGTATCTAAATAAATATCTTGGTTTGGTCTTTGAGGAAGAGAGTATATATTTTTGGAATTTACCCTGGAAATATGAGTGCACATTCATAGCAGCTTTTGTCGGTTTCTCATTGGTACATTGGTACATTTCTCATTGCTACAACTAATAATTTTAATGAAAGCTCCATTTATTCTTATGCTTTTGAGTGTTTGTAATAGAAATTGGTATTGTATTTTATCAAAAACTTTTTCTACTTCTATTGAGATAATTATATGATTTCTTTGAATTTTGCTTCTGTTATGGTCAATTATTCTCACAGTTTTTCTTATATTGAAATGGCCTTGCATTCCTGGTATAAATCCAATGTGATCATAATGTGTTATCCTCGTGATAAATTACTTAATCTCTGCTAATGTCTTCCTTAAAATATTTTCATCAATATTCATTAGGAAAATTGCTCTATATATTTCTATCTGTTTTGACTCATCCTGGTTTAGGTATCAGTACCATATTTGAATCATAAAATGAATTTGATAGCATCTTTTCATCACCTATTTTTTTTCCCCTCAAATAGATTACATATTACTGGAATTAATGGCTTTGCAACAGTTTGGTAGAATTCTCTTGTAAATTCCTTTGGGCTTGGAGATGTATTTGTTAGAGTGTCACTGATGGTTTCTTCAATTTTTTTCTTCTAAATTGGATTTATTTAAGTTTGTTATTTCCTCTTCTGTTAATCTAAGCAATTTTTATAATTTTTTGTAAATATTCAATTCACATTGTTATTGTTGATCAGATAATAACAAATATTTGATTTTATTGTGATACAGTTGAGCAAAATAGTTCCCAATCATTGCTTTAATTTTCTCCTCATTGGCAGTTAATTAACCCTTTCCACTTTTGATACTGGTAATTTTTTTTTTCTGTTTAAATGAAGCTAACCAAAAGTTAATGAAGTTTTTCATAAGAACCTGCCATTAATTTTATTTATTAGTTCAATAGATTTCTTTCCTTCACTTTTATTAATCCCTACTTTGATTTTCAGAATTTCTAATTTGGATTTCAATGATTTTTAATTTGTTATTTTTTCCTAGCTTTTTTAGTAGCAGGCCCAATTCATTGATTTACTCTGTCTTTATTTTATTCACGTAAGCATTTGGAGATATAAAATTTCCTTTAAGTAATGCTTTGGTTGCATCCTGTCAATTTTGGTATGTTGTTTCCTTTTATTGTTCTATTTGATGAAATTATTAATCATTTCTATGATATATAATTTGACAGACTCATTCTATAGATTAAATTATTTTGTTTCCAATTATCTTTAGTCTATCTTACATGGCCCTTTATTACATGTAATTTTTATTACCTTGTGATCTGAAAAAGATACATTTTATATTTTTGCCTCTCTGATTTAATTGTGAAGTCATTGTTTTCACTAATAAAAGGTCAATTTTTGCTTTGATGCCATATATCATTGATGAAAAGTATATTCCTGGTGGGGACAGAGCCATGGTGACAGAGTAAAAGCAGGACCTTGTTTGAGCCATCCCCTAACCCCTTCCATAAACATTTAAAAAATGACTGTAAACAAACTCTAGAGCTACTGAATCCACAAAATGACAGAGTGAAACAATTCTCCAGTCCAAGACAACCTGGAAGGTCAACATGAAGGGCATAATGCACAGGGCTGGGAGAGGAGCACAGTGTGGCATAGGTCATGCCAGCACAGACAAGACTGAAGCAGGCCTCAGGAGAATGAATCACTGACAGTTGCAGCAGTTTTCAGACTTCACAACACACAAATGCCAAAGACAGCATAGAAGGTCAATGGGCAAACTCTGTGGTACCTGGGTGAAAGAGAAGCAAAATCTGACTGTGCTCTGACCTGAAACCCAGGGTGGTGGAGGTAGTGGACCTGGCAACAACAGCTCCTGGGCCCTTCTGTAGCTCCTTCTTCCTCCTTCTGGAGCTCTGGGCCCACAGGCTGTGGGGGATTGAGAATTCAATACACGATCCCTTATACAAAACCTACACCCACGTCTACCCCAAAAAAAGCAGAGAACTTCCTTGAAAACAGAGTTAGAAAGTGTTTGGCTGTGAAGATGAGCAAACAGCATAAAAACAAAACAAACTATAGAATCTTACTTTGGTGATAAAAGAAGTCAAAACATACAACCACAAGAAGACAACAAAGGCAAAGCTTCTACATCAAGTCTCTGAGAAAAATAAGAATTTGTATTGGACCATGGAAGAGCTCAAAAAGGATTTTGAAAATCAAGTGAGAGAAGTAGAAGAAAAAGTGGGAAGAGAAATGAAAGTGATGCAAGAAAATCAGAAAAACAAGTTAACAGGTAGCTAAAGTAGACCCCCTCAAAATACTGAAGAAAAAAGCACCTTAAAATACACTAATCCAAATGGCCAAATATGTCCAAAAAAACAATGAGGAGAAGAACGCCTTAAAAAAAAAGAAATGACCAAATGGAAAAGGAAGGGGTTCCAGGAGCCAAGATGGCAGAGTGATTGATAATTGCTATCTCCCTACTCTTGTTGACCTTGAAGAGCCCAGAGAATATCTCACTAAGAGAAACCCTGGAATAGTGGGAACAGCAGAAGGGGTAAACAGACTCTCAACCCAGGAAACTAGAAAGATCGATAAGGAGGGTTCCTCTTGCTGTGGCCAAAGGAGACCAGTGCAGTATCAGAACTGTCCCAGATGGCCCCACCGCAAAAAACTGGGAGAAGTTCCTGAATCCCAGAGGTATGAAGCCAGCAAATTTCAACACCAGGACCCCAGGTGTTACTCAGCCCCCCAGTGGAATCAGGAAGACACTAGTACAGATATCTGAGCTTGCTTATGCTCTAGCTCAGCAGAGGAGCCTCTTGAGTCCAGATCACCCTTCCCTCCCACTTAACCAACTAGATCCAGAATAACTTCAAGGAAATTCAAAGGGAACTAACCAGTCTCTGCTTTCAAACAACAGCCAACTCAGCACCAAGTAAGCAGCAGCACTTAATTTCTAGCTGAAAGAACCTGAGGCCACAACACACAAAGCCTCAAGTTTTAGGCACAGAAACTGTAGGGTGGAGCTCCCTGTGCCCCCAGACACAGAGATCTATTTTAAAAGCCAGGAAAAGGGTGATTATCAAGAGTAAGAAGCAAAGCAGAAAAGAAAAGAACATAGAACCTTTCTATGGGGAAAAGGACCAAAACACAAATTCCAAAGAGGTCAACATTGAGACTGGACTCCCATCTGCAACTTCAGAAGGGAATCTGAATTGGTCTGAAGAACAAAGAGCATTCTGGGAAGAGGGCAAGAAGGATTTCAAAAGCCAAATTAGAACAATAGAAGAAAAACTGACCAATGATTTTAACAATATGGAAAAAGAAATCACAGAAGAATTAAAAAAGGAAAATTGGACAAATAGAAAAGGAAGTAGAAAACCTAAATGGAGAAAATAGCTCCTTCAAAGGAATAGTTGGACAGATGGAAAAGGAGATGCGAAAGTTAACTGAAGAAAACAATTTGATAAAAGTTTGAATCAGGCAAGTAGAATCTAATGACTCCATAAAATATCAAGAATGAGTCAAACAGAATCTAAAGAATGAAAAGATAGAAGAAAATGTTAATTATCTAATTGGAAAAACAACCAACCTGGAAAATAGATCCAGGAAAGAAAAATCTAAGGATTATTGTTCTACCAGAAAGTCATGATGAAAAAAGAGCCTGAACAATATCATCTAAGAAATCATCAAGAAAAATTACCCAGAAGTCCTAGATCCAGAGGGAAAATAGTCATCAAAAGAATCAACCACTCACCTCCTGAAAGGGACTCCAAAGGAAAAAGACCAAGGAATATCATTGCCAAATTCCAGAATGATTAAGGGAAGGAGAAAATATGGCAGACAGCCAGAAAAACCAATTTAAATATCTAGGAGCTACAGTCAGAATTACACAGGACCTTGCAGCTTCTACATTAAAAGACTGAAGGAATTGGAATATGATTTCCATAAGGCAAAGGAAGTGGGATGATAACCAAGGATTAATTTCCCAGCAAAGCTGAGTATAATGTTTTAGGCAAGGAGATGGGTATTCAATGAAATAATTGATTTTCGGACCTTCCTAAAGAAAATGCCAGACCTGAATAGAAAATCAGACCTTCAAACTCAGGTCTCAAGAGAGGCATAAAAGAGGAAATAGTGGAAAAAACACCAGTTACTCAATAGAGGCAAACTATTTACATCCCTATAAGGGGAAATAATGCTTGTTAATCTTGAGAATTGTACAGATGTATAAAAAAGAAAGAAGTCAAGGAGGTGAATAAAACTCTGGATAAGGCATATATGACAGATCTCTGCAGAAACTTGAATAAGGATAGAAAGGAATATACCTTTTTCTCAGTGGCATAAGGCACATATACAAAATTTGACAATGTATTCGATCACTAAAACCTCACAATCAAGTGCGGAGAGGCAGACATAGTCAATGCATCCTTCTCAGATCATAATGCAATAAAAATTACATGTAATCAAGGCCATGGAAATATAAAAAAAAAATTAATTGGAAACTAAGCAATCTAATACTAAAGAATGAGTGGGTTAAACAACAAATTATAGAAACAACCAGCAACTTCATTCAAGAGAATGACAAAAATGAGACAACCTACAAATATTATGTGATACTGCAAAAGCAGTTCTTACGGGAAGTTTTATATCTTTTAATGCCTATATGAATAAAATAGAGAATTAGAAAATCAGTGAATTGGGAATGCTACTGAAAAAACTAGAAAAAGAATAAATTGAAAAAACCCAAGTAAATACCAAATAAGAAATACTGAAAACCAAAGGAGAGATTAATAAAATTGAAATTAACAAAACTGTTGAACTAATAAATAACACTGAGAGTTGTTTTTATGAAAAAAACAAAAAAATTGATAAAATTTTTGTCAATTTGATTTAAAAAAAGAAAGAATAAAACCAAATTACCAATATCAAAAATGAAGAGTGAACTCACCTCTAATGAGGAGGAAATTAAAACAATAATTACCAATTACTTTACCCAATTGTAGGCCCATGAATTCAACAATTTAAGTGAGATGGAAGAGTATTTTTAAAAATATAAGTTGACCAAATTAATGGAAGAGGAATTTGAATACTTAACCCCAATTCAGAAAAGAAAATGGACGAAGCCATCAATGAACTCTGCTGGGGATGGAAGCTCAATTCCAGGTGGACAGTCTCGGGTGGGTAAAGGTGGGAACTTCTAAATCTTAGAGTTCTCACGAGACCCCCCAGGAAACGACTGGGAATCGAGGTGAACCGAGCTATCTCGTGTATTTCCACCTCTTCCCGTGAGAAACGTGATGGGAGAGAGCTCTCCCCGCCCTCGAGATTGTCCCGGATCTGGGCACACTATTGTTATCTAACAGCACGGTATTCAGATGCAAACTATGCTGCTGGAGAGTTTAAGTAGGATCAGGAAAGCCTGAAAGTTCTCTTGGGAGGAGGGGCGCAGAGCGGACAGGACAACAAGGCTCCGCTTTTCCTCTCTCCTCTCTCCCCTCCCCCTCTCTCCCCACTTATACTTCTACTTCCAATCTCTTATTGTAAGATCTTTGCCTCCTTGGGAGATTCTTCACTCCCTCCTAAGGAAGAATTCCCCTGCACTTGTAACTAGACCCTGAAATAAAGCTCAACCCTTGTTCGACTCTGGAATGTCCTTTCTCTCGTACGAGCATCCGGTTTGGCCAACCAAAGACCTCCGATAGAGGTAAGGGAAGACTCGGGTAGCCCTCAGGCCTCTAGGCCTGGCAGTTGGCACCCCGAACAGAGGACTGGGAGCGCAGATATCCTGGGTGCTTTGGGAACACCCGGAAGGGGCTGTGAAAGACGCGAGTCCCGAATCCTAGATTCGGAAGGAGAGAAAGAGTGAGAGTAGCTTCCCACACCCATGGGAAAAGGGCAGGGATGGGGAATCAATTGCCAGTAATAAAGCAAGAGGAACAGGAGGTCTGGGCTGAGATACTTTACAGGGAATGCAGGGAGGCGGGGGTCACTTTAGAGTTAAACGACCTCCGAGAATTTTGTAAAAGGATTTGGAAAGTTTCTCCTTGGCTCGAGCAGACAGTAATATCAAGAGAAAGATGGGGAGCGGTCGGAGAACAAATGACCGCTTATGAGCAACAATGCCCCTGGGAGCTGGAGGATTTAGATTTCCTGATATATGGTGTAATTAAGAGCCTTTTGGAAGGGCCGGAGAGGTCAGGGTGGGATTGGAATGAGAGTGGAAGCGGAGAGAGGGGAGGGGAGAACCCTGGTAAGCAGAAAGTTAAGGAGTGTAGAGAAAAAATAGATTCGGAGCACCATCTAGCTGATGGGAAAGGCGAAGCAGGGGAGCATACGCCGTGTCTTCCCTCTGCGCCTCCTTATAGCATGCTCCATTGGTCAGACAGTCCAGGGCCACAGTCCAGTTTGGAAAAGGGAATACGAAAGGCTATAGAGAATGGAGAAGACGTAGGGACATTTCCTGTGCTAGAAATAGCGGACCCCAGTGTCCCCGGTGGGGTTCGGAGGAGCCACATACCTGTAGTGGAAGAGAGTAGTGACTCTCAAAGAGGCTTGTACCAAGCACGGCCCTAATTCACCCTTTGTCATAGCCATGCTTGAGACTCTCAGTGGTCAGTTCGTTCTGACTCGTAATGACTGGAAGAGCTTAGCTAGAGCCTGCCTTACCCCTGGGCAGAATGTGATTTGGGTATCAGAATTTTCTCAGAGGGTAAAGAGCACTACCAGTGGGCTAGGGGCTCAGGCCCTCCAGGCTTATCAGCGATTTACAGGAACAGGGCAGTTTGAGGCTACAGGAAATCAATTACAGTACTCGGCCGCCGATTATGTCTTGATTGCCGGAATGGCTATTGCCGCCTGGAAGGTTATAGCCCCTAAGAAAGAGAGAGAGTTTCCCATGACTAGGATTACACAAGGAAACAATGAGCCATTTGCTAATGTTGTGGCCAGGCTGCAGGAGGCAGTAGGCCAAGACATGGGAGAGGAGAATCAAGGGACAGAGATAGTGTTGAGGACATTGCTGTGGCAGAATTGTAATCATGACTGCAAAAAGGCAATGCTGGGACTGCCAAAGAATGCATCTGTTGAAGAAATGATACAAAGATGTGACAGGGTAGGAAGTCAGGTCTACTTGGCACAGGTGCAAGGGAAGTACCTGGCCGCAGCCTTAAGTAATATCTCTTTGGAGAAAAAATGTTTTAACTGCGGAAAACCGGGACACCTTAAGAAAGAGTGTAGGAAAGAAATAAGTACAGGGAGGGGCCAGGACCCTTGTTTTTCATGTGGAAAGCCAGGTCACCTAGCTAGACAATGTAGGAAGTCAGGAAAAGGGGTGATGGGCCCCTCGAGGGCCCAGAAAGTGTACTCTTTGGCAGAGAATCAGGACGGCCCCTTGGAGGGAGAATACAGGAGATTATGGGGCCAGAGGAAGGAATGCAACACCTTTACAGCTTAGAGAAGTGCCAGCTTGCAGCTCATCAATTTACCATGATTCCCCTGAGAGACCCCATACAGGAGGAATCCCTGATATTACAGAACCCCTCTCATGCACCCATAGTTATATATATAGGAGTTTATCCCACTGCCACCACAGCACTTCCATGCTCCAATGTGGTAGCCGAGCCAGCTCATATAGACAATCAGCTTCCCATAGCTATTGCCCTTCCCTTAAAGCACTCAGTTCAAATCCAGTTACTAAAGGAAATAGGACAGAATAGACCTGAGTGTACAATCTGGCTCAATGGAATTCCCATGACTGGCCTCCTTGATACTGGAGCGGATAGGACCTGCCTTAGCGGTTGCTCAGTACCCCAGCACTGGAAGCTTAAAGAAAGCCAGAGACCAGTGTGGGGAATAGGAGGGTGCCAAAATACCTTAGAGACAATGCACCCAGTAAAGTGGGAGGCAGAGGATCGCCAAGGGACCGTATGGCTGTTGGTGATTCCAGGACTTAGTTTTAACATCTGGGGCAGAGACATTATGAGCCGCCTCAGGATGAGGTTATCAAATTTTTAGTAAAGGCCATTGCTGTTGCACTGGAGTCCCCACCCTTGAATTGGAAGTCAGACACCCCGATTTGGCCCCTGACTCCAGAAAAACTCCAGGCACTACAACTATTGGTTAAGGAGCAATTAGAAAAAGGAAATATAGAGCCATCACAGTCACCCTGGAATGCTCCTGTGTTTGCTATAAAGAAAAAATCCGTGAAATTCAGGTTCCTTACAGATGTTAATCAAGCATTTGTGAGCACCTGGCAGCAGCTATACCAAAATAAACAGCCAGTATGCAGCCTTATCAATCTCACCTTAAAGGCGATTCTCGCTAAACAAAAAAGGGGGAGATTAAGAGATTGCCTAACACCATCAGAGCTTGATACAGCTGTGTATACACACAATTTTTTGCATATCTCAAAAAACTCACATACTACTCCAGCTATGAGACATTTTGTGACTATTCCAAGACAACCCCGCAAGGAAAGTAATACCCAGGCTGGAAATAAGGACACATGGGCCATGGTAAAGGATATGGCCTCAGGGAAATGGAAAGGTCTGTATAAGATACTAATATGGGGTCCAGGGTATGTTTGTGTCTCCACAGGAAAAGGGAATGCGTGGATTCCCATTAGAAGGATCCGTAGGTGTAAACCGATGTCGGAGACGGTGGAGACGCAGGAGGCGGAGACCCCGGAGAGCCCGGAGACCCCGGAGAAGGATCATGCACCACCTGAGTCTGCTGCTGACAGCTTTAACCCTGCTGCCCAGAGAGGAAGCAGCACTCATCCCAACATTGCTGACCACTCCATCTAGGCATCTCTTTCCAGCGGCTGAAGGAGGACTTTGATATCACAAACCCAGAACACTGGGGGGTAAGGGGTGACCAACTTTTCGGGAGATGACCAACTTTTCGCTTGAATACCACAGGCTTGGCCATTCAGGCTTGGCCGTTGAGATCCATTTGCATGACTGAGGGGGTGGTGATGTGTAAGGCGCCAGCATTAGCTGCTTCTCTTAGAATATGCTTTGGAATTAGTGATTGCCCTTTCTCTTGCTGTAACTCAGCCATTTAGCTTCATCTTTGTTTTATTTGATGCCTCTCTTTGTCAGTTGTGCTAGCTGCAGATTTCTGTGTAAATGAAGTCTTGTTGTGGGGTACTCATATGCTAAAGGCCTTCCTAATCCACTCAGCCTCCAGCCACTATTTGCTCTAGAGCCATGTGCGCAGCGCAAAACAAAAAGGGGGAGATGCTGGGGATGGAAGCTCAATTCCAGGTGGACAGTCTCAGGTGGGTAAAGGTGGGAACTTCTAAATCTTAGAGTTCTCACGAGACCCCCAGGAAACGACTGGGAATCGAGGTGAACCGAGCTATCTCGTGTATTTCCGCCTCTTCCCGTGAGAAACGTGATGGGAGAGAACTCTCCCCGCCCTCGAGATTGTCCCGGATCTGGGCACACTATTGTTATCTAACAGCATGGTATTCAGATGCAAACTATGCTGCTGGAGAGTTTAAGTAGGATCAGGAAAGCCTGAAAGTTCTCTTGGGAGGAGGGGCGCGGAGCGGACAGGACAACAAGGCTCCGCTTTTCCTCTCTCCTCTCTCCCCTCCCCCTCTCTCCCCACTTATACTTCTACTTCCAATCTCTTATTGTAAGATCTTTGCCTCCTTGGGAGATTCTTCACTCCCTCCTAAGGAAGAATTCCCCTGCACTTGTAACTAGACCCTGAAATAAAGCTCAACCCTTGTTCGACTCTGGAACGTCCTTTCTCTCGTACGAGCATCTGGTTTAGCCAACCGAAGACCTCCGATAGATGTAAGGGAAGACTCGGGTAGCCCTCAGGCCTCTAGGCCTGGCAGAACTCCCTTGGAAAAAATTTCCAGAACCAGATGGATTTATGAGTGAATTTTACCAAACATTTAAAGTACAGTTTATTCTAATATTATATAGACTATTTGGGAAAAATCCTAAAGAAGGAAAAATACCAAGTTCTTTTTGTGATACAAATATGGTTCTGATATGTAAACCAGGAAGAAGCAAAACAGAAAAAGAAAATTACAGAACAATTTCTCTAATGAATATAGATGTAAAAATTTTAAATAAGATATTAGTAAAAAAAATACAGTAAATTATCATGGGAATAATACATTATGATCAGGTAGGATTTATAGCAGGAATTCAGGGCTGGTTCAATATTAGAAAAACTATTAGCATTATTAGTAATGTTAACAACAAAACTAATAGAAATCACAAGATTATCTCAATAGATGAAGAAAAAGCTTTTGACAAAACACAGCACCCATTCCTATTGAAAATATTGGAAAGAATAGGAATAAATGGAACTTTCCATAAAATAAGCAGCTTCTACCCAAAACCATCAGCAAGCATTATTTCCAATGGGGAAAGGCTATATGCATTTCCAATAAGATGAGGGGTGAAACAAGGATGTCCATTATCACCAGTGTTATGAAACATGGTATTAGAAATGCTAACTGTAGCAATAAGAGAAGAAAAATAAATTGAAGGAATTAGAATAGGAAAAGAAGAAACCATTATCACTCTTTGCAGATGGTGTGATGATATACTTAGAGAATCCCAGAGAATCAACTAAAGAACTACTTGAAATGACAAACAATTTTGGCAAAATTGCAGGTTACAAAATAAATCCATATAAATCATCTGTATTTCTATATATTACTAACAAATCCCAACAGCAAGAGATAGAAAGAGAAATACCATTTAAAACTATGGTAGCCACTATAAAATCTCTAGGATTCTACCTGTCAAAACAAACCCAAGGACTATATGAACAGAATTACAAAACTTTATTCACACAAATAAAGTCAGATCTACGTAAGTAGAAAACCATCAGATGTTTCTGGGTAGGCTGTGCTAACATAATAAAAATGACAATTCTACCTAAATTAATTTAATTATTCAGTACCACACCAATCAAACTACCAGATAATTTCTAGAGCTGGAAAAAATAATATCAAAATTCATCTGAAAGAACAAAAGGTCCAGAATGTCAAGGCAACTAATGAAAAGAAATGCTAGAAAAAGTGGCCTCACCCTACCAGATCTTTTATTGTACTATAAAGCAACAATCATCAAAACCACTTGGCACTGGCTAAGAAACAGAGGGGTAGATCAGTGGAATAAGTTAGGTACTCAAGACACAGTAGTCTATGAATATAGCACACTACTGTTTGATAAACCCAAGGACCCCACCTTCTGGGAAAAGAACTCAGTGTTTGACAAAATTGCTGGGAAAAGTGTATAACAGCATGGAGGAAACTGGGCATAGATCAATGCCCGACAATGTACAGAAGAATAAAGTTCAAATGCATACATGATCTAGGTATAAAGATTGATACTATAAACAATTTAGGGGAGTAATGAGTAGTGTGTTTGTCAAATTTATGGAGAATGGAGAAATTTGTGACCCAATAAGAGATAGAGAACATTAATAAAGTGCAGCATGGATAATTTTGATTAAATTACAGTGAAAAGTTTTTCCACAAACCCAATACAACCAAGATTAGGAGACGAGAAGAATACTGTGAAAGAATTTTTACAACTGGTGTCTATGATATATGCCTCATTTCTAAAATATATAGAGAACTGAATCAAATGTACAAGAATACAAGTCATTCCCCAATTAGAAAACGGTCAAAGGATATGAACAGGCAGTTTCCAGAGAAAGAAATTAATGCTATCTATAGTCATATGAGAAAATGCTCTAAATCACTATTGGTTAGAGAGATGCAAATCAAAACAACTTTGAGATACCACATCACACCTATCAGATTGGCCAAAATGGCAAAACAGGAAGATGGGAAATGTTGGAGAAGATGTAGGAGAGTTGGAACACTAATTCATTGTTAGTGGAGCTGTGAGCTAATCCAACCATTCTAGACAGCAATTTGGAATGTGCATACCCTTTGACCTAGCAGTATTGCTTCGAGGACGGCATCCTCACGAGATCATAAATATTGGAAAGGGTCCCATATGTACAAAAATATTTATAGCAGCATTTTTTTGTGGTGGAAAAAAAGTAGAAATCAAGGGGATATCCCTCAAGTGGAGAATGGTTGAATAAATTGTGGTATATGAATGTAATGGAATACTATTTTGCTATGAGAAACAATGAACATAAAGACTTCAGGGAAGCCTGGAAAGAGTTATATCAACTAGTGCAGAGTGAAAGGAGCATAACCAAGAGCACTTTGTACACAGCAACAACCACAGTGTTCGAGGAATTTTTCTGGTAAACTTAGTACTTCATTGCAATGCAAGGACTTAAAAATTTCCAATGAATTCTTGAGACAAAACTCCTTCCACATCCAGAGAAAAATTATCACAGATAGAAACAGACTGTTTTCTTTTGTATTATATTATGTTTTATTTTGCTTTATGGTTTCTTCCATTCCTTTTAATTCTTCTATGGAACATGTGTTTAATAAGAATGTACATGTAGAATCTATATAACATTGTACATTGTCTCAGGATAGGGTGGGGAGGTAGAGGGGAATGAATGAGGTGGAGGGAGGGGAAAATATCTAAGATATATGGAAGTGATTGTCAGACACTGAAACCAAATAAAATAATCAATTTAAAAAATAAAATAAAAAAATAAAGGAGACATTTATAGTAAAAAAAAAAAAATGGAAAAGGAAATCCAAAAGCTTACTGAAGAGAATAATTCCTTCAAAATTAGAATGGATCAAATTGAAGGTAATGATCTTATGGGAAATCAAGAAATTATAAAACAGAACCTAATGAATGAAAATATAGAAGACAATGTAATATCTTATTAAAAAAACCACTGACCTGGAAGATAGATATGAGAGAGAGAATTTTAAAATTATTGGACTACCTGAAAACCATGATAAAAAAAAAATTAGAAATTATCTTTCAAGAAATTATCAAGGAAAACTGCCCTGATATTCTATAACCAGAGAGTAAAATAGAAATGGAAAGCATCTACCAATTTCCTCTTGAAAATTACCCCAAAAGGAAAACTCCTAGGACTATTGTAGCAAATTCCAGAGTTCCCAGGTAAAGGAGAAAATATTGTAAGCAGCCAGAAAGATATTATTCGAATATTGTGGAAATATAATCAGGATAACACAAGATCTAGCAGCTATTAGGGGATAGAAGGTGTGGGAATACGATATTACACAGTTCAGAGGAGGTAGGATTAAAACTAACAATCCCCTACCCAGAAAAACTGAATGTAATGCTTCAGAGGGAATAAAGGAAATTTCAATGAAATAGAGGACTTTCAAGCATTCCTGATGGAAAAAACAGAGCTGAATTGAAAATTTAAATTTATTGTGGAGACAATTAGGTCAAGAGCTTGTGAAATTAGCAAACATAAATATTAATTGTGTCTCAGTTGGTTAATGTTTAAAAAAAAAATTCTTTTGTGGTCCATATTGTAAATGCTTTGAAAAGAAATAACACCGGACCAAAAGTTTGAATTGTTTTAGCTGTTATAAACTGTGTTAAAAATTTAAAATAAAATTTAAAAAAAAGTTGACAAAAACGGAAAATGACAGTGCTGGAGAGGCTGTGGGGAAACAATCACATTGATTGGTGTAGCAATGAATTAATTGGTCCAGCCATTCTGGAAAACAATTTGGAACTGTGCCCTCAAAGTTACTCAACTGTACATGCTTTTGGCCCAGCAATATCTATGAGGCTACAACCCAAATAGAAGAAAGAAAGGGGAAACAGTCTTATCTGTAAAAACAAAACAAAACAAAACAAAAAAACAATTTAAAAAATCATAGCAGCTCTTGTTATGGTAGCAAAGAGCAAGAAACTAGGGGGTGCCTATCAATGGGGAAATGCTAAAGATTATAGGATGGGAATGTAGTGGAACACTATTGTTCTGTAAGAAATAAAAATGGTTGCAGAGAAGCCTGAGAAGAAGAGTATGAACTATCGCAAAGTGAAAAGGACAGAACCAGAACATTTGAAGATGTGGCATCATTATAATGAAAAAAAAAACAAAACAATTTTGAGGTTTAAGAATTCTAATCAATGAAAAGATCTTCCCACAATACCAAAGAAGAAGGATGTAAAGTACCGTTGCCCATCTTCTGGTAAAGAGATTATGAATTCTAATGTGAAGAAAGAGACCATTTTTTTTCTTGTATGTGGCCAATGTGGGGATCTACTTTGCATGACTATGTTTATTTATTATAAATATTTTCTTCCCATGAGGTAATGGTGGGAGAGGAATAGATGGGAGGAAAAAAAATGTTTGATAATTGAAAAACATTTAATTAATTAAAAAATAAAGAAAGGAATCCTCTTAAAAAAAAAAAGAAAATTTAAATTTCAGATGCAAAAATCAAGAAAAGGATGAAAAGGGAAATTGAAAAGAGAAGCCAAGCTCTTTTACCTTCCAGAAAATCATTTTCTAAGCCCTCATATTCTTTAATGTAGAAGCTGCTAAGTCCTGTGTAATACTGACTGTGGCTCAGCATTGGTACTGGAATTGTTTCTTTCTAGCTGCTTGCAATATTTTCTCCTTGACCTGAGAGCTCTGGAATTTCTCTACAATGTTTCATGGAGTTTTCTTTTTGGAATCTCTTTCAGGAAATCATCAGTGGATTCTCTCAATGACTATTTAACCCTCTGGTTCTAAGATCTCAGGGTAATTTTCCTTGATAATTTCCTGAAATGTTCTTTATTTGATTATGGCATTCAGATAGTCCAATAATTTTTAATTTTTTTCTCTGGGGTCTCTCTTCTGGGTTAATTGTTTTTCCTGATCATGTATTTTACATTTTCTTCTATTTTTTTTAATTAAAAAAAAAAAAGATTGACTAATTCTTGTTATTTCATAGTCATTATTCTTTACTTTCCCAGTTCTATTTTTTAATGAATTATTTCTTCAGTTAGGTTTTTTACTTCCTTTTCTTCAGAGAATTTTTACCCCTTTGGATAATTATGTTTTTTAAAGGATTGCTTTCTTCAATCAAATTTTATCCTTCCTTTTCCAGGTTATTAACTCTTTCTTGCATAATTCTCATTTGTTTTCCCATTTTTACTCCTATCTCTCTTACTTGTTTTTCAAAATTCTTTATGACCTCTTTCAGGAAAACTTTTGGGCTGAAGACTAATTCATATTCCCATTTGAGGGGAATTGTTGGCATTTTGACATTCTTTTCTTCTTTGTCTTTTCGTCTTCCCTGTCATCATAGTAACTTTCTGTGGTCAGGGATGTTTTGTCATTTTTAATCATCTTTTGCCTAGTTCATGACTTTTAAAGGTGACATATTCTCCTGGTCATCAGAATCACTCTCCCAAGCTTCTTTTGCTGGAGCCAGAGGTCTGGTCACTGATTTTCTATGCTAGGTCCTTAGGGGCTGGCAACTTGCCAACTGTTCTAGGGTGGCCCAGTCTAATCATGTCTGTTGTGCCAGGGCTTCTGGAGCTGTCAGTTTGCTTTCTGCACTGGGTCTGGCCTGCTGTGCCAATGGCCTGCTGAACCAGAACAGAGGGCCTTGGGTTACTGATCTGTGCTGTGACTAAGAGCCTCCAGTTGACTTGCCTGGAAATCATCTGCACTGGGCCACATTGCCATTATATCCAAGTGAGACAGACGTTTCCTGAAGTTTTTCTAAGTTATCTTCAGCTGGAAAACTGTTTCACTTTCTCTTTTTGGGGGTTCTGTTACTTTGGAATGCAATTAGAATCTTGATTTAACATTATTTCCAAGGAAAACTGGGGAGAGCACAGGCAACTTCCTGGGTTTTCTTCACCATGTCGGTTCCATCCCCTCCCTGATTTTTTTTTGGTAATAGATATCAGCTATGGAAGTCACAAACAATGTGTTTCTACTGGTTGACTAAGTAACAATAATATTGATTTATCTTGACTATTTTTTTTTTACCAGACTGCAAGTTTCTCAGGTAAAAAAAATGTTTTATGTGGAAATAAATTTTAGTTTCCCTAAATATGACCTAGCATCCTATACATGAGACATTAGGAGGAAAATACTTTGTGCAAAAATTGTGTATAATAAATGGGCCTGAGATTTACTGAAACTTCACAAACCTTGTCAATAAATCACAAGAAAATGAATAGCCATTTCAGAGAAAAAAATATTCCCCCTTTCAATATTAGAAAATAGTTTTTGCGTGAGGTTGTTGATACATTGACATATGAAGGAAGTTATAGATACTATCCTTTCAAGCAACAGTATTGATATGATTACATGAAGAAAAAATAGCCATCAGCCACGGAAAAATTATTTTCCCCATAAAGTGACAAAAATATTTCAAAAAATAAAATATTTCCTCATCTCCAAATTTAGGTGCCTAAAAAGACTGTTACAGAATTCTCTTCGGACATCAAAAATGGTGGTTGTTGGGGAATTTATAAATGATAATGCATATTTATAAATTCGCGTAAAGTCCAGAATAATATTATTAACATCTTAATGAGAGGTAGAAGGGGATGTCATCCTGGTGAATGTTCAAAGACTGACATTTAAACAGTAATAGAAAGAATTTCAAGATAGGAAACCAAGGTTATGACAGTTCTATATGCCATTATTCCTAAATACATGTCTACAACTGATTGGTATTGAGAAGAGAATTATGATTGTTTTTATAACTGACCTGATATGTTTAATGAATATACTGATAGATTTGATACCCAGAACTGCCTTTTCTAGCTTGAGTCAGACTTAGAATTAAGATTAAAATGATCAATGCTCTTAATCACTGGCATCTTTTTGGCTGTGCACCTGAAGTGAAGGGGATCAAAGACTGTAGAACCTGTTCCCATCACAGAACTTGGACCCTCTGGTCCTGTGATTCATCAAGTAACAACCTTCAAAGACAAACAATGCTGTTCCTACAGAACTTCATGACACCTATATCTTAATATTATCACAATGTGATATCCTTGAGATCAGGAACTGTTTTGCCTTTCTTTTCATAGAGCTTAGTACATTGCTTGGCACAAGTGTTCAATAAATGCTTCCTCACTGACTGATTTTGTGTAACTATAACTCACAATCCAAATACACTTACAGTGGTTAAACAAGTCAACCATACCAATTTTGGAATAACTGCTGTGGAAACATAGTAAAGAAGGAAAATGTAAGAAGAGGGCCAAGGAAATATCACCAAAGAAATCCACTATAGTCTCAGCACTCAATGAAGCTACAATCTAGACAAGATATGCACACATGAAACATTTAAATATTTCTACAAGAAACTTTCCCACAAACCATCTTAATTCTAGTGCATTTTCTCTTTTATTTTTCCCCTGTTTATCCTGTGTATATTTTGTGCGTTTGTTTCCTTGTTATCTCCCCTATATGATTGTGAACTCCTTGAGGGCATGGACAGCCTTTTGTCACTTTTACTGGGCTTCCCAAAAAAGTCTTACTGCAGTTTTAAGATTTAATTATTCAAAACTGTACGAAGATCTTTAGGATACTGGATACAGAATAGGTGGAAGATATTCTCAGGGGGGAACACCTTTAGTAGATGCTGAGATCCAAGTTAAATCTTGAAGGAAGCTAAGGGTGGAGGGAAGGAAAGAGAGAATTCTATGCATGAAGGAGAGCCAGGGTCAAGGCAAATGGGCAATGGAGTGCTATGCTTGAGGAACATCCATTAAGTCAGTGTAGCCAGATGCTAAACAGGTATGCAGAAAAGTAAAGTGTAAGAAGGCTGTATCTCTGTAAGTATTTTTATCTTTACCATGGCCTGTGCTCTCTCCTACTTGGATGTATATAACATTAGTTATATTAGTTATAAAGCATTACATATAAACTCTTTTTATTTTATGTTAATATCCATGAAGCATTTTTTAAATGACTACATGAGCTGTCCTGAAATTTGGGAGATATTAGGTATATATGAATATCCAACACCGTATATTGACTTTACTTTAAAAAAAACAAAATTTCCCACAGTATCCTGAACCATCTCCAGTAAACCTATTCTATATCTGGCCACTGGACCTAGATGGCTCTGGAGGAGAAAGTAAAGATAGTGATTTTGCACAGCCTTCCCTCATTCAAATCTGATTCAATGCAAGTCATGACATCACCTCCCTGATACTTGCAGGATGAAGGACAAACCATAACCTGTAAGTACTCTGAGCTGCCCCAATGGGGACCCAGCTCGTCAGTTCCAATTGGGCAACTCAGCTTCTCCTCTTCTCTCCTTTCTATTCCTCACCTTCCTCTCTCCTCTCCTGAAATCATGTATCATACACTTACTTGTGGGTGTTCCACCTGAAGAAAGGTAAATTTTGATGGCTAGTTCTCTTGGAGGTACTGGTTAGATTTCTTTCTCAAAGATCATGCCTTAAAGTCAGTTCACTATGGATCTAATTAATTGGACAACAATAGGTCCCTGCCTAAGCACCACCTAATGGTTACTTTTGGGACCCTCTTGTCTCAGAGTGAATGTATATAGTATTTGTTTCTCTTTTATCCAGCAAGTCTGAGGGCTTCCTCTCCCAGTTTTATTTTTTTAAAGGGGTCATCCCTTGACTCACTTCCTCAGCAGGCCTATTAACTGAATGGGCATTGTCTCACCCAAAATGAGAACTTGGAAAGCCTTTAGTTTGAAAGGACGAAGTTCTTCCACTGCATCCTGGGTCATCTCCAGTCATCTGATATACATCTGGCCATTGAATCCAGATGGCTCTGGAGGAGAAAATGAGGCTGGTGATTTTGTATAACCCTCCCTCAAATCTAATTCAATAAAACTCATGTCATCAACTCCGTGATATCATAGTACTCTGTATCTCCAAGTCAATATTCACAGCACTGGTGGTGACTGTGATAATGCTGGCATAGTTCTCAATTACAAAGTATAAAAGATTCTCCATACAGAAGGAAGATGAAAAACATTTATTTAGACACCAGAAAACCAAATTCCAGAACCAAAAAGTTAAATCTGTCATTGTGACCAAGAAGTCAATAAGCATGATCACTGCAGGGGGCAAAACCATTCCCAAGCCTGCCTTAAATCTACTGGTCCTTCTCACAAGGAAACACTTATGAACCTGAGCCTTGCCATGCTTGCCTGCCTGTATCATCTCTCCTCTGTCCAAACTATTCTCATTCACTTTCTCCAGATTCTGTTCCACCCTTCCTGTTCTATCTAATCAGCAAACTCCTCCCACCACATTTAACTTAGGCTTCCAGGTGATTTAAGTAGGTCACATGAGCTTTTTAATGAACAAGAAAGGTCTTGCCATTTAAATTGCTATTACATACTCTTCAAAAACAAAGGACAAACCAAATAACCTTACTATTGTAGGATTTGTTGGCTGGTCTTGTGTATTGATAAGCACCCTAACATACAGGGGCCTGTTAGCACAGATTCTTAGATGTGCATTTATAAAAGGAAAGGCAACTTTCAAGAGGCTAAGAATCACTTTAATCAGTCACATGTATCATTCCTTTAACCAAGTACCAGCGATATTTAACCAATATCATTCAGTTAGTTCAGGGAGTCCGCACCCTGTACTTCAAAGAAAACAAAGAGAAATCAAAAGATCAACAAACATAGCTTTCTCTGCCTGAATTCAACAAACAACTGGACCCCAACTGTCTGACCATAGTTACCAGAGGGGGAAGTATGACATCTGGGTTCTCAAAGTTGGCTTGAACAGCTTTTCAGAGACCTCATCTGGCACTCAAACCTTCTTATAAGAACTAAGCCCCAAAATAAAACCTCAGTTCAGATTATTTATACTTTTTTTTAGAGCCAGAGGGCATTACAACTCTTTGACCCAATGCCTCAACAGGAAAAAAAAAAAAAAAAGAGGTACTTGGGACCCTCCTACAAAACAATTCCCCTAAACAAGCTTTCCCACAATGAGCAGGCCTATCAATGGGTAGGAAAGCTCTTTAATCACATTAAAATAATTAACAATACAAATACATACACAGTTAAAGAAACCATAAAGATTCTTAATTGATAAAGGCAAGATTCAATCAGAGGCACTTGATTACTAAAACAAAAACAGAAAAAGATCCTATTTTGACTGCCATCACATCTTGGGAAACCACTCTGACCCTGGAAATCATTGTTTATAGTCCAACTTTCCCCCTCCCTTCCCATTGTGATCTATTTCTATAATCTCAGCCTTCAGTTTAGCACCATAGAATTATGATCAGGAGGACTGCTGATATGCAAATCTGTTCCTCATAATGAAATTAATTAAATGTCTACCTGATTACAAATACTGTCTCTGATCAGCTATTCCATCATTCTAAGATGGAAGACTGGGTCTGTAAAATCCTGTTAACAATATATAACCTTTAAAAGTATTTTAGGTAAAATTATGTATAGAATTTATAGAGAGACGGTCTCATTGTATATAATAATGTTGTTTTTTGTTTTTTGTTTTTTTGTAACTCTGACGTTCTGGTCAACCACAACCATTATGTTTGTCACATCAAGCAGGATTCATGAGAGAGTGATGGATGTCATAAAATAGCTTGAAATTCTCATATGTCCACAACAGTTGAAGGAATTGAGAAACTTTATTGTAGAAATGAGGTAGCAGGCAGGCATCATCATTTTCTTTAAATATCCAGGATGATTGTCCATGGTAAATGGATTAGATATTTTTTTCTTAAATGTTTTGGCCTGAGAAGCAGATCCAGTGTAAACTTAGAAGTTAGATTTCAGTTTGATAAATAAACATTTTAGTGAATAGGTACAAATTGAAACATGGAATAATTTGCTTTATGTGGTAA
Source organism: Notamacropus eugenii (assembly GCF_028372415.1). NCBI lineage: Eukaryota > Metazoa > Chordata > Mammalia > Diprotodontia > Macropodidae > Notamacropus > Notamacropus eugenii. The sequence continues at coordinate 688,678,451 of NC_092872.1, forward strand.
TGAATTTCCCATCCTTAAAGATACTAGAGCAGAAGTTAGCTATATTCTCAGTAATTTAGATGGGATTTCTGTTCACGTAGATGTTAGAATACATGGCATTTGAGGAACCCCTTTTTCCTCCTAAGATTCTCTGATTTACTAATTATTTGCCCAGTGAACCTTACCTTCTTCCACATTGTTCAAACAAATGGGATCTAAGAAGTAGAGTTCAACAATTGTTCATGCTAAATAGAGAAACCTGGAGATTTTAGTGGTTATCTACCTGAATATAATCCCCCAAAAGTCATATGAAAGAAAAAAAGGCCAGTGCAATCAGAACCTTTTAAAATAAGCATTGAAGAGAAATTAGTTGATTTCCAGAACTAAGATGTAAGATGAACTTCAAGGACAAGTTGTCCAATGCCAGTGTTTTACAGATGAGGAAACTGACACCCAGAGTGCTGAAATGACTAGTCATATATTTAGAAAATGCAAAGCTAAGTTTAAATTTCTGTCCTCAAAAACCAGAACTGGTGTTCAAACTGCTATCTCTTGCATCCAGAACAAAGATGATAAAAGTTCTGCTACCCTCTGCTTTGTTATGTCAACCTGAGGAGTACTGAGTACGTTTATAGTTGAAACCTTTTAGGATAGTCCAATGGGGATCTCCAGCAGAATGCTTTTGGGATGATGCCAGGTACAGAAGTGGCACGGAGCCCAAAATAGCACCACTGGTGAAGGATATTTGGCACCAAACCTCATTTTATTTAGAGAAGGTAGTGATTCAAGATCAGTGCCACCTAGAGTTTAGTACAGACTGAGACTTGCTATGAATTTTACTTAGAAATGAGATGAAAGATCACTGAAGAATATGACTAACTTCTCATGCTCTTTATCATTGAGGAATACTATGACTATTCTGCTTGCTCCTTGATTTATATAACCCATGAAATTGTTCTGTGTGGGGAGGAGGGGTTACCTGAACAGAACACATGAGGTAAGAAAAGAAAGTAATATTAATATCAGTCTCAGTGAAGTGTAGGTAAGTGCATCTTTTTTTTTTTTACCTTTTTTTAGCCTTATGCCCAATTTTAATATTTATTATATTTTGTACAATATTAACAAAACTGCCTTGGTCATTGATATATACTCCCTTCTCAACTTCCTTTGGCTCTCTGAATATGTCATGATTTTTTTTCTTGCCTTTCTTCTTTTTTCTTGGGTGCATCGGTAACATCTACCAACTTCTGCTGACCAACCAAATCATAAGACACCTTCCTATAAAAACACTAAGCAAAGCACAAATATCAAATGAATGGAAGTCAGAGAATCAAATTTGATTAAAATAAAATGATTTTTTTCTAACAACTTCACTAACCAAAAAGTGTATTTGGCTCTCTTGGGAGCATTTCCTCATCACTTGAGTTCCTCAGGTAGAGTTTAGATGACCCCTTCTTGTCTCTTATAAAGAGAATGCCTGCTTAATTCTGAATCCTCAAAAATTTCAGATAAATGTCTTCCAACTTTCAAATTCTATGACTCTACAGCACTATATTTAAGCCAATATGATAGACATCCATGGTTTCTTTCAGGCTAAGGATCTCACAGTTCAGCAAGTCTCACCCTCCATGAGAAATATGTTCCATCTATAAACAATAGATAAATGCAGGGGATTGAATAAGTTACATAAGTGTTACCAGATTTTCAAGGATCACACAATAGTAAGCACTAAAAGTGCAACTGATTGTTTCCAAGTCCAGCAATCTAGTCATTACACCATGCAGTTCTTCATATCAGTTTCTATTCTATTCATTTCATTAGATTCACCCTAGCATCTTTTCAACATAATATATTTTGAATTCAACATAAGAGGAGAGTTTCTAAACAATATTGTAGTAATTTTCTCACATAGCCTAAACACAGTATGGCTAGTTACCCTTCCAAGTGGACACATACTATTTAGGGGAAAAGATTCTACACCCATTTTCTCTTTCTCATTTTTTTTTCATTTTAAATTCACTGAGTATGAAATTCCAAGTCATATCTTCTTTTTTTGAGTGTAATTAGGCAGAACTGAGAGCTTGCCTCTTTCAGCAGATGCCTTACAGATGGACACAGCCTCTTTTTTTTTTCTTTAAACATAACCAAATGTCATGTTCCATTTACAGAGATAGGAACACTTATGCAAATTCCAAGAGTAGGCAGGTGCAGGAGCAAGTTTCTTAATGCCATTTACTCTGAAAATTATGTAAAACCTCTAAAGCTTTGCTTTTTATAGCAGATTTAAGATTTTTTGTTCAAGATTTGTGAACAATAACACATGCTGCAGATGGGAAATAAAATGGATATCCTGTAGGAAGTGGTTTCATTTTGATGTAGAGATCAAGTGGCTTTAAGACCTTCTTTGAGAAAACAACTAGTCCACAAAGTGAGATTATTTTGGGAGGTTCTAGAAGGAGAGGTATGGAGAGGTATTTTGCCTTCTCTCTGAAGAGACAGATGTGAGAGAATGACAGGCATGTAGGCTAGCCAAGAAGATGGCATAGGCCTGTGGGACTCCATCTGGGCTCTTTTCTTTGGCATGAAAAACCTGTCAGAATCCTTTCCTCAAGAGAGGAAGTGATGCCAGCTCTTTCCTCAATGGCCTGAAATGATGAGGTCTATGTGACCTATCTGTCCAGCAACGCTATTAGGCTACAATAATTGGAATTTATTTTAGGTTGGATTTAGTGACTACACAACCTTGGTCCTGTGCCACAGACATTGGTCACAGGCTATTCCTTTGCTCAAGTTCAACTAATTGACATTTCAAGCACCTTTCATCCAAATGGAATTTTCCCTGATAAAATCTTTGAATAACCTTCTCTTTGCCAAGCACAGAACTAGGATAAAATTTTATGAGTTATCCTGGGGTGAACACTGGAAATAACAGAAGACTTGGAGTAAGAAGATAGGAGGTGAAGCCTTGGTTCTGCCACAAACAGTGAGACTTGGAGCAAGTCACAATGCCACCTTTGAACCTAAATTATCTTATCTGTAAAGTGGGGAATAATTAATACTTCCATTATCCATCTCATTGCAATGTTGTTATGATCATGTCAGCTCTTATTACTAGGTATTATTAAGGTGAACTGAAAGATTCTACTGAAAATATGAGAAGTTCAAATTTCTATAGAATGTTATTGCCTATGATAATGACAGAAGTACAATTCATTCATTCCTTTTTACAGTAAGCATTTCCTGTGTACACATGACTGTTAGCTCTTTTTGGGGAGAAGATACAAAAGGAAGTAACAAAATCCAAAAACTGTATTTTTAATTTTTTTTTAGAGAGAGACAGAGATGAGAGAAATACATACAGAGAGAGAGAGAGAGAGAGAGAGAGAGAGAGAGAGAGAGAGAGAGAGAGAGGAAGAGAGAGAGAGAGAGACAGAGAGACAGAGAGAGACAGAGACAGAGACAGAGACAGAGACAGAGACAGAGAGAGTTTTTATGCATGTGCATGTTTTGTGCATCAGGAGTCACAGATGATGGTTCTACATTCACAGATGTAGAGTATCATTTTGAGGCCCCTTACCATCTTGAATTTTATTCTCTTGATACCTCACAGATTGTCTATGTTATCTTAATATATGGTACTCAAAAGTATAGTTCAAATCAGGGATCTGGGTTTCTGCACTATGGTCATTTAATATGCGAGGCTGGGCAAGGGTAAAACAGTTTTCAGAAGGAATGGTAGTATAATCATGGGATTTCAGAGTAGAAAAGAACATCACAGTCATCTTATCCAACCCCTTCCACTCTACAAAGAATATTCTCCCTAAAATATTGTTTAAAATTTGTCTTCCATTTTGCCTTATAGTCCTCTTGTGAAAGGGAACTTTTCTTTTTAATTTTAGTTCATCTCACTTCTAAGTAGTTGTATTTGTTCAGAAAATTTTTGGTTTTTTCCTGTACTAAAATCTACTTCTCTTCAAGTGATGACCATGTCTATTAGTTGTACCCTTTAAATTCAAACATAATATGTCTAAATCCTTTTCTTCATATTAATCCTTCATATAGTTGATAATAGTTTTTACAATGCTCCTCATTTTTCTCATTTATAGAATAAACCCTCTTGGGCAATTGCTTTTGTAGACCAATTGTGCAAAACTCACATTGAAAAAATTCCTTTGTAGGCTGCATATTGACTTGGAAAATAAAATTCGAGTATTATCTATTGAGCATTGTATTTTGATCTTGTTAGCTATTTCTGAATTACATTCTTTCCCATCTTAGGCCACACATAGGTTTGTTCTGTGCTACAAGGGGCCATAGGCAGGTCCTTAACTTTGATAATGTGGTTGAAGAACTTCACTTTGAGGCTTCTCAACATCTTGACCCCTGTTCTCTGGACTTCTGCCAGATTGTCAATGTTATTCTTAGTAGGTGGAATTCAGAGGGCAATCCAGAAGCATACCTGACCCTTCATAAACTTCAAATTATATATTTTCAGATTTAGATTTCTCAATTTAGATATCCCCATGGCTGCAATTTAGGATTTTCTTATCTAACCCACTTTTTTTTTTTAAATTCCTCCTGATCATCTTACTTTTGGTTAACTGATTTAGTACTTTCCTTTCATTTCCAAATGCTTTTTTTCTTATTTAGGGCAGCTTGGTGGTACAATGGATAGCTTGCTTGGCTTGGAGTCATGAAGACTCATCTTCAGAAGTTCAAATTTGGCCTCAGACAGGTACTAGTTCTGTGACCCTGAGAAAACCCTGTTTCCTTCAGTTTCCTCGTGTAAAGTGAGGTGGAGAAGAAAATGGCAAACTGCTCCAGTATCTGTGACAAGAAAGCTGCATTCACAAATTGTTGCACACAAATACAAACAAACAATAGCAACAAATTTCTCATTTTGTTTCACAAGTTTTGCAATTTTTTCTCCTATTGGCAACAGTGACTTCACTTGTAGTTTTCAGGGACTGCCATAGACCTTGGCCTTGGTGGTTATACAATACTCTACCACAATTATAAACTTTAATTTGCTCTGATCTTCCAATTATAACTATAAATTTGAATGCCTTTAACAATGGTCCCAACTAGAAATAAACCCTCTCTCTTCTTAAACACCTTCAGTGGCCAAATGAATCTCTTCCTCTTAAAGCAATGGATTACAGTATTAGATGTTTCTGTTAGGAAGTTCTTCTTCATATACATCCAAATATCTATTTACTTCCTGGCACCATTTCACTTCCATCACTCTTAATTATCTTGATCAAACAAAGCAAATCAATACTAAAATATCTTCTGCTTGAGGACTCAACAAATACAAGACTGATTGATTTCACTGAAGTATTCTTTGTCAAATTCAGCATTTCCAGTCTCATCAGCTTTTCATTATCATATGTTGAATTTGGAATTAGAAGACTAGAAATTGAATCTTTACTAGCTATATGACTTTGAGTAAGACATTTTAATTCTCTGGACCTCCATTGCCTCATAGTTGAAATGAGAGGGTTAACTAAATTGATCTCTAAGGTCCCCTCCACTATAAATCTCATAATCTTTTGTTTGTAAATCCCTTTACCACCTTCCATGACATTGAACCAAAATATCTTGAAATTCGGAAGGATATATATGCATGAAATAATTAGTGAATGATTTTAGAACAATAGCAATACATGAACAATTGTCATGATTTATTTGAAATATTTATATTTTGTCTATCCTTCTGCATGGGGTAGTCATAAAAATACAGTAGCTTGCAAATGAGCAGTGAATTCATATTCTAGGACCAACACTCTTCTTTTAGGCAAATTATTGGAGTCAGCAGAAAGAAATCAGCCAAAAGAATAGTACACTTTTTAATAAGGTGACTTTTTGTGTGTTAATTCTCTGGAGACAAACATGCCACCTTGTTATGCCAAGTTCGATTGGGTTAGCCATGTTCTTTGATGCTATAACCCAATAAGAATGCTAGATCCAATTAGAGTCCCCCTAGACTGATGCCTCAGCCAGACCACTGGAAAAATCAATACCATTTATTTAAAATGAGTTTGTTTTTCTTTTCCTTAGATTTTGTTCCTGGGGCATCTCACATACTTTGTGAATTTAGTCCAATGTGCTCTTTCCACTTTTCCCTTGAAATGAAAAAACAAAACAAAACAAAAACCTAAGAATGTCAAATAAAATTATTCAAATTAGTGTTGTCACATTCATTAACATGAAATAGCAAAATGCAGTAGAAAGAATATTGGCTGTGAATTCAGGAGACCTGGGCTCAAATCCCAGGTTGACTATGTATTAGCTGAGTGAAATTAAAGTTAGTCTTTCTAGTCCACAGTTTTCTGATGTGCAGAAAAATAATCTCATAGATTCTTTCCTATTTGTATATTTTGTGATTGTCAGTGCTGTTGGGTTTTCTTAAGTACAAATCTAAAAGTCATATTACCTTGGAGTCCATCAAATCCATGTATACCTACACAGAAATCTATTCTGTAGTATCCTTGGTGGATGATCATATACCTCGTGCTGGTAGACCTTTCTTGATTACAGCAGCTCTCTCTACCTTCCTGTCTCTGTCTCTGTCTCTGTCTCTGTCTCTGTCTCTCTGTCTCTCTGTCTCTCTGTCTCTCTGTCTGTCTCTGTCTCTGTCTCTCTCTGTCTCTCTGTCTCTCTGTCTCTCTGTCTCTGTCTCTCTCTCTCTCTCTCTCTCTCTCTCTCTCTCTCTCTCTCTCTGTCTCTCTCTGTCTCTCTCTCTCCCTCCCTCCCTCCTTCTTTCTCCTGCAGGCAGTCTGTTCTACTTTTAGACATTTCTTATTTTATGAAGTTTTTGATATACAGTGAGACACAGAAAGTTCAATATGTGTCAGAAAACAAAGAAAAACTACAATTGAAACAAATAATTAGTATTGATTGAAGATATTAGAGAAATGGAAAATTCTGGATTATTGTACAATCTCCATCATTTAAGCCTTTAAATTTTAACATAGAATCTTTAGGTTTCTAAGGCATATAATGCATATTTAATAGGAAATTAAATTTTGTGGGGGAGTGATGAATCCAGAAGGCATGTACCATAGATGTGGTCTCTTTTTATTAGGATGTGGTCTCATCCCAGGTCATACTCAAATGGAATAGCATATGGCCAGAATTCAGAAAACTCTGCAACATTGCATTTCAGTCCAATCTCAATCCACTCACCTAATAAATTTGTCAACAGGAAGAAAAGGGAAATTCAATGAATGTCTTGGAGAAGTTAGCCCTCAGAAATACCCACCCAATGCGTGTACACACATGTGTCCTTTAAAACAAGGCCCCTAACTGAAACCTTCCAACTTACTTCTAGAGATGCATAAATATTTATCCAAAGTAGTGTGGTAAGGGTTCATTTCTAAACACTTGCTCTGTGAGAGCTTTATTCTTCTCATTGTCTGGTTGAAGACAACTCTTTTGTGATTCAGAGATTAATGCAATCCTCAAACTGCTGAGCACAGATCTTACCAGTTTACCTCTCTTGTCTGATTATGTGCCCTTCATTGCTATCCTAAAACTATCTATTTGACCTTGGACAAGTCATTTATTTACTCTGAAATTCATTTTCTTCACTCATAAAATTATTGATTTGAAACATAACATTTAATGTCACTGCCAAATTTAAATATATGATTTTATAATTCTAGAATCACTTCCATCTTCAACCTTTTATCTTTTAACATTTATTGACCAAAAGACTCTTCCTGCTGTAAAATTGTATCCTATCAATGAGATAAAACTGCTTAATTAAAAAGATTCACCAACAAAGCATAATGACATTCTTGGCTCATATATTGGTGCCTAAGATGAATGCTGAAACAAACATTAAGCCAAGTATAAAATTATAAGATTAATGGATCTGAATATGAAATATTTCTTCCTTTCATGTGACATCTTTCAAATGTTCAGTGCTCCATACATCTTTTGAGCTATGCCAAAACCTACTCAAATGTGTTATACTTTATGGATCACTGAGCTTATAGATTTTATTGACCTTTGGAGTCTTGAAGAACCTTTGAGACTCTCAAACAGTCCTATTAATAAGGCTGAATATGAATGGATATTATTGCATCTTATTCTGTAAAGGGCAATTTGGATGGGTATCTTATACTTAGTGTCAGGATGAATCAAGGTAAATTTAGAAAATCATAAGGAAGTTTGAATTGTTTTCTTAAGATATTAGTATTTTATTTCTCCCAATTACATGTAAAGTTTTAACATTCATTTTCAAAACTTTGAGTTTCAAATGATCTCTTTCTTCTTCCCTTCTCTCACCACTGAGAAGACAAACAATTTGAGATAAGTTATACATGTGCACTCATGCAAAACAAACTTCCACATTAATCATGCTGTGAAAGAAAACATAGACCACAAAAAAAAATCCTCAAGAAAAATACAGGAAAATACCATAATATGTCTCAATCTGTATTCAGACAACATCAGTTCTTTGTCTGGGGATGGATCCCACTTTTCATCATAAGTCCTTCAGAGCTGTCTTGGATAAATATGTTGTCGAGAATCACTAAGTCATTCACAGCTTATCATCTTACAATATTGTTGTTTCTTTGTACACAGTACATTCCCCTTTCCATCAGTTCAGTTAAGTCTTTCCAGGTTTTTTTTTTTTTTTTTTTTTTTTTTTTTTATGAGAGCATCCTGCTCATCATTTCTTAAAGCACAATAGTATTCCATCACAATCACATAACACAATTTGTTCGTCCATTCTCCAATTGATGGGCATCCTCCCAATTTTCAATTCTCTGCCATCAGGAAAGAGCTTCTATAAATATTTTGATCTATATACGTCCTTTTCCCCTTATGTTTATTATCTTTTTGGCTATGGATCTAGGAATGGCAATACTAAGTCAACGACTATTCATGATTTTGTAGCCCTTTAGGCATAATTCCAAATTGCTCCAAAGAATGTTTGCATTAGTTCACAATTCCACCAATAATGCATTAATGTTTCGTTTTTCCCACATCCCTTCCAAATTTACACTCTTCTTTTCTGTCCTATTAGCCAATCTAATCGGTATGAGTTAATATCTCAGAACTGTTTCAATTTCTATTCCCCCAACCAATAGTGATTTAGACCACATTCTCATATGGCTATAGATAGTTTTGATTATTTCATATGAAAACTGTTCACATCTCTTCATCATTTATCACTTGGTGAATGGCTCCTGTTTGTATAAGTTTGACTCAAACTTTTATCAGAAAAAAAACCCCAAAACAACTTACTTCATTATTTTTTCGCAGTTATGATTGTCAAGTATATTTTCCTCTATTCTAACCCCATTTATTCTATTCTCTCTCTCCTATCACCCTGTCCCTCATCAAAAGTGTTTTACTTCAGACTACCCTCTCTGTCAGCCCTGCCCACCTCTCTTATGCTCTTCTCCTTCTACTTTCCTGTAGCGTAAGATAGATTTCTGTGTCCAATTCAGTATATATGCAATTCATTCTTTGAGCCAATTCTGATGAGAGAAATGTTGATTCACTTCCCTCCCCATCTCCTCAATTTTCTCCTCAACTGTAAAATATTTTTCTCACTTCTTTTATACTAGGTAATTTATGCCATTCTAATTCTCTCTTTCCATTTCTCCCAGTGCATTCTTCTTTCTCATCCCTTCATTTTATTATTTTAAAGTTTGCATCCTTTCATATTTAACTCACATCTGTGCCCTCTGTCTATTTATATTCCTAACTGGCATGATAATGACAAAGTTTTGTTTTTTTTTTTTATTTTATTTTTTTTTATGAGTTACAAGTGTCATCTTCCCATGCAGGAATATAAAAAGATTAACCCAATTAAGTCCTTTGCCTGTTTATCTTTTCATACCTTTCTTGAGTCTTGTATTTCAAAGTCAAAATTTCTATTCAACTCCAGTCTTTTTGTCAAGAATGCTTGAAAATCCTCTTCTTCATTGAATATGACTTTTTCTCCTGAAGGATTATAATCAGTTTTGAGAAACAAGTGATTCTTGGCTGTAATCCTACTTCCTTTGCCCTCTGGAATATTATATTCCAAGCTCTATGAGTTTTTAATGTAGAAGGTATTAAAATTTGTTTTATCTTGCTACTTGAATTGATTCTTTCTGGCTCTGTAACATTCTCTCCTTGATCTAGAAATTTTGGAATTTCACTACAATAATTCTAGCAATTTTCATTATGGAATTTCTTTCAAGAGGTGATCGGTACATTGTTTTAGTTTCTATTTTACCATCTGGTTCTAAAAAATGAGGGAGGTTTTCATGATAATTTCTTGAAAGATGATGTGGAGGTTAGTTTTTATTTTTGATCATGACTTTCTGGTAGACCAATGATTTTTAAATTATCTTTGCTGAATTTGTCTTCCAAGTCAGTAGTGTTTACCAAATGAGGTATTTCATGCTGCATTTTATTTTTTTCCAATTCTTTTGCTTTGATTTTAGCATTTTTTGAATTCTCATAAAATCAATAGTTTTTCACTTGCTAAGTTCTAATTTTAAAGGATTTTTTTTCTTGAATGAGCTTTTGTACCTCTTTTTCTGCTTGCCCAATTCTGCATTTGAAGGAGATTTTTTTCCTTTTTTGAATTTTTTGCCTCTTTTTCTATTTGGTTAATTTTGCTTTTCAAGAAATTTTCTTCATATGCTTTTTGTGCCGAATGCTTCCATTTGGCACATTCTGTTTTTTTAAGGTGTTATTTTTATTTACTTACTTTTAGTTTTCAACCTTCACTTTTCTGAGATCTTGAGTTCTAAGTTTTCTTTCTCCCTTTCTCCTCCCAACCATGGCATGTAATATGATATAGGTTATAAATGTGCAATCATATTAAACATGTGTCTCCATTAGTTATGTGTGAAAGAATAATCAGAACTAAAGAGAAAAACCTCGTGGAGTCAAAATGGCAGAGTAACAGCATGGACTTTCTAGAGTGCTATACCCAGGCCCAGCCAAATATCTGTAAAAAATGGTTCTAAACAAATTCTGGAGATGCATAACCCACAGAATGATGGAAGAAAGCTAATATCCAGCCCAAGAAAGCCTTCAAGGTTGCTAGGAAGTGTCTATAATGCCACACTGGGGACAGAACATGGTCCAGTGTGGGCCACGCTAGCACAGACAGGACCTGAGCAGGCCTTAGTGAGACTAAATCTCTCACATCTGTGGTGCTTTCCAGACTTCATGACCCTAAAATGCTGAGGATAAATTGGAAGTTCAGTGGTAAAAACCTGTGAGACTAGTGCAGGAGAGTGCAGTGGTCTGGCCCCAGCCCCAGGGCAACAGAGGGGAGAGGGGACAGAGGAACCTGCAGCAGCCATAGCAGCAGCAGGGACAGTTGCAGCGAATGTTTCTGGAGCTCTAGGCCCATAGATGGTTGGTGGATCGAGTGACTGACAGTACACTCCCCACCCCCAATGGAAGAAGAGAACTACCTTGACAAAATCTCAAAAGTCAAGTAAATGTCTGGGGAAATGAGCAAAAACCAGAAAAAGAATCAGAGTATAGAATCTTACTTTGGTGACTAGGAAGACCAAAGAATGTAAACAGAAGAAAATAAAGTCAAAGTTCCTCCATTCTAAGCCTCCAAGAAAAATATTAATTGGTCTTAGGTCATGGAATAGCTCAAAAAGGATTTTGAAAATCAAGTAAGAGAAGTAGAGCAAAAATTGGGAAGAAAAATAAGACTGATGCAAGAAAATCATGAAAAATAAGTAAACTGCTTGCTATAGGAAACCCAACAAAATGCTGAAGAAAATAGCACTTCATAAAATAGACTAATCCAAAGGGCAAAAGAGATCCAAAAGGCCAATGAGAAGAAGAATGCCCTAAAAGCAGAAGTGGCCAGATGGAAAAGGAGATCCAAAAGCTCACTGAAGAAAATAATTCTTTAAAGATTAGAATGGAGTAGATGAAAGCTAATGACTTTATGAAAAATTAGGAAATTATAAAACAAAATCAATGGAATGAAAAAGTAGAAGACGATGTGAAATAGCTCATTGGAAAAACAACTGGCCTGGAAAATAGATGCAAGAGAGACAATTTAAAAATTATGAGGGTATCTGAAATCCATGATAAAAGCAAGAGACTAGACATCATCTTTCATGAAATTATCAAGGAAAACTGCCCTGATATTCTGGAACCAGAGGATAAAAATGAATATTGAAAGAATTCACTATCATCTCCTGAAAGAAATCCAAAAAGAGAAACTCCTGGGAACATTGTGGCCAAATTCCAGAGTTCCCAGGTCAAGGAGAAAATATTGCAAGCAGCCAGAAAGAAATAATTCAGGTATTGTGGAAATTCAATCAATATAACATAGGATCTGGCGGCTTCTACATTAAGGGACCAAAGGGCTTGGAATATAATATTCCAGAAGTCAAAGGAATTAGGATTAAAACCAATAATCACCTACCCAGTAAAACTGAGTGTAAAACTTCAAGGGAAAAAATGGTCATTCAATGAAATAGAGGACTTTCAATCATTTGTGATGAAAATACCAGAGATGAATAGAAAATGTGGCTTTCAAACACAAGAATCAAGAGAATCATGAAAAGGATAACAGGAAAGAGAAATCATAAGGGACTTATTCAAGTTGAACTAAATTCCTATATGGAAAGATAACATTTGCAACTCTTGAGACTTTCCTCAGGTTTTGGTTAGCTGGAAGAATTATATACATATAGGCAGAGGGCATAGGGTGAGTTGAATAGGAAGAGATGATGTCTAAAAAAATTAAGGAGAGAGAGAAATATACTGGGAGGACAAGGGAGAAATAGAATGGGGTAAATTATCTCTTATAAAAGAGGCAAGAAAAAGCTTTTTGATGGAGGGCAAAGGGGGGAATGAGAGGGAAAAAGTGAAGCTTACTCTCGTCACTTTTGGCTTCAGTAGGGAATAACATGCACTCTCAATTTGGTATGAAAAATTTCTTACACTAGAGAAAATTAGGAGAGAAGGGGATAAGTGGGGTGTGTGGGGGATGATAGAAGGGAGGGCAAATGGGAGGAGGGAGTAATTAGAAGTAAACACTTTTGGGGAGGGACAAGGACAAAACAGAGGATAGGCTGGAGGAAAATATAGTTAGTCTTTCACAACATGACTTTTATGGAATTTTGCATAACTATACATGTATAACCTAAATTGAATAGCACTTTCCATCATAAGTCTTTTGGAATTGTCTTAGATCATTGTATTGCCAAGGAAAGTAAGTCTATTAAAGTTAGCCATCATACAATTTTGCTGTTACTGTATACAATGTTTTTCTGGTTCTCCTCACTTCACTCAGCATCAGTTCATGTAAGTCTTTCCAAGTTTTTATGAAACCTACATGCTCATCATTTCTTATGGAACAATAGTATTCTATTACATTCATATACCACAACTTGTTCAGCCATTCCCCAATTGATGGGTATCCCATAAATTTTCAATCTTTCCAATTACCAATTCCACAAAATGAGCTGCTATAAATAATTTTGTACATATGGGTCCTTTTTCCTTTTTTAATGAACTCTTTGGGACACAGAAGATGTTATTTTCTTCGGTATTTTTCTGTCGCCTTAACCAAGATGTTGACTTGTTTTTCATTATTTTCTTGTATCTCTCATTTCTCTCACAATTTTTCTTCTTCTCTCTTAGTAGATTTTCAAAATTCTTTTGAAGCTCTTTCATGACCTGAGATGATTTCATTTTTTTTGAGGTTTTGGATACTTTGATTAAGTTATCTTCTGTATGTTTCTTTAGATCTTCCTTTTCACTATAGTGATTTTATATGGTCACATCAACTTCATGTTGTTTGCTTATTTTTCCATTGTTTTTCTTGATTTTTAACTTTTTGTTAATATGAGGCTCTGCTTCCAGGGTGGAGGGCACATTGTCTTAAGTTTCAGGGATTTTTTGCAGCTGTTTTCAGAGATACTTTGAGGAACTTATAAGTTTTCAGTTCTTCCAAGTTGGTATTATCTAAGGAGAGATGTATTTACTACTACTCTCTCCTGGCCTCTTTTCTGTCCTGGAACTGTAATGAGGGTTTTACTACATTAACACTGCAAACTTTGGTATGCTGGTGCTCCTCCTCACCCTGAAACTGCCCCCTGGGACTACACCTCATTTCTGAGTATAAGCAGAGCAACAGAATCCTACCCTCAATATCAGGAAAGGAATCCCTGTAATTGCCTTCTGATCAGCTGGTCCACCCCCTTACCATCTGTGGACTGAGACCTCCAGAGACAATTATTGCTACTGCTAATTCAGTGACTTCCAAGGCCTGCTCCTGGTTTACTGGGGCCTAGTATGCACTTGTGTGCCCTGAGTTGGAATGTATTCTCCACTATCATCCCAGTGTGACTGGTCTTTTCTGCTGGCATTCTGAATTTTCTTTGACTGTAAAAAAATATTTCACCTCATACTTTTGTGTTTTCTGTAGCATCAGAAATTTTTTTTTGCATTATTTAAAGGTATTTGGAGGGGTTTAAGGGAGAACTCTGGTGAATCATTGCTATTCTCCACTACTTTGGCTCTGTCTACTCAGACATTTGATTCTGGACACTTGAATTGCTGAAATACTATTCATAACAAAAAAGGAAACTTCATTAGTATGGCATTTCACAGAGCCCTAGAGTTTAGACCTCATTGTGGTCTTGTAATACAACAATCCCCCTCCACTTACAAATCCAGAAACTGAAGACCAGAAAGCTAATATGGTTTTGCTCAAGGTCAAAGCAGTAAAGGAAGGGGCAGCATGTGAACCTCTGTCTAATGACCATCACTTATTTTTAATTTGATCATCCTCTTTTCTACTGCATCTTCAATCTGTCCCTCTCCATTTGCTCTTTTCCACCTTCCTGAAAATAAAATCACCACTCCTCAATTCTTCAAAAGAAAATAAAACCAAAATCCCTTGTTTACTCTTTTTTCTAGGTACTATCCAATCTTTCTGCTGTCACTCACTGCTACACAGTTTTAAAAAGCTGTCCTTCAGGACTGGAAATATTGCTATTCCTAAAGCTCTAGAGGAAAGTGTCCTTGACTATTTTCATCAGAATTTAAGGAAAGAAATGGTGGCAAGTTGGTGCAAGTGATGTTTGACTCATGAGGCACTTGCTACCAGTCTTCCGGGTGCCCTGCTACATTAGCTAGGAACCCTTGCCTGCTCTGTGAGTATCAATTGATTGGGTTAACCAGTCCTTTTTCCACAGCAGCTGCTTCCTAGGATGATGGCTAGGAGAGCCAGGATCAAGAGAGGTCTAGCAGCCTGGAACACATCAGTTATTCTAAAGTACTGTAATAGTAATGGACAGATCCTTCTCATTCATTAATAGGTCCATGTAACCTGTTTGGGTCACATGGAAGTCTGAGTCACATGGAGCCTGTGGTGGGAAGAGTTTACTGAGTATGTGGAGCAGGAAGGGTAGAACAGAAAGAGGCAGAGCTAGATCAAAGCTGAAAGGAAATTAGGGAGAGAGCAGTCAGAAGTGAAGGATGCAGGCAAGCCTCCACCTGGCTTTGAATGTGAGAATGGCATTTTCTTTAAGGGAAGCCTGTTTGTGATTGGTTTAAGGAAAGCAGGCTTGTTATTTGCTTAAAGTAACAGATTTGTGGGAAGCCTAACAGGGTAAAGGCTTGGGAATGGTGTTGTTCTTTGCAATGGTACTGTGTATAGATTTTCATTTCTATGATGAATTTGGCTTTCAGGTGTCTGAATAAATGTTTTGGTTCTGCCTTCCATGTGCATTTGGTAGGATTTCATGATTCACAATTTTGCCAGGATATTCACTGCTGCTTTTAGGTGTTGTGTATATCAAATTGGTTCTACAAATGATGACAGGGATGGGATCATGAAATATCAGATCTCTCTTTGGAGGAAGAAAGGCAGAGGAGACAGAGGAAAAAATGGATGTCCCAGGGTGGGAGTATTTGCCTTATTCCTCCCTAGCAAGAGAATAGGATAAAGGCACAGGGCCTTGTGAAAACTGAGAACCAAGACTACAGAAGGGATAACCTAGAGACTTAGAAAGATTTTAGCATGGAATATCAATAGAAACAGGGAAAGAAATGGCAGGGGTACGTAGAAGAGGCTGGCCCTTGCTAACAAGTTATCAAATTGTATGCAAAAGAAAAGACAAGTTGCTGGAAGAGAAAGCTAGCTCAGATCAAAAGGGAGTTGGCTAGTTTGTATGAGAAGCTTTTTATGCTGAAGCCTTCAAATTCTCCTTAAGCAGAGCAATCTGGAGTGTCTTAGGTGGTAGGATAAAAAGGCTGTTGTTGGTTTGTCTCACAAGAAGTGAAAAGCTAACAATTGGAAAGTGAATACAGCCATTACACAGGCTAGGCTTGAATCTGGCCTAAATACAGGCCAGGAGGATGTGTGCGAAGAGAATGGAGCAAATAAGGAGGCTAAGGTTCAGCCAATACTAAGAAGGAATCAGGGGCTCCCCCAGTGTTTGGGGAGGTAAATGAGGATTTTACTCAGCAGGAGTAAAGGATGGGAGAATTACTGGTAGCTTGGATGGTAAAAATTTGTGAAAAAGATAAATTTCCTCTAGAGAGAAGAATAAATAACCAGCGGATTCAAAGTCATAATGCATTGATGAGAAAAGAATTGTGTACTAGCTCCATTGAGAGCATGGGTAGATTTTGGAAGAATAGATAGCATTCCAACAAATGAACTATATAAAATATATTGAGGAAGGAAGCTTGATTTTAGACTGAACAGGGAAGTGGGAACTGCCCCATACATCCTTCTGAAACATTGTATCTAAGTTCTTCACACCTGTAGGGAGAACAGGAGGTTGGCCTGGCCCCAGCTCAGATTAAAGAAAGTGTGCCTCTAATGAGAATGATGACTTCCACATGCAAATTAGAAAGCAGTAAATAGTGTATGAGTCTATGATAGTGGGTTCATGGACTCAAGAAGCGTAACTGACCCAAAATCTACCCTGCTTCTGGTTATTGCTTCCTTGTTTCTGTCTTTGTTTCTATTAATATTGTGTGTTAGATTTATTTTCTGCAGGTTCAATATCCTCCAGATGCAGACGCCTGATTGATTAAGGCAAATATCACCCCTTGTCCACCACTGTGATGGTCACCCCTAGACCTGGAGTAGACAAAACTCTGGATGCCAGCTGAGGAACTGACCCTTCAAATGGGACCCCTTGGGGCAAGGACAGCTCTACAACAAATCTCAGCAGGAAGTAGCTATGGAAGAAGAGACCTTCTGCCCACTTACCCCAAGATTTTGGACCCCATTCATTTGAGGGGAGAATGATAGGGTGCTTGTATTCAAGACCTACTCTAAGATGTTGTTTTATGAACTCATTTTGTGTGATCCTGTTATATTATTGTAAAGTTCTCTTGACACCAGTCACCTAAGATGCTGCTTTATATGGTTATTTTCAGTTATCCCTGTGAAAGTTATTTTGATATCAGTTGCCCCACCAATCTATGCAATGAATATGAAAGTTATTGAGGCCACATGTAGTGGTAATTTAAATGGGGAGATTTTTCCCATTGACTAATAGGATCATGTGATCTGCTTGGGTCATGTGGAAGTCTGAGTCACATGGAGCCTTTGGTGAGAGGAATTTGCTGAAAGGGTGGAACAGGAAGAGGTGGAGCTAGAGCAGAGCTAAGAAGAAATTAGGGAGAGAACAGTCAGAACAGAAGGATGCGGGTAAGACTGCACCTGGCTGAGTATGAGAATGGCATTTTGTTTAAGGGAAGCCTGTTTGTTATTTATTAAGGGGACCTGTTTTGAGGGAAGCATAGCCAACTGAAGATTTGGGGATGGTGTTATTCTCTGCATTGTTATTGTGTACAGATTTTTGCTATGATGATGGATTTGGCTTTCTGGTTTCTGAATAAATGTTTTGGTTCAGTCTTCCATGTGGAAAGTCTGTGGTATTTCGCGATTCAGAATTGCACCAAGATATTCCTGGTTTCTGTAATCCTACATATATTGCATTGGCACTACAAGTGTGCTACATCATTGGTCCTTTGGAATTATTTTTGATCATTGTATTGTGGTGAATAGCAAAGTCATTCACAGTTCTTCATTGGACAATATTGCTGTAACCGTGTACAGCATTCTCCTAGCTCTTCTCATTTCACTTTGCATCAGTTTATGTAAAAGTATTTCCAGGCTTATCTGGAATCATCCTGCTTATCATTTCTTATAGCACACTGATGTTCCATCATAATTATATACTATAGCTTATTTAACCATTACCCAGTTGATGGGCATCCCTTCAATTTCCAATTCTTAGCCATGACAAAAAGAGTTGTTATAAAGATTTTTGTACAAATAGGCCTTTTTTACATACACATACACATGTATGTATACACATATATGTATATGTGTGCATACACACATATATACATATATGTATTTATATTGTACATATATACATGTGTATATGCATATGTTTATATGTATATGCATACATAAACACATACATATATGCACATATATAGATAGATGTGTATATACACGTATATCTGCACACAGATATACGTGTATACACAGACACACATATATGTGTGTTTCTATATATCTATGCATACAAACATATATGTGTGTGCATATATGTGTATTAACAAGAACCCCAACATACACAGTGGGGCCCGCTATCACAGGTTCTTAGATCTGCATTCATAAAAGGAAATGCAACTTTTGAGGGGTTAACAATCACTTTAATCAAGCACATGTATAATTTTTTTTTTAACTAAGCACATATATCATTCATCTAGTTGAGGGGAGTCAGCACCCTGAATTTCAAAGAAAATATAGTGAAATTAAAAGTCAACAGATATGGCTTTCTCTGCCTAAATTCAACAGACAGTTCCAACTGTCTGACTCTAGATACCAGCGAGGGAAACATGACATCTGGGTATTCATAGCCAGGGATTTCCTTTAATTACTTCCTAGAGTTCTCATCTGGCCAAGCAAACACTTCCAGTCAGTAAGCCCCAGAGCAATCAAAGATCGACAGACATGGCTTCCACTGCCTGAGTTCAGTAGAGAGTCTAGCTGTATGATCATAGTTGCCAGAGAGGGAAGTACTGACATCTGAGTTTTCAAAGCCAGGGGGCTCGTTAAAGTGGCTTCTGAGTTCTCATTTGGCACTCAAATCTTCTTACAAAAACTAAGCCCCAAAGTAAAACCTCACCCTCATAGTATTTATACACTTTTTAGAGCCAGAGGGCATAGTCCTCTAATGCATTGCCTCAATAGAAAAACAAAAAGGTACTTTGGACCCTCCTACAAAACAACTCACCTAATTAAGTTTCCCACAATGGACAGGTCCATCAATGGGTGGGAAAGAATTTTTTTATTCATATTATTCAATCAGAGGAACTTTTACTAAAATGAAAACAGCAAAAGATCACAATTTGATTGCCATCACAATATGTATGTATTATAGGTTTATTGACCTAGCAATAGTATTTGGGAATTAAAGGGAAAGGAATTTGATTGCCCCTTGGTTGTAGTCTCAAATTGTTGTTCAGAAAAGTTGAATCATCTCACAGCTCCACCAATATTGTTGCATTAGTATGCACTGTTTTCCCATATCCCCTGCAGCATCCATCATTTTCATTTTTGTCATATGAGCCAATCTGATATAGTATAAGAATTGTGTTTTTGAAAAAACTTATTTTTATCATATTTGTACTATATTTGCTAAATGTTCCAGTCCATTTAATTACTATAATAAAGATTTATTAGTCAAGGAAATATACATTTATTAAGTTCCTTCTTTTAATCCTCACAAAAATTCTAGTACATAGGTGTGGTTATTGTTCCTGTCTTATAGCTGAGGAAACTGAGAAAGAGAGAAGTGAATTTCCAAGTGCCAACCAGATAGGAAGAATCTGAGGCCACATTTAAACTCATGTCTTCCTGACTGTAGGTTAATTGAACCACCTAGCTATCTCTACTAAGCACCTACTGCATATCAGGCATTGTGTTAGGCACTGAGGATAAAATATAATATAGGCTTTGCCCTCAATAAGTTTATATTTTATATTGATGAGGAGACAGCTGAATATAGCCAGGAAGAAACCCTTCCCCGCTCTTAACTTGTTGCATCTGAATATCTATCTAAAAACTTTTCTTCATTCTAAATTTCTACTTCCTTGATTAAGAAAATAAAGCAGCCTGTTCCTTTTGGGGAATACTGAACAGATGTCAAGTAAATATTCCCTAATCTACAGGTTCATCATATTTATTTCAAAACAGCATTGTTCAGTGTCCTGGGACCTCCACCTTCTCACAAGAAGCTATCAAGTTTAATGTATTGCTCAACTTTCCCGGTTAGATCCATCTATCCAAATGGCAAATACTATATATAAAGTGAAAAAAGACCTTATACAAAGTAGCAAAATCTGTAATAGATTGATACAATAAAATTAAAATTTCTACTTTATTCATATATCTCTTTTCTTTGCAAATTGAACCTTTGTAAATTACCTAACTTTTTGTTTTGATTTCTTTCAATTGTGTTAAGAGGACAGTTGAAATTGCTGTCCGTATTTACGAAGCATTATCTTTGAGATTAGGATAGAAAGTGGTCTATTAAATATATATTACTTCATCATTGTTGATATAAAAATAGGAGTAGTATGAGGGGGAAGAGTCAGAGTAATAATATATAGCATTTCTATATAACAAAGATTCACAAATTACTTTATATACATGATTTCTGATCATCAACTTTTCATGAAACTGTAACTTCCAGAATAGTATAATGCATGCCAAGTTGCATTTAAAAATAATTTTCTTCAAAGAAAGGATAGGAGAGGACTCTATTTTAGTTTAATAGATCTGAATTTGAGATGAAGATTGAATATTTAATAGTTGGATGGCTGAGGGCAAATACTTTCTTCTCTTAACAGTCTTGGCCTTGTTCCCTTATCTGTAAAGTGAAGATAGAAACATTTTTTAAATACATATTTATTTCATTAAATAGTTCTCTATGGCATGTAAAATCATCTTAATTCTTTTTTTTTTGAGTTCTAAATCCTCTCTGTCCATCCCACCCCTTCTTGAGAAGGCAAACAACTGAATATTTTTTCTATATGTGAAGAGACGCAAAGCATATTTCCATATTGACCATGATGCAAAAGAAAACACACAGAGAAAATGAAAGCAGGGACTCACCTGAGCTCTCCCATAAACTCCTTCAAGTACCTTGGTGGGAAATCTGAAAAAATACTGGAGTGGTGGAATCCACAGAGAGAAAAAGTGTGGCATATTTCTAGTCAAGAACTGTCTGGAAGTTGGACAGGTGGGGTCTTTTGCCCCAGAATGGAGAGGAATATAGTCTAGTGAGTGGGCTACACTAATGTATACTTGACCATAGAAAAGCTGGAGCAGACCCCAGTGGACTGAATTGCTGGTGGCAGGGGTGGATTTCCAGACCTCTCAGTGCAAGGTGAGGGTGGGGGGTTGGAGGCAGAGTCTATCAGATTGGAGTGAGCTTGTGCAGGACCTGCTGCGGTGACAGCAGATACTCCTGGGGCTATCAACCCACAGACCGAATGTTTAAAAATTACCACTTCTGGAGCCCAAGATGGTGGAGTAAACAGTAAGTTACTATCACTCTCCCTTTTTGGCCTTGAAAAACCCAGAAAATATTAGTTCAAGAAAGGTTGTGGAATAGTGGAGTCAGTAATAAGACAGGGCATGGCAGGTATGGCAATCTTTTAGCTGTAACTCAGGAGGTTGGAGGGGGAGGGAGTTAACTGGAAAGCTCACCCTTCCAGTGGCTGAAGGGGACCATTACAGTAGGGGAGGCATCCCAGCAAGCCAACAACAAACTCCCAACTCAGGAAGAGATCCCAAACCCCAGGTTGGTGGAGCCAGCTGGAAAGCTCCAACATTAGACACGTACCAGTCACCAGCAGCAGTTCCAGCTTAGCACCAAGTAAAACACCAGACTACTACAACATCCAACTGTAAGCACCTGAGGCCCCAACACAGAAACCCAGTAACCAGGCCCCTCGCCCCCAAACAAGAAGTATGAGACAATGTGCTCTGGGTCCCAGAAGCAGAGATCCAATTTAAAACACAAAAAAGGCAAAGAACATGAGCTAGGAGAATCCAAAAAACAAAATCAGTGACCGTAGATGAATAATTTCATGACAGGAAAGATCAAAACATAAATTCAGCAGAAGATAACATGGTCAATATACATACATTTGAAACCTCAAAGGGGAATATGAACTGATTTCAAGTCCAAAAATCCTTCTTCCAAGAGCTCAAGAAGAACTTTAAAGTCAAATAAGAGAGGAAGAAGAAAAATTTTAAAATGCAATTGACAAAATAGAAAAAAAAAACTACACTGAAGAACACAACTTCTTAAAAAATACAATTTGTCAAATGTAAAAGGAAGTACAAAAGCTAACTGAGGAAAATAATGTGTTAAAAATTATTGATTCATTGATGATCAAGAATCCCTCAAACAAAATCAAATAAATGAAAAAAAATAGAATAAAACAAAATACCTCATTGGAAAAACAACTGACCTAGAAAATAGATCCAGAAGAAATAATTTAAGAATTATTGATGTACCTGAGAACCATGATGAAAAACAAAGAGCCTGGGCAGCATCTTTCAGAAATACTCAAGGAAAACTGCCCTGTGGTCCTAGAACCAGAGGTTAAAATAGTGATTCAAAGAATACACAGATCATCTGCTGAGAGTGATCCCAAATTGAAAATACCAAGGAATACTGTAGTAAATTCCAGAATTATTGGATTAAGTAGAAAATACTGTAAGCAGTCAGAAGGAAACAATTCAGCTATAGTGAAACCACAGTCCGAATTATGCAGGACCTCACAACTTCTATATTAAAAGATCAGATAGTTTGCCATTTGATGTTCCATGAGTCAAAGGAGCTTGGATTACAACCAGAGTTCCACTACCCAGAGAAACTGAGCATAATCTTTCAAAGGAGGAGATGAACATTAAATGAAATAGGGGACTTCCTGATGAAGAGACTAGAACTCAGCAGAAAATTTGAACTTCAAATGCAAGATTCAAGAGAGTCATAAAAAGGTAAACACTAATGAGGAGAAAAAAACATGTTATTAAATAAGGACAAACTTTTTACATCCCTCCATGGGAAGATGATACTTATAAATCTTGAAAAACATATCTGTATTACACCATATAGAAGGGAAATATATAGACAGAAAGGGTGGTTTAAGCTGATTTTGATGTGATGATTAAAAAAACCCCTTATTTATTGCTGAAAAAATATGGTAATGGGAGAAGAGAAAGGGAGGAGGCATGAAAGGATAAATTACATCACATGAAGAGACACAAAGACATATTATAGTAGAAGGAAAGAAGGGAGTATTATTTCAATTTTAGTTTCATTGGATTTGCCTCAAGGAGGGAACAACATACTCAGGTACAAAAATCTAACAGTTGGAGGAAAAAGGAGAAATAAAAAAGAAGGATGGTTAGAAGAGAGGGAAGAAGTAGTAAGGGAAAAGAGAACAAAAAGGGAGATTGTGATAGAAGCAGGGGAAAATTCATATAAAAGGTGGTCAAAACTAAAATTCTAGCAAGGAGGAAAATTAGAAAGAAAAGCACAAATCAGTGGCTGGATAGGATGCAGAGAAAGATACAAATAGTAATTGTAACTATGAATGTAAATGGAATGAACTCTTCCATAAAATGGAAGTGGATAGGAGAATGTATTAAAAACTATAATCTTACAATATTTCTTATAAATAAAATATTCATTTATAAATTTATATTTTATATTCATTTATAAATTTGTATTCATTTATAAATATTTCATTTATAAGAAACACATTTTAAATATAGGGACAGGGTAAAGGTAAAAGGCTGGAGTATAATATGTTATATTTCAGATGAAATTAAAAAAAGGAGGGGTAGCAATCCTGATATCTGATAAAGCAAAAGCAAAAATAGGTCTAATTAAAAGAGATATGGAAACTATATCCTGCTGAAAGGCACCACAGAATATGAAGCAATATCATTACTAAACATATATTTACTAAATGGTATAACATACAAATTCTTAGAGAAGTTAAGGGAGTTAAAGGAAGAAATTCACAACAAAACAGTACTAGTGGGGGACCTTAACTTCTTCTCTCTGAACAATATAAGTCTAACCACAAAGTAAACAAGAAAGAATTTAAGGAGGTGAATACAAAGTTAAATATGGTAGACCTCTGGAGAAAAATGAATGGAGACAAAAAGGAATACACCTTTTTCTTGGTGGTACATGGCACTTACACAAAACTTGACAGTGTCTTAGGGCATAAAAGCCTTACAATCTAATGCAGAAAGGCAGAAATATAAAATGCATCCTTTTTAGATCATGATGCCATAAAAATTGTATCTAATAACGTGCCAAGGAAAGATAGACGAAAAATTCATTGGAAACTAAATAATCTAATTAATGAGTGGGTAAAACAACAATCATAGAAACAATCAATAAGTTCATCCAAGAAAATGACAATAATTCGACAACATACCAAAACTTAAGGAATGAAGCAAAAGCAGTTCCCAGGGCAAGTTTTATATTTCTAAGTGCTTATGTGAATAAACTAGAGAAAGAGGAGATTAATAAAATGGGCATGCAACTAAAGAAAAAACTAGAAAAAGAACCAATTAAAAGTCCCAATTTATAATCAAATTTGTAATTCTAAAAACTAAAGGAGAGATTAATAAAACTAAAATCAAGAAAACTATCAAACAATAAGTAAAACTAAGATAGGGTTTTATAAAAAAGGACAATAAAATAGATAAACTTTTGGTTAATTTGGTTTTCAAAAGAAAGAAGAAAACAAAATTTCATTATCATAAATGAAAAGGTTAAATTCACCACCAATGAAGAGGAAATTAAGAAAATAATTAGGAACTGTTTTGCCCAACTGTATGCCCATAAATTTGACAATCTTAGTGAAGTGGATGAATATTTACAAAAATATAAATTGCCCAGGCTAACAGAAGTGGAAATAAAACAAATAACCTCATCTCAGAAAAAAAAAAAAAAAGAATTGAACGATCCATCAATGAACTCCCTAGGACAAAATCTCCAGGACCAGATGGATTTACAAGCAAATTCTATCAACCATTTAAAAAACAATTAGTTCCAATCCTATAGACACTATTTAGGAAAACGGTTGAAGAATGGGTCCTATCACATTCTTTTTGTGATACAAATATGATACTGATACCTAAACCAGGAAGAGTCAAAACAGAGAAAGAAAATTATATACCAATTTCCCTATTGAATTTAGATGTAAAAATTCAAATAAAATATTAGCAAAATGACTGTAGCAATTTATCACAAGTATAATACACCAAACCATGAGCAGGTAAAATTTATTCCAGGACTGCAAGGCTGCTTCAATGTTAGGAGAATTATCAGTATAATTGATCATAACAACAAAACTAGTAGAAAACATATGATTATCTCAAAAGATGAAGAAAAACCTTTTGACAAAATACAGAAACCTTTCTTATAGAAAATATGAGAGAGCATAGGAATAAATGGAGTCTTAATTATAATTATTTTTATCATCTACCTAAAACTATCAGCAAGTATTATATGTAATGGGAATAAACTAGAAACATTTTCGATAAGATCAGGAGTGATCTTGCTATTCAACATGATACTCAGTATGGTACTAGAAATCTTAGCTTTAGCAATAATAGAAGAAAAAGAAATTGAAGGAATTATAATAGGCAAAGAACAAAACAAAGCTATCACTCTTTGCAAACGAAATGATGATCTACTTATACAATGCTAGACAATCAAATAAGAAACTACTTGAAATAATAAATAACTTTAGTAAATTTGCAGGATATAAAATAAACCCATGTAAATCTTCAACATTCCTATACATTACTAACAAAGTCCAACAGCAAGAGATAGAATGAAAAATTTCATTTATATTTACTTTAGACATAATAAAATATCTGGGATTCTTCCTGCCAAGACAAAACCAGGAACTATATGAATACAATTACAAAACACTTTTCACACAAATAACGTCATATCTAAATAGTTGCAAAAACATTTGTTGCTTATGGGTGGGCTGAGCTAATATAATAAAAATGACAATTGTACCTAAATTAATTTACTTATTCAATTCTATACCAATAAAACTACCAGAAAATTATTTCCTAGACATAGAAAAAATAATATCAAAACTCATCTGGCAGAACAAAATGTCCAGAATATCAAGCGAATTAATGAAAAGAAATGCTAAGGAAGGTGGCCCAGCCCTTCCAGATCTTGAATTGTATTATGAAGCAGCAATCACCAAAACTACTTGGTATTGGTTAAGAAATAAGAGTGGTGGATCAGCAGAATAGGTTTGGTACATAAGACACAGTAGTCAATGCCCACAACAATCTACTGTTTGATAAACCCAAAGCTTCCAGCTTCTGTGATAAAAAATCACCATGCACATAAACACATACACATATATTCCCTTTAGAACCAATTTAGATAGGAGTGAGGTTCAAATGTTGACTCCTTCCCATCAATTATCCTTGCCACTGTAAAAGCCCTTTATTTAGTTTATCTTTTATGCAAGATAGTTTTCCCCATTCTTTTTTTACATTCTCCCTATTCCCAGGATGCCACTCTTTCTCCCTTTTACATTTCTTTGAACCATTCCAAATAATTAACTTACTTCCTTGCGCAGTTACCAGAGAGGGAAATGCAACATCTGGGTTCTGAAAGGGAGGGGAGGGCTCCTTAGCGGCTTCCCAGAGTCCTTGTCTGACACTTAAACCTTATTACACAAACTAAATCCAAAAGTAAAACCCCTCAGAGTCTTTATTCACTTTTTAAGTGAATGCCCTTTCTTAGAGAGCATCACATCTCTTGATAACCAGTGTCTCATTAACAAAAGGCATAGATCTTCTTACAAATCTTCCCAGGCCAATCAATAGGTGGGAAATATTCTCCTCAGTCACATTCAAATAAAGGCATTATAATTCTTGATTCTACTAAAACAACAACAGCAAAATATCCTATATTATTTGCAATTACAAATCCCTCCAATCCTATAAGTTAGTGGCTACTAAATTTTGTGTAGTTCTGACTGTGTGGCTTCACAGTATTTGAACAGTTTCTTTCTGACTGCTTAAAATATTTTTCTTTTTGACCTGGATTCTTTGAATATAGTCATAATATTCCTTGAAGGTTTCATTTTGGGATCTCTTTTACACAGTGTTTGTGAATTTTTTCAATTTCTATTTCAACCTCTTTTTTCTAGAATATTGGGACAGTTTGGCTTGTTAATTTCTTGAATTATGGTTCTTTGATCATGCCTTTCAGATAGTCTAATAATTCTTAAATTATCTCTCCTTGATATCTTTCCCAGGTCAATTATTTTTTTAAATGAAATATTTTCCTTTATTCTATTTTTTTTTCATTCTTGTGAGTTTGTTTTATTATTTCTTGTTTCACAAAGTCACTAGCTTCTCCTTGTACAATTCTAATTTTAAAGGAATAATTTTCTTCATGGGATATTTGTACCTCATTTTTCCATTTGGCAATTCTCCTTTTTCAGAAGTTAGTTTCATTAGTAAATTTTTTTACCTTTTCCCACTTGATCAATTTTGTCTTTTATGGGGAGTGGTGGTGGTATTTTCTTCAATATAGTTTATTCCTGTTTTACTAATCCATTAAATAACTTTTCATAATTTACTTTCTTTGATTTCTTTACTTGATTTTTCCTCTACCACTTTTATTTTTCTTTGAAAGCATTTTTTTAGCTTTTCTCAAAACTATTACTTGGTTTGTTTTCAATTCCCATTGGATCTTTAAGGTTTTTCATGTAGCTGTCTTGACTTCATTGTAGTCTTCTGAGTTTCTGCCTTGATTTTTCCAGCCACCACAGTAGCTTTTTATGGTCAGATTCTTATTTTTGTTTTCTCATTTTTCCTTTCTATTTCTTGGTTTTGAATTTAATGTTAAATTGACTTCTATCCCCATATATATATATATATATATATATATATATATATATATATATATATATATATATATATATATATATATATATATGAGACAGGTTCATTGTTTTAAGTTTCAAGTTTTATCCATATTGTTGTTTTCAATGCTAGGTCTGTGTTTGGGGAAATTTTACAGCTCCTGAGGTGGTATGATCTGCAGAAAGGTGCAATTACTATTCTCCTGTCCTGCACACTGCTTCTTACTCAGGCAGGGCCATTGATCCTTTGGGATTTCAATGAAAACTGATCTTCAAGGCTCCTATTCCCTTTGGACCAAAATTTATACTTTCACTTGAAGTTTTGTTCTCACTCTTGATAAAAATTGCCCTTTTCTTGAACTATTATCCAGATGTGCATATAAGAAATTGAGTCATCCAACAAATACTTCCCAGGGTCCCACTTTCTCTTGATCAAGAATCCTTCTCTCCACTCTTGAATTATGACCCAGAAGTGGCTATAGACAATAGTGTTGCCAAACAGTGTCTGATCCTTTATCCAGTGTTAGCACAGGAGTCCCTTTAAATCTCTTTCTGGCAAGTTGCTTGGTCATCTTTCTATCTCTGCCTTGAGAGGTATAAAAACCTTTGTGGTTCCTTAATCAATAGTCTGATCACATTACTCTGGTTTTATTCATATGGGTTTCTGTTCAACTCCACTCGTGTGTCACAGATATCTCCATCTGATCTCCTAGTGTCTTGAAGTAGAAATTTTTTTTCACCTTGACATTTTTTTGGTTCTGTCACCCAAAATTCAATTTGAGGCCTTATTTTGCAGTTGTTTAGAGGGGACAGTTAGGAGAGCTGGGTTGAGTGTTTTTCTATGCTGCCATCTTGACTCTACTCCTAAAAGTACTTGAGGATATAGACTAGTGGTCCGCTAAGATTCCTAAAAGTTTTAATTCCATGATGTTATGTTCAAGTTCCATTGATACATTAATGTCAGTTTTTCATATCATATCCTCTATGAAGTTTTCTCTACATATACCAATCAATATTCATATACACCCTGTATATATCAAGATATATCTTGATATCAGATAGAGCACTGACCTTATACAATCTGGTAGCATCATTATTTGTACTCATTTTTTACCTCTTCTAATAACGACATTTCTAAATTTTTTTCAAGCATACAAAGTGATTTCCTCAAAACCACCTTGTGAGGTAGGAAATTCAACTATATTCATTTTTACTTTATAAACATCTTCAAATAATATCCATTGTCATTAAAGAGTGTTTGAATTTTTCCACATTGTTAAAAAGATGAGTATTTTTTTTTATTAACTCTAAATCTCTTCTTTAAATGAAGTAAATTATTTTAATACTAATTTTATTCTGGTATTTTATATCTCCATATTATGGAATATTGCTGTCTTTTAAGAATTAAGTATCAGAATAACATACAGGATAATGGAAAGGCACATAGTGTTTTTGAAGAGGCAGTATCACATTAAAAATTAGAATTTACAGAGGAGTGCCAGGACAAAGGAGACCACCAATGAAATATATGATTAAAGCCAAAAATGGCCTGGTTCCAGAATGAGTAGGAGAAATATTTGATGAATCATTCATTTGCTCCATTTTTGCTGTCATAATTTTAAGAAATATTAAGAAAGACCTTGACAATATTGAAAAAAATACATCCCTTCTGGTGAACTTACTGGAAGACTTTGGAAAGACTTACATTACTTGGGGAAAGCAAGACTGAGGGAATTTGAATAATTGGAGGGAGTCTCTATGTTGATGGGATCATAGATCCATTGAGATATATGCTAATCTCCTACCAAGTACAAGAATCCACATATAATAAACAATTATCTGAGTGAATTTGATGAATGAGTAATAAATGAAATGGAGAAAATGAATCCCCAAGGGAATGTTTTACATATCATTATACACTTCTGAAATTTTTTTTCAGACACCTTCTACCTTCCACTGCTTAAAAGGCTAACTATTTTAAAGTTCTACATTTCTTAATGTTGTATGTTTTTGTCTGAAAGAAAACAAATTCTCATGAGTGGAAGTCACAGCATGGGTGTGTTTGGGAGCTACATCTCTGTTGTAAAATACATTTGTTCAAGAATAGATGTTGGATAGAGATGACGCTTCTAGTAAGGGCAGTTATATGTAAATGAAGAATAATAATATGAGGAATTAGAGAATGCCACATTGTAAATTGGATTCATAGGTTCAGCTTGATGATAGCCCAGAAGACATCTTGTCCAATAGTCTCATTTTATAAATATTGACAATGATATCTAGAATGACTAAATAACTTTTTCAAGACCACATAAATCAAAAAATAGAAAAGCCAAGATTGTTAAATAATATTCTCTAACTACAACTGTAGTATTCTTCTATGTTACATTTTCTCTTAAATTTCCTCCCTTCTTACATAAATATAAAGCCAAGTGAAAACCCATACATCTCTCCAGATTATTTTAAATAATATCATCTCAATTTTTAATCTTCTGGTAACATCTAATATATCTTAAGAATTTTGGGAGTGAAATATTCTATATTCTAATCAAAAACAAACAAAAAAAAGACACATAAATCTTGTGCAAGCCATTAGCACATTTCTTTGATGCTCCCTCAGGATAGTGTTTGTAATCTAACTTTTTCATCATGAGTCATACAAAAATTTTAAACTAATATTATTTACTGCCTCATTTCAGCTCTTGAAAGACATGGTTATTGGCTTTCAAACTAATTAAGTCCAGATTCTTTGTGCTTTTATTCCTGTCATTACTAGGTCTTGTTTTCTGTTGTGGTTTTTTGCCCTCTTGTAACAAGCCAGCCTTAGTTAGGACGCTAGAGTCTGCCTCATGCAATCTCCTTAGTCCTGACATCTTCCAATTTGATATGATTTGGGAAATAATATAACCAAGCTTGTTAGAATAGTGTGTTAATAATTAAGTAGGTAAGGGAAAAGTGTCTAAATAGTAGGGTAGGGAACTGGAGGATTTCCCTAAGGAAAATGTATAATATTAAAATCATGCACTTTATAATGCTTATGTAGATATCTCAGAGAAAATTGTAGCTCTTATTTCTTTCAGATGGTGCCTCACATTGTTGAGATAACCAGATACGCAAACTCAAGATTAGTAAAATGTTATTCTAATTCATTTCAAATAGCATATACAGTGCAGTACAATGGTTACAAAATGCATTGCAAATTAAAATAATCCAGTGTGCTTTCATTTTCCTTATAGTTAATTTATTTCCTGAAAGTCCAAATATAAATTGGCTAACTTATGAATATATCTATCTATTGGAGTGATGATATAAAGTAAAAGAAACCAGTTCCTCTCTGCTTCTCCCTCAATCCCCTCCCCTTCTATTTACATACTCTCTGGGAAGACATCATTTAGGAAATCAATATCTTCAAAAGATCTGCAATATAAATGTAAGGTTTTTGTTTTTTTGTTTTTATCTTGGTGTGCTAGAATTTGTCACAAAGCATGGGCTGAAATTAACGTACTGACAAAACTAGATGATCATTTCACCTCCCTAAGCCTTTGTTTCCCCATTTGTAAAAAGGAAGTCAAAGTATTGCTTATCTTGTAGGATTGTTTTGAGAAAGTCATCTGTATATCTTAAAATATTGTGTAGAGAACATTCCAATAAGTTTTAATTTTTTTCAAAGTATTTGGCATCTATTTATCTACATACATCTAGAGGTAGATAGATAAATGAATATAGATAGATATAGATGAATGTAGAGAGGTATATGTAAATAGACACACTATATCAGTAGATAGATTAATAGATGAATCAATTGATTACTCTCAACAATTCTGTAAAGTAGGTGCTTTTGTTATTCATATTTTATAGTTAAGAAACTGAAGCAGAAAGGTGATAAGTGACCTGCCTAGGGTTATACAACTTATAAGTATATCAAGCAAGATTTAAACTAAAGTTTTCCTCATTCTGAGTTCAAATCTCTTTCAAATATGCCACTTTGTTGCCTCCAGAATTTAGTATTATTTGCAAAATAATTGATTTATGAAGGAAGGAGTTCAACTGCTCTCCACTCCTACAGAATGTAAAACTGGATTTGTAGGTAGAGACATATTCATTGGGATTTTTCAAGATCATTCAAAACAATGATCCGTGAAATGTTAGTTTTCAATTTGTTTAAGGGTATGCAGACTTTGCATGAGGTTTGAGAGCCATTGGGATTTGGGCATCAAAGTGATAATATCCAGGAGTAAGATGATCAGATCCTATTTCAGTAGCAGTAGGGGACTTCTTCTAACCATATTCTTCATTCCTCACTTTTTTTTTTCCCCAGTTCTGGGTCATGTTGTGTTTGAGCTCTGCATCTGTGACTCCAAATAGACCTCGCCTCATTGGAATGCCTTCACTCATTGGACTGATGACACCAGCAGAGGAAATTTGGAATGACAACCTGCAGGCACTGCACTTGCATTGGCCTGCCAACATCAAGAGACTGCATGTCTGAATGCCCTCCACTCATTTATACTTTTTTTCACTCTCATTTGTGGAATAATCAGCCCATCTTCTTAGAAATGGTGATGAGAATGAAGGCACAATTATCTGACATTCATTTCAGCTACTTGGTGTAACACTAGCATTTCTATAATATCCCAGAATATTTTGTTTTTTACTTCCATGTGTCCACATTAAGCTAGTTTGCTTCTAACAATGCTCAGGAGATAAGCCAATTCAGAAGTATAACATTCACTGAATCGTTGTCTTAAGATGAGTAGAGCGGACTTTGAAGAAATATCTTTGGTAAAAGATTCTGTTCCTTAAAATGTTGCTAGATACAAACAAAAATAGATAGAGAGGTAGATAGATAGTTTAAAGTTCCTTTCCATACAGGGTATAAAATAGGATATCATAGAAGAAGTGAAGGGAATCTTAATAATAATTATTATATTTGAATAGTTCACTTATATAATGCTATGTTATTTAAAGTATGATTCTGAGTAACAGTATGGTGAAAAAAAGCATCTCGGTTCAAATCCAATCCTAAAATTTATTAGCTCGTTGATCAGGAGACAGGAAAACTGAGATCAAAATCACACCTCTGACACCATGTAAATTTGAGAAATCTGATGTGACAAAGCATCAAAAGTGTTTTGAAATCCTGAGTATTATATTAAATTATTATTATTATTATTATTACTATTATTATTATTATAGGAAACTAAGGATATTAGTTGTTTCAGAACAAAAAAATATGTGCCTTTGCTCCCTAATTATTCTTATTATCATTGAGTTCTTTTGTTTTTCATTATTTTCCTTTGATGGATCTTAATCTCATTTGCTGACATGGGTTTGCTATAAGCAAAGTTTTAGTTTTATCCACAACTTGATATTATCTGCTCTTAAGATTATGATGACAGCACTTTTGGCCTTGAGGCGGACTTTATCAGCAAGCCAAGGGCAGGGATTGTCTTTGGTGATATTTAAATGAGAATCTATCAAAAGAGGACAGAAAAAGACAGAGACAGAGAGACAGATAGAAAGATAGACAGAGAAACAAAGAGAAAATGGGTGACATACAGACAGAGAAAGAAATAGGAAAGAAACTGAGTAATTATCAGAGCTTGGAAATAAAACCAATTTAATTTGGGAAAAACCTGCTTTCTAATAGCAAAATTACTGTATCTGATGATTCATATGGATAAACAAGTGTCATCATGAGTAGCTTTCTGTTCTGATTGATAAGAAATGAATACTTAAAGCAGTGCTACAAATATTGTATAACAGAAAGTGAATTGGGGTGCACCAGCAAGGAAAACACCTGAATGCAATATGACCAGTTAAGATATTCTACTTCAAACTGCTACAAACAAAATAGGAATGGGCAATAATAAATAGCAAGTCAATTAATTGATTCACATGAATGTTTCTCATTACTATCATATAATTTCCAGGCCTGACTCAAATAGAACTAGAAGTGAAGGACTTAGAGAATATTGGATTAAGCCAAAGCTCTTTCACAGATAACTTAGCAACAATCTGGAGAAGTGGCCTTGGCACCTACTTTATGAATTCGAGGGGCCCAGAATCACTGAATCAGGTTCTAGCTGCCAAAGCCTATAAGTGCCATATGCTTGTATAAAGAAAATCTCATAAAAATATATAACATGCTTTGCTCTTGTTTAGTTGTTTCAGTCATAGCTGACTCTCTGTGACCCCATTTGGGGCTTTCTTGGCAAAGATACTGAAGTTATTTGCCAGTTCTTGTTCTAGCTCATTTTGCAGATGAGGAAATTGAGACAAACAAGGTGAAATGACTTGTCTAGGATCACAAGCTAGTAAAACCAGATTTGAACTCAGGAAGAGCCTTCCTGACTTCAGGGTCAGCACTCTATCTACTACACCATCTCGCTACCTGAGTGTGTGTGTGTGTGTGTGTGTGTGTGTGTGTGTGTGTGTGTGTGTGTGTGTGCGTGTGTGTGTGCATATATACACACATACATATGTCTGTGATTCTGGGTTGCTTCAAATACTTGTAATTTATTTAATATGCTTTCAGCAGATTATAATTTAGAAATATAGTCTTGCCTACTTCAGTGTAAGTTCAGCAATTATCTGGTTTTGGTTGTGCCACCAAAAGAAGCTACCAAAAAAAAAAAAAAAAGAACAAAAGACATCTTTCCTGGATGCGCGTAACTAACAGATCAGGCAGTTCTTCATGTCTTATTCATGGATATTTTTGGTTAAGCCCTGCAACCCATCATCCCCTCCATTGTAAGAATCTATCAGCTGCATGTGACTAAGATATAAATGCTAAAGTCTTCGGGAAATTCTCATTTACAACCTTTATAACCTTTTTCTTCCAGAGAGAGGGAAGGAGGGAGGAAGGAAAGAAGGGAGAGAGAGAGAGACAGAGAGAGAGAGACAGAGAGAGAGAGAGACAGAGACAGAGACACAGAAACAGAGACAGAGACACAGAGACATAGAGAGAGGCAGAGACAGAGAAAGAGACAGAGAGAGACAGAGACAGAGACACAGAGAGAGAGACCCAAAGAGAAAGAGAAATAATTTAACATTGACCAATGATGTTGTTGATGTTCATTATACTTTGAAATGTCACCTATTTTTCATTAGGAGGACTTATTTTTGAACTGCCATTGAAAAATTCTTCCTCTGGTGATGGAAATCATTTCATTGAAAATGACACAAAGTTCATTCCTTGGGCTACTCTTAGTGTTACCAACTGAGCAGGGACAAATAGATCTTGTGCTTAGTTGCCAGAACCTTCTAGAATGTTGTGGCATTCAATGAGGGCAGTGAGGAGAACCTGAGAGTAATCGTATTCACATGAATAAATGATATTTATTTGCTACTGAAACATCATTGCAGTGCAATATGGAGAGAGAGAGAGAGAGAGAGAGAGAGAGAGAGAGACACAGAGAGAGGGAGAGAGATGGATTTTTATATTAAGTGGAGTAGCTATAGTGAGCTTACAGTTTTATATGGTGTAAAATCTTGGTTTAAATTTGATTCTTACTTTGATTTCACAGTTTTGTGAGCAATTATTTCTGAGGAGTGACACCTTACTTTAGTAGTTGGTTTTCCAGGATTATCAAATACCTAAATATCATTTTAGTTTCCACAGCACCAAGGTGACACTGGGACTGAATTCAAATCTCACCCAGATATCCATTATTTATGTGACCCTCGATAAGTCATTATTTTTATCTTTCTAGAAATAGAAACATTTTACTTCCCAGGGTCCTTGTGAGACTTAAATGAGATATTTGAAAAGTACCTGGCACATTGTGAGTCATCATCATTACATAATCTCAACTGGGCTATGTTTCACTGCAAAAATAAATGGACCTCTTTGCAATCTCTTACTTTCTGGATCACCCTCTTCTCTTTTAGACTCTCTTCTCTGTGGGTTTTTGTCACTGCTCTCTCTCTCCCTCTCAACCAATTTAATTGCTCCCTCTCGATGCCATGTCCTGGGTTACTCATCCATATTTTGCTCACTAAATATAGGTCTCCCACAGGACTGTCATGGTCTCTCTTCTCTTCCCTATTTATACTTTTTCACTTGGTGATCCCATCATTTCCCAGAATTTCAATTAGTATCTCTATGCAGGTGAATCTCAGATCTACTTGTCTAGCTCTACTCTCTCTCCTGACCTCTAATCACACATCTCTGGGTATCTATTAGACAGTTCAAACTCAATATCTCATCAACATCTTTAAATCAATCTGT
The DNA here is from genome assembly GCF_028372415.1 of Notamacropus eugenii. Taxonomy (NCBI): domain Eukaryota; kingdom Metazoa; phylum Chordata; class Mammalia; order Diprotodontia; family Macropodidae; genus Notamacropus; species Notamacropus eugenii. The sequence continues at coordinate 688,714,662 of NC_092872.1, forward strand.
CTAAATTGGACTCATTACCTTTGTGAATTAGTCAAGGATAACACTTTTGCTCCCAGTCACTCAGTTTTACAACCTCGTTTCCTCACAATTTCTACCCTTCCTCATCATGTGCAGTCATTTGTCAGTTCCTGTCATTTCTACTTATGTAATATCTTTCCTACATATGTCCTCTTCTTTCTTCTCACATTACAAGTACTCTAATGCAAGCCCCTCCTTATTTGACACCTGGATTATTGCAAGAGTATGTTGGTTCTTCATGCCTCATGTTTCTTCCCAGTCCAATCCATTCTTTCTTCACCTGTCCAATTGATCTTACTCGAGTAGTTTGATGATATCACCCTCTACTTAATAAACACCAATTGCTTTCTATAGTCGCCAGGATCAAGTATAAAATTCTCAGTTTGATTTTTAAGTCTCCATAAACTGACCCTTTCCTACCTTTCTAAATGTCTTACTTTTTTTATTTCTTCCACATATTCTGTGATCCAGGGATCATGGCTTTCCTATTACTCACATGCAAAATGCCATTTCTCACCTGAGTCTTTTCCATCACTTTCCTTTATGCCTGGAAGGCTCTTATTCCTTATCTCACCCTATTGTCTTCCCTGATTTCTTTCAAGTTTCAGCTGAAGTCTCATCTCTTATAAGAATATTTTTTTTAATAATCTGAAGTCTGAGTGCCTTCCCTTTGAGATGAACCCCTATTTGTTCTCTAAATTTCGACATACTTGTTTCCATAATGTTTCCCTCATTAGTCTGGTAGTTCCTTGAAAGCAGGAAATATTTTTGATTTACTTTCTTTGTATCCCCAGCCCTTCTTATCAACAAGCCTGGCATATACTAGACCCTTAATAAATTCTAGCCTACTGATTCTTAACTAGCAAAACATGAAAAAGAAATAGCACTTATTTTGTTCTTACCATGTAGCAAGAACTTTGTTAAATGATGCGGGTACAACTCCAAGCCCAAGCTGGACCATCCCTTCCCTTAAGGAAGGAAATTGGACAAGACAACATGCAAAACAATGCAAAAGGGAAGTGAAAAGTGGAGGAAAGTGGTGAGTTAAATGGAATCAAGATCTATGAAGTCTGAAGCAGACTCACAAGGGGAATGAAAATTAGCAAATGCTTCTTCTCCTCAAAATGGAGGCCTGGGGAGGAAATCATCATTGAGGTCAGAATGTTAGAGTGATGTTCCAGCACAGTTGTAGGGACAGACAGATCTTTGGGTGTAAAATGTTCCAGTTGCTAGGAGAAGTTCTAGGGTGAGATGGCATCATGTGACATGGTGGCAAAGTCTAGAAAGAGGGACAGTCTGCAGACACATTGTCTTAACTTTTCAGCCTTCCATTCCTTATTTGTGAAATGGGGATAATAACAATACTATCTAGGAGATTTTATCTTTCAGTAGAAAGAACCTGACTCAAGAGTAAAAAGACCTAAGTTAAAATGTGATCTTTCACTTTGTACACAGCTGCCAGGCCTAGAGGCCTGTGTGGGCTACCCGAGTCTTCTTACCTCACGTCTGAGGTCTTCGGTTGGCCAAAACCGGATGCTCATATGAGAGAAAGGATGTTCCAGAGTCGAACAAGGGTTGAGCTTTATTTCAGGGTCTTGGTTACAAGTGCAGGGGGTCTTCCTTAGGAGGAAGAGGGGGAGATTTCCTAAGGAGGCTAAGATCTTAAGGGATTGGAAGTAGAAGTACAAGCAGGGAGAGAAGGGGAGGGGAGAGAGGAAAGAAGAAAAGCGGAGCCTACTGTCCTCTTGGCTCCTCACGTGCTAAGAGAGCTTTCAGGCTTCCTCAATCCTACTTAACCTTCAGCCGCATAGTTTGCATCTGAATACCGTGCTGTTAGGTAACTAGGTGTGCCCAGATCCGGGACAATCTCGAGGGCGGGGAGATCTCTCTCCCATCACGTTTCTCACGGGAAGAGGCGGAATTACTCGAGATAGCTCGGTTCACCTCGATTCCCTGCCGTTTCCTGGGGGGGGTCTCGTGAGAGCTCTAAGATTTACAAGCTCCCACCTTTACCCGCCTGAGACTGTCCACACGGAATTGAGCTTCCAATCCCAACATCTCCCCTTCTTTGTTATGTGCGGAGCGCACCTGGCTCTAGAGCAAACAGTGGCTGGAGGCTGAGTGGATTAGGAAGGCCTTTAGCATATGAGTACCCTACAACAAGACTTCATTCACACAGAAATCTGCAGCTAGCACAACTGACAAAGGGAGGCATCAAATAAAACAAAGATGAAACTAAATGGCTGAGTTACAACAGGGGAAGTGCAATCAACTAATTCCAAAGCATATTCTAAGAGAAGCAGCTAGTGCTGGCGCCTACACATCACCACCCCCTCAGTCATGCAAATGGATCTCAACGGCCAAGCCTGAATGGCCAAGCCTGTGGTATTCAGGTGAAAAGTTGGTCACACCTTCCCCCTCCAATGTCCTGGGTTTGTGATATCAAAGTCCTCCTTCAGCCGGTGGAAAGAGATGCCTAGATGGGAAGCTGTCAGCAGCAGTGTCTGCAGTTGTGACGAGGGCTGCTTTCTCTCTGGGCAGTAAAGTTAAAGCTGTCAGCAGCAGACTCAGGTGGTGCATGATCCTTCTCCGGGGTCTCCGGGCTCTCCGGGGTCTCCACCTCCTGCGTCTCCACCGTCTCCGACATCAGTTCCCACCTACGGATCCTTCTAATGGGAATACATGCATGACCTTTTCCTATGGAGACACAAACATACCCTGGACCCCATATTAGTATCTTATACGGACCTTTCCATTTCCCTGAGGCCATATCCTTTACCATGGCCCATGTGTCTTTATATCCAGCCTGGGTATTACTTTCGTTGCGGGGTTGTCTTGGAAAAGTCACAAAATGTCTCATAGCTGGAGTAGTATGTGAGTTTCTTGAGATATGCAAAAAATTGTGTGTATACACAGCTGTATCAAGCTCTGATTGTGTTAGGCGACCTTTTCCCCTTCTTTGTTTAGCGAGGATCGCCTTCAAGGTGAGATTGGCCCTTTCCACTATGGCCTGGCCTTGTGGATTGTAGGGGATTCCTGTAACATGTCGAATCCCTAGATTGCGGAGGAAGTGTGTAAGGGTTTGAGAAGTATAGGCAGGGCCATTATCTGTCTTTATTTCTAAGGGTAAGCCTGAAACAGAAAAACAGTGCCAAAGATGTTGAATTACTTTAGCACTTGATTCACCTGGCTGTAAAGTCACCATAAGGAATCTGGACCATGTGTCAACTGTCACATGTATGCACTGGCCCTTAAGATGGGTGACATCCATTTGCCAACTTTCATTGGGTGCCAAGCCACGAGGATTGACACCCTGGTCTAGAGATGGGTGGAATGGGATACATTGGAGACAGCTCTTAACAATTTTTCTGGCCTGTTCCTGAGTTATCCCATATAATTTGCAGAGGGCTTCTGTGGCTAGGTGGAACCTATCATGAGCCTTTTGGGCCCTTTCTTGTGGTTCCACAGTGTGCCCTACCAGGTATAGTGAATTGTCTGCTATTTGATTTCCTTCAAAAATTGGTCCTGTGCCATTTGTATGTGAGCGCACATGTAAAACATAAAAAGGGTGTGTTCTGTTATTAATGGTGGTCAATAGCCGCTCACACTGTGAAAAAATATTGGACCGATAATCTACAATAGAGTCCTCAATCCGTGAAATTAATAAAGATGCATACTGACTATCAGTGATAATATTAATGGGTATGTCACTATATATTTGGAGAGCTTGGATTATAGCTTCCAATTCGTTCTGTTGAGCAGAGGTGTAGGGTGTGTTAACTATATATATATCTCTTGGGAGGCCGAATTATAAATAGATGCCTTGTGATGTTTCGTGGCATCTGTAAAAATGTTAGGCCCTTCTACTGGGTTTGGTGAGTACCTTTTCACTGGTGCTGGGGCCCACTGTAATAATTCTTTGAATAGGAAAGTCGAATTTGGTTTCATCTGGGCCCAGTGGAGTATAGTGGCCCAAGAAACATGATTGTGAGCTAAGTCTTCTACATCCTTAGTGGTGAGTGTAGCATAAAGAATTGGCTGTTTTTGGTATATGTGGGTGGCTCTTCTTACTGCCTCTAGTGCTAACCGTCCTAGAAATTCCCACTTGTTTAGTAAACTGCTTCCTGTTTTACTTAAATATACCCACTCTAGGGGCTTCTCTTTTTGGTGTATGATGGCATAGGAAGGTGTGGTGGAGATAATAGATAACTCCAGATCTCCTCCTGGATCCCACCGAAATGTGGTGGACTCTAAAAATTGTTTTTTTATTGCCTCTATGGCCTTGGCTGCTTCAGGAGTCAATGTTCATGGGGAATTTAAAGCAGAGTCTCCTGTCAATAGTGAATATAAAGGTTGCATGAGAGGTAAAGGTATAGGCACCTTTGATCTTATCCATTGGATAGCTCCTACTAGTTTCTGAGCATCATTGAGTGTTTGGATCTTTATATCCCATTTTGGGGGTTCCAGACTAATGATGGTACCCTGTATCTGATATCCCAAATATTTGTAATTGAGTCCTCTCTGTATCTTTTCAGGAGCAATAACTAATCGTAGTCCTAAAAGGTTCCTTTCTACTGCTTGGAAACACTTCTCCAGTTCCTTGAGCTGAGGTGCAGCTATAAGGATGTCATCCATATAATGGATGATTTTGCATTGGTATTGCTGTCTGGGGCTTTCTAAGGCTTGATTAACATACCACTGGCAGATGGTGGGGCTGCAACTCATACCTTGGGGCAATACCTTCCACAGATACCTCTTTGCAGGTCCTTCGTTATTGGGGTGAGGTATTGTAAAAGCAAACCGAGGACAATCTACTTTGTTTAAAGGAATGGAAAAAAAACAGTCCTGAATGTCAATGATTATAAGTGACCAACCGTCCGGGATGGCATTAGGAGAAGGGAGACCTGGTTGCAGGGCTCCCATAGGCATGAGAGACTGATTTACCTTCCTTAGATCTGTAAGGAACCTGAATTTCCCGGATTTTTTCTTTATAACAAACACAGGAGCATTCCAGGGTGACTTTGATGGCTCTATATTTCCTTTTTCTAATTGCTCCTTAACCAATAGTTGTAGTGCCTGGAGTTTTTCTGTAGTCAGGGGCCATTGCTCCACCCAAATCGGGGTATCTGACTTCCAATTCAAGGGTTGGGACTCCAGTACAACAGCAATGGCCCTTACTAAAAATTTGATAACCTCATCCCGAGGCGGCTCATAGCCATTCCGGCAATCAAGACATAATCGGCGGCCAAGTACTGTAATTGATTTCCTGTAGCCTCAAACTGCCCTGTTCCTGTAAATTGCTGATAAGCCTCGGGGGCCTGAGCCCCTAGCCCACCGGTAGTGCTCTTTACCCTCTGAGAAAATTCTGATACCCAAATCACATTCTGCCCAGGGGTAAGGCAGGCTCTAGCTAAGCTCTTCCAGTCATTAGGAGTCAGAACAAACTGACCACTGAGAGTTTCAAGCATGGCTATGACAAAGGGTGAATTAGGGCCATGCTTGGTACAAGCCTCTTTAAGAGGCCACTCTCTTCCACTCTATGGGTATGTGGCTCCTTCGAACGCCACTGGGGACACTGGGGTCCGCTATTTCTAGCACAGGAAATGTCCCTACGTCTTCTCCATTCTCTATAGCCTTTCTTATTCCTTTTTCCAAACTGGACTGTGGCCCTGAACTGTCTGACCAATGGAGCAGGTTATAAGGAGGCGCGGAGGGAAGGCAGGGCGTATTCTCCCCTGCCTCGCCTTTTCCATCCACTAGATGGAGCTCCGAGTCTATTTTTTCTTTACGCTCCTTAACTTTCCGCTTAACTTTCTCCTTGCCTGGACTCTCCATCCCTCCCGTGTTCTCCCCTCCCCTCTCTCTGCTTCCACTCTCATTTCAATCCCGCCCTGGCCTCTCCGGCCCTTCCAGCAGGCTCTTAATTACACCGAATATCAGGAAATCTAAATCCTCCAGCTCCCCAGGGTATTGTTGCTCATAAGCAGTCATTTGCTCTCCGACCGCTCCTCATTTTTCTCTTGATATTCCTGCCTGCTTGAGCCAAGGAGAAACTTTCCAAATCCTTTTACAAAATTCTCGGAGGTCATTTAACTCTATTGTGACCCCCGCCTTCCTGCATTCCCTGTGAAGTTTCTCAGCCCAGACCTCCTGTTCCTCTGGCTTTATTACTGGCAATAGATTCCCCATCTCTGCCCTTTTCCCATGGGTGTGGGAAGCTTTTCTCACTCTTTCTCTCCTTCCGAATCTAGGATTCGGGACTCGCTTCTTTCACAGCCCCTTCCGGGTGTTCCCCAAAAACACCCAGGATATCTGCGCTCCTGTCCCTGTTCGGAGACATCAACTGCCAGGCCTAGAGGCCTGTGTGGGCTACCCGAGTCTTCTTACCTCACCTCCGAGGTCTTCGGTTGGCCAAAACCAGATGCTCATATGAGAGAAAGGACGTTCCAGAGTCGAACAAGGGTTGAGCTTTATTTCAGGGTCTTGGTTACAAGTGCAGGGAGGTCTTCCTTAGGAGGAAGAGGGGGAGATTTCCTAAGGAGGCTAAGATCTCAAGGGATTGGAAGTAGAAGTACAAGCAGGGAGAGAAGGGGAGGGGAGAGAGGAAAGAAGAAAAGCGGAGCCTACTGTCCTCTTGGCTCCTCACGTGCTAAGAGAGCTTTCAGGCTTCCTCAATCCTACTTAACCTTCAGCCGCATAGTTTGCATCTGAATACCGTGCTGTTAGGTAACTAGGTGTGCCCAGATCTGGGACAATCTCAAGGGCGGGGAGATCTCTCTCCCATCACGTTTCTCACGGGAAGAGGCGGAATTACTCGAGATAGCTCGGTTCACCTCGATTCCCTGCCGTTTCCTGGGGGGGGTCTCGTGAGAGCTCTAAGATTTACAAGCTCCCACCTTTACCCGCCCGAGACTGTCCACACGGAATTGAGCTTCCAATCCCAACACACAGCAACAACCACAGTTGGAGAGGAATTTTTCTGGTAGACTAAGTACTTCATTGAAATGCATAGACTTAAAAAATTTCCAGTGAGCGCTTGAGGCAAAAACCTTCCACATCCAGATAAAGAACTGTGGAATTGGATTGCAGGTAGAAACAGACCATTTTCTTTTGTATTATGTTTTGTTTTGTTTTGCTTTATGGTTTCTCCCATTCATTTTAATTCTTCCATGCAACAGGCATTTAACAGGAATGCACATGTAGAACCTATATAAGATTGCATGCAGTCTCAGAGAGGGAGTGGGGAGGGAGGAGGGAATAAGGGGGAAAGAGTGGAAAAAAGTCTAAGATATATGGAACTGATTGTTGAACACTGAAAATAAATAAAATAATTCAATTTAAAAAATGTGATCTTTTGTTATTACTGCCTATATTATATTGGCCTACTCACTTAAGCCTTCTTAAGTTTCAGTCTATTCATCTAAAATGCATAATGTTTGTTTCAGAGAACATCTGGGGTCCCTAATAATCATAGACTTTTTTTCCTATTAAAATCTTGGAATGTGCTGAGAATGGGATTTAACCCAGGAAGATAAGGAAAGTTTGTGCTCTCAATGAGCTTCCATACAAGTTGCTAACTCTATAGCATTTTGTCCATATGTGGACACAGTTCATTCTTACATTAGAAGGCTGTCTGTAATTGTCTAAATATAGAAAGCTGTCAGAGAGTCCATGAGACTAGACAACATTCCTTGTTTTTACATTAATTTCCAAAACTGTTGAATGAAGGAATAGATGAATAAACACAATGAATATAAGATTCAAGAAAGATTGAGCACAATGTTGCAGGGAAGTTGAGGGGAAGCTGCCTATATCTGTAAGATCTCTTCTATGAATTTTCTCATTACACTATTACTTCCCATTTTTTTTAAAAATTAAACTTTATTTAATTTTCAAATCTCTACTCTTTTTGTCCCTCTCTCCCAAATGAGACTGAGAGAACAAGGTAAACAAAGACCTTGCATGAACCTGTATAGTCAAATAAAATGAATTCCTAATTCTATCAGGAGGTAGGTTATTGCTACCTGTATTTTCTAACTATTGTAGATAATACCATATTGTAATAGTTTTATATAAAATGACATACACTACTGACTCTTCAAAGGTACAATAAAAGGAAAAGAACATTGGGTTTGCATTTTTTTTTACAAGATTATATTCTAGCTTTATCATTTACTAGTTATGTTACTTGAGACTGGCCACCTAAGCTACCTGTGCCTTGATTTCTTATTTCATTAACCTTAAGCCTCTATTATATGAAGAAAATAAGCACTTTTCAAAGGAACCCTCTCTTCTGTAGGTGAAATAGGTCTTTCTTGAAATTATATGCCTAAGATAAAAAGACTTTTTCTGCCTCATTTAGACAACTTTTCTTTGTCCTTCTTAAAATATGGGACCCAGAACTAATCAAAATAGCTTATTTGTGAGACATATAAGGGAGAAAGAACTGAAGATAAACTTCCTGGTTTCACTATAATCCTTCTGTATTTGTCTGGTTTGATGGTCATTTAGTTAAACTGAGAAGATTCTAGTCAATTCAACAGAGCATGTTACAATACAAAAAAATGCAGTCTAATAGCCTCAAATCCAAGATCCTGAAAGGTCTTATAATATTTTTTGCAGACTTTTGAAATATGGAAAATGTGAGAAGCTACCTTGGATGAAATGAATAATTATGCACACATTATTTATGTATATGAATATATGTAAATGCATATATACATGTAGTTTGTATAAATATATGTATGTGTATGCATATACATATTCCAGTGTATAAATCTATTGTGTTTATTTATTTAAATATATGCATATGTACATTATATAAATGTATGCATATTAGTAAATACTGTTTTTATTTTTTATGGATATTTTAAGGAAATATATCAATAATTCTGCTACAGAAATCAATTTGGTTCTAAATGAGAATTTGTTTTAGGTCAGTAAATAGGGGCTATTGGTCTTCATTATGTCTACCACAGTTTGAATTCAACCATATACAACCATATACAAATCTCAATAGCCAATTTTTTTAGAATGAATTCCAGAAATTTCTACAAATAGCAATAGCAAATCTCTCTCTCTCTCTCTCTCTCTCTCTCTCTCTGTATATATATATATATATATATATATATATATATATATATATATATATATATATATATATATATATATATATATATATATATGTAGATATATGTATGTAGATAAATAGAAAAACAGAGAAGTTAAGAGAAGATAAAGAAATTTATTTTTTCTGCATTGGAGATTAAATCAATTTTCTTGTTTCAAGGAAGAGACATATAAGGTATATTAGTGGTATTTGAGAAAATCAGGCTGCACATACTTCCATTAGGGAGGAATCTTGATGAGATCAAGTAATTTTTAGAATTTATCTTTGCACCTCCACTGATACACACACACAAACACACATGTAAACACACAGATACACAAATATCTCTTTATATCTGTGTATTATCTATGTATCAAGGTACAGCAAGTTTAGGTGGTTAGTCTCATAGATAAACAAATAGCTATATAGATAGATGCATACAGTATTATATGTATTATAATCTATATATAACCTCAAGTAGATAGATGGATGTGTGTGTTTATACACACACACACACACACCCAATCTCCAATATAGATATCTGAAGCATATCTACTTTCTAGCTATGTATCTATATTTGAAACTGTACAGTTTTTATAAAGAGAAATACTTACTACAAAAAATTAATCACAAATATAATTCTTCCAACTTGTGGAGAGTGTGATTCCACTCTCCTTTCTGTACCACTCAGTCTCTGGGAAAAAGAAGGATATTAGGTTTTCAGTTTAGCTTGATTCTCATAAAACACTTTCCCAATTCCATATCCAAAGCCCTGTGGGGTTTAAATTCCAGGTACTCAGGTTTCTCTATGTTTTCATGCCTGGTTTGGCTTGCTACACCATGTGTAGCCTGGCTTTCCTGTAATTCTGGCACAATGGGTACCATGGTTTGAACTCTTAGCCCCATAGAGATCAGCTCCATCACCTCCAGCATCTGAAACTGAGGACAATAGAAATAAAAAAAAAAAACAAAATGGAAGCAAAAACTACTGCATTCATTTCTCAGGGCATGGGTAAAAGGGAAATAAGTAGAGGAAGGCCAGTGCCTCCTCCTACTAGTTTCATGGCATACACATAAGGTGCAACAAATGGGAGCACAGCTGAAAAGATGAGAGAAAAAATAATGTCTCATGTTTCATGAGTTTTAAAGACACATGCAGCCATTCAAAGGAGATTATCCCCATTCACATAGTCAGCGATAGAGAGGATTCCACAGTAACCAAACAGAGCTTGCTTTAAACTGTATTACATATACAATTTACAAATAAGTATTTGATTTAATGAATTGAATTGGATTCAATATTGACTGGTAGAACCTAGGTTCTTAGAAGTATGCCTTATAGCAGCATCGCAGAATGAGAATAACAAATCTAAGCAACAGGCACAAAGTATGTCAGTGTGTCTTTGCTGTGTTACCTCCTTGAGTTTTTCTGACTGGCCCCTTCCTTGATGTTGAGTAGATCACAATTCTCTGCTTACAGTAGGACATCAACTTGTTAATGCCTTCTTATCTCTCTCTCCCATTTTGAGAAACAAAAATCTAACATTTCTGGCCCCAGTCTCTCTATTGACTCCAATCTCAATCTCCAACTGCTTATCAGTCTCCTCAAACTGAATGTCCAGTAAATATCTTAAACTCAACACATTCAAAGCCAAATTCATTTTCTTTCCCACTAAAGTCCCTTCCCTACCTTCCCAGTTACTTCGCCAAATACCAATGTCTTCTCAGTTCTTCAGGATTGTAACTTAGGAGTCATCTTTGAATTCTCACCATCTCTGAAATGCCAACCCTCTTCCACCTCCCTTGATATGGTCCCCATTCTTATGGGAACTCATCATCAATACTTCGAGTGTTGACATAGCCATCTAACGGGTCTGTCTGCCTCAATTCTCATCCTGCTGTAATCCATTTTCCATGCAGCCATGAAAGTGATTTTCCTAAGACTCAGGTCCAATCATGTTACCTCCCTAATCAGTAAATGACAGTAGATCCTTATAGCCTCTAGGATCAAAGAAAAATTCTTCTTTGGGCCTTCAGAACCCTTCACCTACTGCCCTTGAAATTTCTAGTCTTTTAACAACAGAAAATGAAACCACGCTAAGGACCAGTTTTCTTTCTTAAAATGGTCCAATAAAGTCCATTCTAACTTTCTAGTTTTCTTATATCTTGCTCTGTGACATATATTCTTTGATTCAGTGCCACTGGACTCTAGGCTGTTACATAAACAAGACAACACAACTCTTTGCTCAAGGCATTTTCATTCATTGCCCACCATACCTATAAAGATCTCCCTTCTTAATTCTACCCACTGACTTCTCTACCTTTCAGTTCCAACCAAAAACACATTTGTTTTTGATAAGAAGCCTTTCCCAACCCTTAATGCCTTCCCTCTGTTAATTATTTCCTATTTACCCTATATAAACTTTGTTTGTATATATTTACTTATTATCTCCCCCATTAGATTGAAAGCTCTAAGGGTAGAAATTATTTTGCTTCTTTTTATATCCCTCGTAAGTACTATATTTGAATATGGAATGCATGATATCAAATGCAATTTCTACCATTTGCTACCTGTGTGGATTTTTATAGGTCATCTATCTTCTCTGGGACTCAGTTTCCTTATTTATGAATGGTCAGATGGCTGGAATCAACAATCTCCATTTATTTTTAATTCTAGTAGATGCAGGTATGACTGCATGAAACTTTGCACTGCTTCATATTTGTCTCCTTGTTGCTCTATCCTTTAAAATTTATATTTCCCTAGCCCAAATAATAAATGTAGCATATGTAGTCCTTGAAGATAGGGGTCATGAAGGTTTCTCTACTACGTCTGTCGGAAATTATGGGAAATATTTATAGAATTAATTTCATCTGAATTAAGTATTTATAACATTTATATAGCTTCTAGAATCATAGACTCAGTTCAAAGGAACATCCGAGGTCATGTAATAAGATAATAGAAGTATTAATCTGTTGGAAACATCACTGAGGAGTAATCAACCACCTTCTTTTAAAATTCTCTCATAGCAATGAATTCTTATTTTGCTTCTGAAGAGTTCTAATTTTTAGGAAGTCATTACCTCCTTTATATTGAATTAAAAGCCTAACACTCTAAATTCCATCAATTGTTGATATACTCCAATTGCTAGGATTAATCATGCTAAAACCAATTTCTTTCACATGTAAATTTCTAGACAATTTTAGAAAATTGTCATGTAGCCATTGATTCTTCTCTTTTCTAAGAGAAACACTTCTTTCAGTTTATTCTTTATTTACTGTCCCTACCTTCTGGTTTCACTGTGAGTTTCTGCTCTTCTCTTTATTGATTATACTTTTTTTTACATCAAACATATCTAATACAATCCCAATAACACATAATTTAACATAGCACCATAGGAAATTAATATAATATTGCATGATATATAATATATGGTATTATATGTTAGAGTTGATACATAAATAAATGTTATAATTAAATTCAGTATATATTGTAAGCATTCACAATATGCTTATTTTAACTTTAGATAAATTCCTGATAAATAACTATTCTCCCTCATGTAACTTACAGTCTAACAGGGAAATAAGAAAAGAACTGTAATAACTCAATAAAATAGTTATCTAATTTTTTATCATTTTTCATCCATTTGTTCTTTCCTTTGTGTATTGCTCTCTACCCTTTTTTAAAAAATCATTTTATGAATTAATAATGACTCTATTTTTAGATTTGACACAATGTTTTTTTCAGATTTAATCAGCATAATATCCATTTCAAAAAGAGAAGTATCTGGAGAACATCATCATCTACCAAAAAAACCAACCAAACAAACAAACAGTCTCCTTCTTTAATATTAAAAAACCTCCCACCTTGATTAAGGCCTTATACAGGAAAAGAACATCATTTAGTTTATACTACTGTGCAGGAAATACACATAAGAAAAAATTGGTGAGAAGAATTTGGTTTTCCATTCAGTATGACCTCAGGTCAGCACTTTAGGAATGCAGTAAATGATGCTATGGAACTTAACACAGAAAAAGATATATATATATATATATATATATATATATATATATATATTACAATGAGCATATAGTTGAAAGTGATTAAACTATTAAAGTCATAGGATGAACATCCACAGAAGTTTCTTTTGTTCATCTGAAGATTTGGGTGAAGATTTAGTAATTGCTCTGTAGGGCTATATGTCCTCTTAGTTCTTCCTGCCTCCTTTAATAATTCATCTCTAGACAGTTGGCCCTTTATTTCTACTTCATTAAGTTGCTCCCATGAAGCAGTTTTTCCTCCAAATTTTGGTGACATTTTCATTTCTCATCTTTAAAACGTCTCCCTCCACCTCTTACAGTGTTCACATATTTCTACCATCCTGTCCAGATGGGCTCACTTGCTCCCATTCACCCCCTAGCAGGTTATTGAAAAAATCATTTTTCACTTTTTTTTAATTTATCCTAGCTCATTTATTTCTCTGTCCATTACATTTAAATGTTAGTCTATGCTTTGCTCTCTCTCTGTCTCTCTCTTTCTCTGTCTCTCTCTGTCTCTCTCTTTCTCTCTCTCTCTCTTACTCTCTCTGTTTCTTTCTCTCTCTGTCACTCTCCTCTCACTCTAGCAGTTTCTTAGAATTACTATTAGATCCTATTTATCATTTGCCACATAAACTGTAATGAACCCAAAAGGAATCTTTTTTAAAACACATTAACTAGTACATCTAAAAGGAACTTCAGAGACCATCCAACTTAATCCTCCTTCACAGTACAGAATAGGGAACTGAGATCTGCTTAGAGGAAGAGAGACGACTTGATCTAGCTCACAGAGGAAGTTTATGTGATGATAGAACTAGAACTTGAGTCTCCTTTTTGACTGTCAGTGCAATATTCGTTATACCACAGACAAAATAAATCTTAATATTCTACATATAATTCCTAGAGACTTATGAAAGTACATATTTTGATTTAGAATGAACTGATATCCTGATAAAATAAAAGGTTTCTGTAGTGGTTGTTCATTTCCAGTTCTGTCTGACTCTTTTTGAATCCATTTCAGGTATTTTTTTTCATGTTTATTTGTTTATTTTTAATTTTCAACATTCATTTCCACAAAGTTTTCTCCCCATCTCTTCCCTCCTCCCACCCCATAATGCCTTGAATTATGATTACCCTTTCCCTCAATATGTCCTCCTTTCTATCACACCCCTCCCTTCCCTTATCCCCATGTTCTTAATTTTCTTGTAGGGCAAGATTGATTTCTATATCCCATTACCTGTATTTCTTATTTCCCAGATGTATGCAAAAAATTATCAATATTTGTTCCTAAAACTTTGAGTTCCAACTTATCTTCTTTCCTCCCTCCCCATCCATCCCCACTGAGAAGGCAAGCAATTCAATATGGGCTATATATGTGGTTTTGAAAAAAATTTTCATAATAGTCATGCTGTGTAAGACTAACTATATTTCCTTCCATCCTATCCTGCCTCCCTCATTTATTCTATTCTCTCTTTTGACCTTGTCCCTCCCCAAAAGTGTTTACTTTTAATTACTCCTTCTTCTCATTTGTCTTGCCTTCTATCATTGCCCTACTCCACTTGTCCACTTCTCCCCTACTTTCCTGTAGTGTAAGATAGATTTTCACACCAAATTTAGTGAGCATGTTATTCCCACCTTAAGCCAAATATGAAGAGAAAAAGCTTCACTTTTTCCTTCTCACCTCTGTCCTTTTCTCCTCCATTGAAAAACCTTTTTCTTGCCTGTTTTATGAGAGATAATTTTCCCCATTCTATTTCTACCTTTCTCCTCACAATATATACTTCTCTCAACCTTTATTTTATTTTTTTAAATGTCATCCCTTTTTATTCAACTCACCTGCTCTCTGTCTGTATATATTCTATTTGTGTTCATCCTTCATCACCGAAGAAGACCACGCCATCAGAGAAATGATGACATGACTTGTACTTGACTTTCTTTTGAGTGAAGGAGGTCTGTGTGGATCACCAGCCTCACTCCTCCTCCAGAGCTTTCTTAATCCAATGACCAGATAATCATTAGGATGACTAGAAATGATCCAGGATGAGGTGATTGTAGTTAAGTGACTTGGCCAAGGTCATACAGCTAGTAAGTGTTAAGTGTCTGAGGTGAGATTTGAACTGAAGCCCTCCTGCACTTCATTCAGTGCACCACCTAGCTGCTCATATATGCATGTATATACATATATATATGTATGTGTGTATGTATATGTGTGTATATGAGCATGTGTGTATGTGTATATATGTGATATGTGCATATATATGTATGTGTATATATGTGATATGTGCATATATATGTATACATATATATGTGCATGTGTGCGTGTGTTGTGAGTGTTTGTAAAATTCCTCTAACTGCCCAAATATTGAGAGAAATCTCACTAGTTATTAATATTGTCTTTCCATGTAGGAATGTAAACAGTTAAACTTTAGAAAGTCCCTTATGATTTTTCCTTCCTCTTTGCCTTTTCATGCTTCTCTTGATTCTTGTGTTTGAAAGTCAAATTTTCTATTTAGTTCTGATTTTTCATCAAGAATGTTTGAAACTCCTCTATTTCATTGAATGACCATTTTTCTCCCCTGAATAATTGCACTCAGTTTTGCTGGGTTGGTGATTCTTGGTTTAATCCATGTAGAAGCTGCATTTCTTGTACTATCCTGATTGCATTTCCACAATACTCGAATTGTTCATTTTTAGCTGCTTGCAATATTTTCTCCTTGACCAGGGAACTCTGAAATTTGGCTAAATATTCCTAGGAATTTCTCTTTTCAGGTCTTTTTCAGGATGTGATTAGTATATTCTTTCAATATTTATTTTGCCCTCTGATTCTAAAATATCAGGGCAGTTTTCCTTGATAATTTCATAAAATACGATGTCTTTTTGATCGTAGCTTTCAGGTAGTCCTATAATTTTTAAATTATCTCTCTTGGTTGTATTTTCCAGATCAGTTGTTTTTCCAGTGAGGTATTTCCCATTATTTTCTAGTTTTTCATTCTTTTGGTTTTGTTTTGTAATTTCTTGGTTTCTCATAAAGTCATTAGCTTCTATCTGCTCCATTCTAATTTTTAAAGAATTATTTTCTTTAGTGGCTTTTGAACCTCCTTTTGCATTTGGCTAATTCTGCTTTTTAAAGTATTCTTCTCCTCACTGACTTTTTGGACCTCTTTTGCCAATTGAGTTAGCCTATTTTTAAAGGGGTTATTTTCTTCATCATTTTTTGGGTCTCCTTTAGTAAGTGGTTGACTCGCTTTTCTTGATTTTCTTGCATTGCTCTCATTTCTCTTTCCAATTTTTCCTTCATCTCTCTTACTTGATTTTGAAATTCCTTTTTGAGCTCTTCCATGGTCTGAGACCACTTCACATCCACTTTGCAGGTTTTGCATGCAGACACTCTTACCCCTAGGTCTTCCTATGATGGCATGCATTGCTCCTCCTCATCCAAAAAGATGGAAGAAAATATCTGCTTATCAAGACAGTAACCTTCTATTGTCTTATTCTTTTTTCCCCTTTTTTGGGCATTCTACCAGTCAGTTACTTGACTTTTGAGTCCTTTTTCAAGAGGAGGGCATACTCTGGGGAACTGTATGTTCTCATTTCCTCCAAGGTGGCACAATCTAGGGAGAAGAGTCCACTTCTCTCCTGGCCTTCTCACTGGTCTAGGAGTAACTAAAAACTTCTCTGCCCAGAATCTGCAAGTAGTAGAAATTCCCTCTCCAAAGCTGCCTCCAGCTCTATCAGTGCTCGTCTTCCTCACCTCAGGGTCAGCTCAGGGCTGAGACCCATATCATCTGCTCAATTCCCCCAAAGGCTTTAGGTGAAGGGCTCTGAAAATGGATGCTACTGCTGCAATGGCTGCTGCCAGCAGGGCCAGGCCAAGTTCCCTTCTCAGCAAAATAGGAAAGCTTTCTCACTGATCTTTGAAACTTTCTTTGGTGTTTGTGGGTTGAGGGATCTGAGAACAGCAGCTGCTACTGGGGATTCCCCCCCCCCCAAGGCCTGTTCCTGCAATTGCTGAGGTGCCAAGTGGCTGAGTGGCCAGGGCTATACAGGGCTCTGTGGGCTGTGCTCAATGGGCTGTGCTCTACTCCATGCCCCATGCAGTAGACGTCTCCTGTTGGCTTTCCAGGCTACTTTGGATTGGAAATCTCTGTCATTCTGTCATTTTGTGGTTTCTGCTGTGCTAGAATATGTTTAGAGTCAGTTTTTACATGTATTTTATGGGCTGTGGGGGAAGTGCTAGAGTATGTGCATCTTTTTACTTCACCATCTTGGCTCCACCTGCCCACCCCCCCATTTGAGGTACTCTTGGCAAAGATACTAAAGTGGCTTTCCATTTCTTTCTCCAGCTCATTTGAAAGATGAAGAAACTGAGGGAAAGAGGGCAAAGTGACTTTTCTTGGATCACACAGCTCATAAGTGTCTAAGGTCATATGTGAACTCAATAAGATAAATCTTCCTGACCCCAGGTCCAGCATTTTATCTACTGTGCCACACTAGGTTCACTTATAAAAAACAAAAACCAAAAATCACTTTTTTTCCTAAAATTCTTCTTCCTACTTGCTTAGAAAAGCTACATCAAGAAAACCATAATCAGTGTTTGAACCACATTTTAAGAAAGCTATAGACATATCAGTCTGAAGCCAGTTGTGAAAAAGTAAAATTGTGAAAGAACTAAAGGTTATAATTAGTAAGATCCAATTAAGAAATTGAGGACATTTCAAAATTTAGAGAATATTTACAGGGGCCATAACAACTATTTCCTGCAGTTATAAATTTTCAATATGGGAGGGAAATATGACTAGGTCATAAACTAGGTTAAGGAACAATGTGTAGAATTTTCTTTTGTTTGTTTGTTTTTTAAATAATATTTTATATTTTCTCCCAATTAAATATCAATATAATTTTCAACATTCATTTTACAAGATTTTGAGTTAAAATTTTTCTCCCTCCCCTCCATACTTTCTAAAATGGTAGGCAATTGTGTATAGGTTTTGCATGTGCTATCAAGTAAAACATATTTGTATGTTAGTCACAATCATAAAAGAAGAAACAGACCAAAAAAAAAAAGCACAAAACAAGTCAAAAAATTATGCTTTGATCTGCATTCAGAATTCATTAGTTCTTTATCTAGACATAGATAACAATTTCTTTCATGAATCCTTTGTACCTGTCTTGGATCATTGTGCTAAATGTTGCTGTTATTGGGTAAAAAGTTTTTGTGGTTCTGCTGATTTTACTTTGCATTAGTTTGCACAAGTGTTTCCAGGTTATTCTGAAAATTCCCTGTTCTTCATTAATTATTTGCACAATAGTATTCCATTTTATTCATATACCACATCTTGTTCAGCTATTCCCCAAATGATGGGTATTCCCTCAATTTCAAATGTTTTGCCACCATGAAAAGGGTTACTATAAATATTTATTTATTTTTGTAGAAGTAGATCCTTTTTACTTTTCTATGATGCCTTTGAGATACCAACCTAGTAGTGGTATGACTGGAGCAAATATTAAGCACATTTTGGTCGCCCTTTCAGTATAGTTCCAAATTGCTTTTCACATTGGTTGAACATAACTCCACCAACAATGCATTAATGTGAAGATGGTGGAGTAACAACATGGATTTGCAAGCACTCTCCCCACCCAAACACACCTGAATACCTGTAAAAAATGACACTAAACAAATTCTGGAGTTGCAGAACCCACAGAATGACAAAGTGAAGCAAATCTGTAGCCCAAGATGGCCTGGAAGGTTGCTGGAAATTATCTATCATGCCACACTGGGATTAGAATGCAGTCCAATGTGGGCCATGCTGGCACAGAAAGGATCTGAGCAGGACTTAGAGGGACTGAATCTCAGCACTGGTGGTAGTTTCCAGACTTCATGACCTCAAAATGCTAAGGGGAAATTCGAAAGTCAGTGAAAAAAAGCCTGTGGTAACTGTTTGAGGCAATAGAGTGGTCACCATAATGGGTATGAAGAAGCCTGTGGAGGATATGACTGTAGCAGCAGCAGCAGGGGCAGGGGCAGCAGCAGTGACAGTGACTGTTTCTGGAGCTGTAGGGCCACATGTTGTGGGAGGATTAAGCTGCTGACAGTAAACCCCCCCACCCCCATGGGAAGCAGAGAACTAACTTGACCAATAGCTCAAATTCAAGTAAACACCTGGGAAAATGAGTAGAATCAGAAAAAGAATAAGACTATAGAATCTGACTTGGGTGATAAGGAAGGTCAAAGAATACAAACAGAAGACAACAAAGTCAAAGTTCCTATATCCAAAGACTCCAAGAAAAATATTAATTGTTCTCAAGCCATGGAAGAGCTCAAAAAAAATTTTGAAAATCAAGTAAGAGAAGTAGAACAAAACTTGGCAATAGAAATGAGAGCGATGGAAGAAAATCATGAAAAACAAGTCAACTGCTTGCTAAAGGAGACCCAAAAAATATGCTGAAGAAAATAACATTTCAAAAAATAGACTAAACCAAATGGCAAAAGAGATCCAAAAAGCCAATGAGGAGAATGCCCTACAAGGCAGAATTGGACAGATGGAAAAGGAGGTCCAAAAATTCACTGAAGAAAATAATTCTTTAAAGATTAGAATGGAGCAGATGGAAACTAAGGACTTTATGAAAAATCAAGAAAATATAAAACAAAGCTAAAGAAATGAAAAAAAATAGCAGACAATGTGAAATATCTCATTGGAAAAACAACTGATCTGGAAAAATGATCCAGGAGAGACAATTTAAAAATTATTGAACTAGCTGAAAGCCATGACCAAAAAAAAAAAAAAAAAAAAGAACCTAAACATCATATTTCAAGAAATTAGCAAGGAAAACTGTCCTGATATTGTAGAACCAGAGGGTAAAATAGATATTGAAAGAATCCACCAATTTCCTCCTAAAAGAGATCCCAAAGGAAAACTCTGAGGAATATTTTAGAAAAATACCAGAACTCCCAGGTCAAGGAGAAAATATTGCAAGCAGCCAGAAAGGAACAATTTGAATAATGTGGAAACACAGTCAGGATAATACAAGGTCTAGTAGCTTCTATAGTAAGGGATTAGAGGGCTTGAAATATGATATTCCAGAGGTCAAAGGAGATATGATTAAAACCAAGAATCATCTATCCAGCAAAACTGAGTACAATACTTCAGGGGAAAAAAGTTGTCATTCAATGAAATAAAAAGCTTTCAAGAATTCTTGTTGAAACAACCAGGACTGAATAGAAAATTTGACTTTCAAACACAAGAATAAAGAGAAGCATGAAAAGGTAAACAAGAAAGAGAAATAATAAGGAACTTACTCAAATTAAACTGTTTATATTCCTATATGGAAAGATTATTTTTGTAACTCTTGAGACTTTTCTCAGTATTACAGTAGTTGGAGGGGGAAAGGGGGAGGTTAGAGTGAAAAAAGTGAACCTTACTTTCATTGCATTTTGCTTAAGGAGGGAATAATATGCAAATTCAATTTAGTATGAAAATCTGTCTTATGCTACAGGAAAGTTGGGGGGAAGGGGATAAATTAGGGTTGAGGGGGGAGATTGAAAGGAGGGAAAATGGGAGAAGGGATAATTAGAAGTGAAATCTTTTGAGGAGGGATAGGGTCAAATGAGGGAATAGAAAAAATGGGGGACAGGATAGGATGGAGGGAAGTAAAGTTAGTCTTTTACAATATCACTGTTATGGAAGTGTTTTGCATAACTTCACATGTATAACCTATACTGAACTGCTTGCCTTCTCAGTGAGGATGGCTGGAGAGGAAGGAGGGGATAGTAGCTGGAACTCAAATTTTAAAAACAAATGTTAAAATTTGTTTTTACATGCAACTGGGAAATATGATATACAGGCAATAGGGAACAGAAATCTACCTTGCCCTACAAAAAACCAGAGGAATTGGTGATAAGAAAAGGGAGGAGTGTCATATCAGGGAAGGCAGATTGGGTAAGTAGTCATCAGGATATGCATTGCACTGTCTTGAGGTGAGTGGAAGAGAAAGATGGGGAAAAAATTTGGAACTCAAAATCTTGTGGAAGTGTTGGTTGGCAACTAAAAATAAAATAAAGAATAAAGAATAAGGCAATTTAAAAAAATGCAAGTAAGTTAAATTCTAAAAAGAAAATCAGTAAAAATGTACTCCAAATGTGATTAGTGTGGGGAGCAGTTGCAATTTGGGCAAAATAAACTTTTTTCTTTTTGTCACAAAAATATCCCAACTCATTAATGCTCCAATTTTTCCACATCCCCAACATTTATTATTTTTCTTTTCTGTCATATTAACCAATATGAAGTAGTATATGCTTTAATTTGCATTTCATTAATCAGTAGTTATTTAGAACATTTCTTCATATGCCTATAGATGGCCTTGATTTCTTCATCTGAAAACTGTTTGTTCATATCCTTTGACCATTTATTAATTGGGGAATGACTCATTTTCTTATAAATTTGACACAGTTCTCTATATATTTGAGAAATGAGACCCCATGAGAGAAACTTATGTAAAGATTGTTTCCTAGCTTTCTGCTTTCCTTTTAATCTTGGTTGCATTGGTTTTGCAATGCAAAATCTTTTTTACGTTAACATAATCAAAATTTTCTGTTTTATATTTCATAATGCTCTCTGTCTCTTATTTGTTCATCACCCTGAAACTCACAAATGTTTTACATTAAGAATTTACCACTATACTACTTGGTGCATATATATATATATATATATATATATATATATATATATATATATATATATATATATATATATATATATATATATATATATATATATATATTTACTGTTGATATTACTCAATTGTTTATGGTATCTTTTAGCAAGATGTAGTTTCCTCCATTATCTCTTTTAATTAGGTCTATTTTTGTTGTGATTTTTTCTGAGATCAGGATTGCTACTCCAACTTTACTTTGTGTGTGTCTCTCTGTTTCAAATATGTTTCTTTTAGAGGGGGCGGAGCCAAGATGGCGGAGTGAAAGCAACGACTCACCTAAGCTCCTGGAAAAACTCCTCTGGATATATCTGGGGGGAGAGTCTGACCAGACTTTGGAGGTGTAGAATCCAGTGGGAGACGGACTTTGACAGATTTGGAGCCCAGGCTGGACTGGAAGGTCCACGGGAGGGATCTGTTCCGCGGGGGTAAGACCCCAGCGCACAGCGCAGCGCGGTCGGCGCGGCAGGGCGGAGGGGACCCGAGGGGCCCGAGAGTGGCGGGCGAGACCAGCGGAGCAGGAGATAAGCCAGGCCGAGCCAACGATATCAGCGCAACAGCCTTTGAAATCTTCAGCCTAAAGACGGGACTTCAGTGGGTCACTACTTGAACATCCAGGAGCTGGGATGCCGGAGTGATCAGTAAGTGCTCTCCCCTCCCCCCCGATAACCGTGAGGGAACCATAAAATTCTTCCCCAGATTGATCCTGGATCAGTGAGAGCAGCAGAAGGGGGCGGGTGGTCTCATAACACCAGAGGCTGGAGAGGTGGCAAAGGGGGATTCTTCCTACCGTGGTGGAGGCTATCTGGAGGGACAGACGACCCAGGGCAGAGAAAAATTCGCACTGAGACCCAGGCAAGCCGCAGACCAGGGGACGAGCCCCAGGAGGGGCGGGAACACGCATTAGCCTCTAGGCATGCCCCCAGCCCTCCAGGGGAAAAGGGAAGACAATAGGGAAGCTGGGATCACCATCCCCGGACCTTGCCTTTGCCTCAGGCCAGCTGAGGAGATATCCTGAGACCAGACCACTCCTCCCCCACACACCTAACAAGCTAACCCCAGGGTTGATCGGGGAAACAAAAAACAAAAGCCTGCTTTTAGCCTAGACACACATCAGCTCAACTTAAAAGATCTGTACCTTCTGACTGAAAGAACCAAAAGCTACAACACTCAGCCAACATCATGAATCGGAAAAAGCAGACGAAAAGTGAAAAAACCATAGAATCTTTCTATGGGGATAAGGACCAAAACACAAACACCAAAGAGGTCAGAGCTGAGACTGTACTTCCATCTGAAACCTCAGATGGGACTATGAATTTCTCGCAAGCACAACTAGATTACCTGGAACGTCTGAAGAAGGATATAAAACAAAATCTGGCCAATGATTTTAAAATCATAAAAAAAGAATTCACTGATGAGAACATCAATCTGAAAAAGAAAATTGAAGAAATGGAAAAGGAAGTTCAAAAATTAACTGGAGAGAATAATTCTCTAAAAGGAAGAGTTAATCAAACGGAAAAGGAAACTCAAAACCTAATAGGGAAAATTGATCAGATGGAAAAGGAAACCCAAAACCTAACTGGGAAAATTGGTCGAATGGAAAAAGAAGTACAAAAATTAAATGGAGAAAATAGCTCCTTAAAGGGAAAAATTGGCCAGATGGAAAAGGAGATGCGAAAGCTAACTGAAGAAAACAATACGATCAAGATTAGAATTGGGCAAGTAGAAACTAATGACTCAATGAGGCAACAAGAATCAGTCAAACAAAATCTAAAGAATGAAAAGATAGAAGAAAATTTAAAATATTTAATTGGAAAAACAACTGACCTAGAAAATAGAACCAGGAGAGAAAATCTAAGAATTATTGGCCTGCCAGAAACCCATGATGAAGAAAAGAGTCTGGACAATATCTTCCAGGAAATCATCAAGGAAAACTGCCCAGAAGTACTAGACTCAGAGGGCAAAATAGTCATCGAAAGAATCCACCGTTCCCCTCCCGAAAGGGATCCCAAACTCAAAACCCCAAGAAATATAGTTGCCAAATTCCAGAGCTATCAAGTGAAGGAGAAAATACTACAAGCAGACAGAAAGAAACAATTTAAATATCAAGGTCACACAGTCAGGATCACACAGGACCTTGCAGCTTCTACATTAAAAGATCGAAAGAATTGGAACCCAATATTCCGTAAGGCAAAGGAGTTGGGACTCCAACCAAGGATCAACTACCCAGCAAAGTTCAGCATAACATTTGAGGCAAGGAGAAAGTCATTCAACGAAATAAGGGATTTCCAGAGCTTCCTGACCAAAACACCAGAACTCAATAGACAATTTGATCTTCAAATGCAGGTCTCCAGAGAATCATAAAAAGGTAAACAGAGGGGAAAAAACAAAAACAAAAACTTGCAACTCAATTAGGGCAATCTGTTTACCTCCCTGTAAGGGAAGATGATACCTGTTAATCTTGAGAACTGTGCAGCTATTATGATAAAAGGGATATATGTAGAGGGAACGGGCATAAAGTAAATGATGTCATGGCAAAAATATGATTTAAGTATGAGAAGGGAATGTAATAGGAGGTGTGGAAAGGGGGAAGCAGAAAATGGCAAATTATATCACAGGAAGAAGTACAAAACTATAGTAGAGGGAAGGAGGGGAGGGAGATGAGCATTGTTTGAGAGGTACTCTCATCTGATTTGTTCAAAGGAGGGAACAATAACCTTAAGCAGATAATCCTAACTAGCTCTATAGGTAGTAGGAGGGGAAGGGGGAAGAAAGGGGAGGGTGGCTAAAAGGGAGGAAAGAAGCAATAAGAGTAAAGGGGACTAAAAGGGAGGGGGGCTAAAAGAAGGAGGGGAAGGCTGCAGGAGGTGGGGGAGAAAAGTGAATACTATTGAGGAGGGGAAGGGAGATGGGAGAGTTAAAAGCACAAATGGTGGGAAAGAGGGTGGAGGGAAATACACAGATTGTAATCATAACTGTGAATGTGAATGGGATGAACTCTTTCATAAAACGGAGACGGATAACAGAATGGATTAAAAGCCATAATCCAACAATATGCTGCTTACAAGAAACACATTTGAAACGGGGGGATACACATAGGATAAAGGTCAAAGGATGGAGCAGAATATATTGTGCTTCAGCTCATGTAAGAAAGGCAGGAGTAGCAATCCTAATCTCAGACAAAGCGAAAGCAGAAATAGATCTAATCAAAAGGGATAAGGATGGAAACTATATCCTACTAAAAGGCACCATAGACAATGAAGCAATATCATTACTAAACATGTATGCTCCAAGTGGTATAGCATCCAGATTCTTAGAGGAGAGGTTGGGGGAGTTGAAGGAAGAAATTGATAGCAAAACTATACTAGTGGGGGACCTCAACCTCCCCCTCTCTGAACTAGATAAATCCAACCTCAAAATAAACAAGAAAGAGGTTAAGGAGGTAAATAAAACTCTGGATAAGGTAGATATGATAGATCTTTGGAGAAAATTAAATGGGAATAGAAAGGAATATACCTTTTTCTCAGCGGTACATGGAACATTTACAAAAATTGACCATGTACTAGGACATAAAAATCTCACAATCCAGTGCAGAAAGGTAGAGATAATCAATGCATCCTTTTC
Source organism: Notamacropus eugenii (assembly GCF_028372415.1). NCBI lineage: Eukaryota > Metazoa > Chordata > Mammalia > Diprotodontia > Macropodidae > Notamacropus > Notamacropus eugenii. The sequence continues at coordinate 688,740,157 of NC_092872.1, forward strand.
AGATCATAATGTATTAAAAATTACATGTAATAAAAGGCCATGGAAAGAGAAACCAAAAATCAATTGGAAACTAAATAATCTAATTCTAAAGAAGGATTGGGTTAAAGAAGAAATCATAGAAACAATCAACAACTTCATTCAAGAGAATGACAATAGTGAGACAACGTACCAAAACTTATGGGACACTGCAAAAGCAGTTATTAGGGGAAGTTTTATATCTCTGAATGCTTACATAAATAAAATAGAGAAAGAGGAGATCAATGACTTAGGCTTGCAGTTGAAAAAGCTAGAAAAAGAACAAATTGAAAATCCCCAAGTAAATACCAAATTAGAAATACTGAAAACCAAAGGAGAGATTAATAAAATTGAAATAAAGAAAACTATTGAATTAATAAATAAAACCAATAGTTGGTTTTATGAAAAAACTAATAAAATTGATAAACCTTTGGTTAATCTGATCAAAAAAAAGAAAGAAGAAAACCAAATTACTAACATTAAAAATGAAAGGGGTGAACTCACCTCCAATGAGGAGGAAATTAAAACAATAATTAGAAACTACTTTGCCCAACTTTATGCCCACAAATTCGACAATCTAAACGAGATGGACGAATATTTTAAAAAATACAAATTGCCCAGATTAACAGAAGAGGAAGTTGAATACTTAAACAACCCCATCTCAGAAAAAGAAATTGAACAAGCCATCAATGAACTCCCTAGGAAAAAATCTCCTGAGCCAGATGGATTCACAAGTGAATTCTATCAAACATTTAAAGAACAGTTAATTCCAATACTACATACACTATTCTTGAAAATTGGGGAAGAAGGAGTCCTCCCAAATTCTTTCTATGATACAAATATGGTTTTGATACCCAAACCAGGAAGAGACAAAACAGAGAAAGAAAATTATAGACCAATTTCCCTAATGAATATAGATGCAAAAATTTTAAATAAGATTTTAGCAAAACGAATACAGCATCTTATCACGAGATTAATACATTATGATCAGGTAGGATTCATACCAGGACTACAGGGCTGGTTCAATATTAGGAAAACTATTAGCATTATCGATCACATCAACAACAAAGCTAACAAAAACCACATGATTATCTCAATAGATGCAGAAAAAGCTTTTGACAAAATACAACATCCATTCCTACTAAAAACATTGGAGAATGTAGGAATAAAGGGAACTTTCCATAAAATAATAAGCAGTATCTATCTAAAACCTTCAGCAAGCATTATATGCAATGGGGATAAGCTAGATGCATTCCCAATAAGATCAGGGGTGAAACAAGGTTGTCCATTATCACCACTATTATTCAATATGGTACTAGAAATGTTAGCTGTAGCAATTAGACAAGATAAAGATATTCAAGGAATTAGAATAGCCAAAGAAGAAACTAAGTTATCACTCTTTGCAGATGATATGATGATTTACCTAGAGAATCCCAGAGATTCAAGTGAAAAATTACTTGAATTAATAAACAACTTTGGCAAAATTGCAGGGTACAAAATAAACCCACACAAATCCTCTGAATTCCTATATATTAGCAACAAAGTTCAACAGCAAGAGATAGAAAGAGAAATCCCATTTAAAGTTAGGGTAGACAGTATAAAATACTTAGGAGTCTACCTGCCAAAACAAACCCAGGGACTATATGAACACAATTACAAGACACTTTTTACACAAATAAAGTCAGATTTAAGTAAGTGGAAAAACATTAGTTGCTCATGGGTAGGCCGTGCTAATATAATAAAAATGACAATTCTACCCAAATTAATATACTTATTTAGTGCCATACCAATTAAACTATCAGACAATTACTTTCTAGAACTGGATAAAATAATATCAAAATTCATTTGGAAAAACAAAAGGTCCAGAATATCAAAGGGACTAATGAAAAGAAATGCTTGGGAAGGTGGCCTAGCGCTACCAGACCTTAAACTGTACTATAAAGCAGCAATTATCAAAACCACTTGGTATTGGCTAAGAAACAGAGAGGTAGACAAGTGGAATAGACTTGGCACTCAAGATGCAGTAGGCAAGGAATACAGCAACCTTCTGTTTGATAAACCCAAGGACTCCAGCTTCTGGGATAAGAACTCACTGTTTGACAAAAATTGCTGGGAAAACTGGATAACAGTGTGGCAGAAATTAGGCATAGACCCATACCTGACACCGTACACAAGAATAAAGTCCAAATGGGTACATGATTTAGGTATAAAGATTGATACCATGAATAAACTGGAGAAGCAAGGAATAGTGTATTTATCAGATCTATGGAGAAGGGAAGAATTCTTTACTAAAGGAGAGATAGAATGCATTATGAAATGCAAAATGGATAACTTTGAGTATATTAAACTGAGAAGTTTTTGCACAACCAAACCCAATGCAACCAAAATCCGGAGGGATGTAGTAAATTGGGAAAGAATTTTTACAGCTAAGCTCGGGGATAAAGGCCTCATTTCTAGAATATATAGAGAACTGACCCAAATGTATAATCATACAAGTCATTCCCCAATTGATAAATGGTCAAAGGATATGAACAGGCAATTTTCAGAGGAAGAAATTAAAGCTATCTATAATCATATGAAAAAATGCTCTAAATCACTATTGGTTAGAGAGATGCAAATCAAAACAACTCTGAGGTACCACATCACACCTATAAGATTGGCAAACATGACAGAACAAGAAAATGATAAATGCTGGAGAGGATGTGGGAGAGTTGGAACACTAATTCATTGTTGGTGGAGCTGCGAGCGCATCCAACCATTCTGGAGAGCAATTTGGAACTATGCCCAAAGGGCTACAAAAATGTGCATACCCTTTGACCCAGCAATATCGCTACTAGGACTATATCCCCAAGAGATCATAAAAATGGGAAAGGGTCCCACATGTACAAAAATATTTATAGCAGCACTCTATGTAGTTGCCAAAAACTGGAAGTCAAGGGGATGTCCATCAATTGGGGAATGGCTGAATAAATTATGGTATATGAATGTAATGGAGTACTATTGTGCCATAAGAAATGATGAACAAGAAGACTTCAGAGAGGCCTGGAAGGACTTATATGACCTGATGCTGAGTGAAAGGAGCAGAACCAGGAGAACTTTGTGTACAGCAACGACCACAGTGTGCGAGAGGTTTTTTCTGGTAGACTTAGATTTTTGTAATAACACAAGAACTTCTGAAAAAAAAAAAAATCCCAATGGTGGACCTCAAGGCAAAATGCCTTCCACACTCAGAGAGAGAAATATGGAAGTCACTCCAATAATGTAGCAGATCATGTTTGTGTATGTGTATGTGTTTGTGTATCATGTTCTGATTTGTTATACGGATTCTTTCATTTATCTTAGTCTGACTACATAGCATGACTATAGTGAAAATATACTCAATAGGAAAGTATATGTAGAATCTATACAGAATTGTATGCAGTCGTGGGGAGGGAGGGAGGTAGTGGGGGGTGGGTGGGGAGGGATAAAATCGCAATTGTATGGCAGTGATTGTTAAACATTAAAAAAATAAAAAAATTAAAAAAAAAAAGAAGGAAATAAAACCTTAACTTTATATAAGTAAAAAAAAAAAATATGTTTCTTTTAAATAACCTATTATTTGATCCACTTAGCTTTCCATTTCTTCTTTTGATGAAAAATTTCATCTCTTTCATATTTAAGAGTTACGATTACTAATGTTGTATTTCTTTCTGTTGTATTATTTCCTCTAGTATGTACTCTCAGTCCTTTTCTTCTTCACCAGTGTTTTGCTTCTGTCTAGCACCTCCCCTTTTTCTTTCTGCTTTCCCCACCTTTATTTAATTGCCTCCCTTCCTACTTTCCTGTCCAATAAATAGATTTCTATGTTGAAGTGACTGTGTGTACTATTCCCTCTTTGAGCTGATGCTGATGAGAGTAAAGTGCAAGTGATGTCTATCACTCACTCTCTTATTTTTCCCTCCACTGTAATAGGTTTTTCACACCTCTTTATGTGAAATAATTGCACCCCTCCATTCTTTCTGCACCCAGTGTACTCCTCTTTTGCATCCCTTTATAATATTTATGTAATTCTCTCAAATTCGCCTTGTACTCACACCACCTGTTGATGTATATTCCTTCTAGCTGTACTATTAGTGGATTAATTTTTAAGCATTATAAGTATCACTTCCCATATGAGGATATAAATAGTTCAGTGCCATTGAATCTCTTAGGTTTTCTTATCCCTTTTTAGGTTTCTCTTGAGTCTTGATGTTGGAGAACATTTTTTTTTTAAACTCAAGTCTTCTCCTTATGAAAGCTTGAAATCCTTCTATTTCACTGAATAACCATTTTTCTCCTTGATGTATTTTGCTTAGTTTTTCTGAGTAGATGATTCTTGGTTGGATTTCTAGCTTCTTTGCCTTCTGGAATGTCATGTTCCATGACCTCCAATTCTTTAATGTTGCAGTTGCTAAGTCCTGTGTTATCCTGATTGTGGCACTGTAGCACTTTTTAACTTCAGCTGATGGATAATATAATGTAATAATAATGTTCCTTTAAGTTTTTTTGGGGGGGAAATCATTTTTTTCAGGTGATCAGTGGATTATTTCTACGTCTAATTGGCCCTATGTTTCCAGGATATCAGAGCAGTTTTTCTTGATAATTTCTCAAAAGGTATTTTCTAGATCCTACCTTTTGATTATGATTTCAGGTCCAAAATTCTGACACTCTCTTCTAGATTTATTTTCTAGGTGAGGTGTATTTTTAATGAGGTATTTTACATTTTCTTCTATTTTTTATATTCTTTTGAATCTATTTGATTAATTCTTGATGTTTCATGGAGTTATTAGCCTCTCCTTGACCATTTCTAACTTTTAGGGAATTGTTTTTCCCAAATTAGCTTTTGCACTTCCTTTTCCATTTGGTGAATTGTACTTTTTAGGAAAATGTTTTGTTCAGTGGACTTTTGTATCACCTTTTCCATTTAGCCAATTGTACTTTTTTCAGTAGTTTCTTTTTTCCAAGATATTGACTCCTGTTTTTCATAATTCTCTCACACCATTCACATTTATTTTCCCAATTTTTCTTGTACTTTGAGTTTTAATCTCCTTTTCAAGTTCTTACATGAGTTATTTTTGGCCTTGAGACCACTTCATGTTTTTGTTTGGGGTTTTATTCATATACGTTTTGACATTGTTATCCTTTTCTGTGTTTGTGTCTTGTTCTTTCCTGTCATCAAACAACTTACTATGGTCAGAATAGTATTTTGTTCTGTTTTGCTCATCTTTTTTGGCTCTTCTACTTTCTTTTAATCTGAGCTATTTTTTTGCTCATTCTGCTATTAAATGATTTTTCTTAGGGTCCTATTTTATGGTTGTTTAGAGGTGATTATGGGAGAGCTATGGTGATTTACTGCTAATTCCATTATCTTCCCTCCTAGATGTCACCTTTTATTTATGTGGAAATTTCAAAGAGGCAGACACAGGTCTGATATAAAAATGAGGCAGGGAAGGGTAAGCTTCCAAATAAAGCTATCCAAAAATAAATGGAATGAGTTTCATTGTGAAGTAATTCATTGCTAGTTTTTTGAGTAAATGGTACTCGTCAGGATTGTAAAAAGGATTACTGGTTGAATATACATCTTACTACTTGTACACTGAGGTCCCTTCCAGCTGTGTCTTTGAGACATGAAATCAGTTTTCTATGTTGCAGACAGAATCAGGTTGAAAGATAAGATACCTGTAGTGCAGTCCTGATTTTGCCACTAACTCATAATCAAATATTGGTAAGATGTCTTGACTTCTTTTGGTCCTGAGATTTGGACTCTCTTCCTTAAAAGGTGATAGACTGACTATCAATTCCGCTTTAATAGTCAAAATCCTTCTCCCAACATGTCTGTTGTTTGAAAGTCTGTAATCAGACATTTGTTCACCTGTATTAACTAACCATTGGCTTATTTTTGAGGGGAAAAAGGGATCATGGTTCTTTAAAAGAAAGGAAATAGGAAAAAAAAACCCAACATATTATCATTTGATAATGAAGTCTTTACCCTAAGAATTCAAGTTCACATTTTCTTTGTCTAAGCTACAACACAGCACCAAGACAATCAATGAGTAAATCAACAGTTATCTACAAAACTCCCTACATATTCTACATGCTCTGCTGATTGGAGAACCTGCAAAGAAAATGAAAGTTTCTCAACTTTCTAGGTTTGTTGTATAAAAACCCACAGAGAACAGAGTATCTAGGGAAATAGAAATTTGAGACAATGGGGATATAGAGCTTTTCCTTACTCTTTGAGTCTGAGTCACATGGAGCCTGTGGTAGGAGGAATTTGCTGAATGGGTGGAACAGAAAAGGTGGAGCTGGAGCAGAGCTGACAGGAAGTTAGGCATGAAAGCAGTCAGAGCTAGGAAAGATGCAGGCTCCTAGCTTGTGTGAGCAGTTTTGCGATTGTTTGTGATTTTGTTTACTGGACCTGGTTTGTGAGGGAAGGCTTGAGGATGATGTCGTTCTCTGCATTGTTATTGTGTATAGATTTTTGTTGCTACGATGGATTTGGCTTTCCAGTGCCTAAATAAATGTTTTGGTTCTGCCTTCCATGTGGAGACTCTGGTATTTCATGATTCAGAGTTGTGTCATGATATTGATGGCTGCCAGGGGTGCTGTGAATATTGCATTGGCAGCTACACCTTATATGTTCCAACATTGGGAAAGAGGGACATAAGTCTGTTGCACAAGGTAGACAAGCCTACACCTGAACTTGGAGAAAAAGTGGACTGGATCCATTGAATCTGAGCTTAAGTTTTGAAGGAAAATATTAGAAAAAAAACTTCATGAAAATAAGAAATATTTTGGAGGGTGAAGTGCATGGAGGAAAAGAAGGTCCAGCTCTGTGCTTCAGTTGTGTTGGAAATTACATTGGGAGAACTCCCATTGACCAGGGCAGACCAATAGTGTTTCCAACACTTATTGTTGGAACTTAAGTAGCTTGCTCAGGATCACAGACAGGTTGTTGTTGTGTTTGTCCTTTTTTTGAAGAAGACCATGACATCAGAGAAATTATGACATGATTTGCACTTGACTTTGTTTTGAGTGAGGGAGGGCTGTGCAAGGTCACCAGCCTCAATTTTTCCACCTGAACCATCTGGATGCAATGACCAGAAGTTCATCAGGATGACTGGAGATGACCCCAGCAGATCCAGTTCAAGGAGTGTGAGCTTTTTATACCTTTCTTCTTTATGTATATCAGAGACAATAATTGAAGCCAATTTTATTTTTTTGTTACTCCATGGGGCTGACTCTCTATTCCTTATAACAGGATGACTTTCTTTTAAAGAAATAGAGGAATGTTAGCAGAAGGTTAAACAAGATGAGAAGAGACATTCCAGCAATTGGGAATTTTATGAGTCAAAGTAGCATAACTTATTAGAAAGAGCAGCATATTTGGAGCTAAAGGGTCAAAAAATAAATTCCAGCTCTGATATTTTTATATATAAGAACCTGAACAAGTTATTTATGTTTTATGGTTTTTCCTTCTATGTGAAATGAGGAACTTCCTAAACATCTTAAATATCCTATGTAAGTCAAAGAGAGTAGAATAAGATGACTAAAGAGAATAATTCATTCTAGTTGGAACAGAGAATACATGAAGAGGAATAGCATGAAATGAGACTCAAAATAGAAATTAAAATACATGTCAGAAGGGCTAGGAAAATACTAATCAAGAGTTATACTTATTCATTAACTATTTAAGATATTACTGAGGTTTTAACAATTTAAGAATGACATGATCAGAATGATATAATGTAAGGAAGATTAATCAAATAAGGATTTGGTGATGATATCAGAGACATATAAACATCATAGACCTAGAGTCATTAGGGACATTACAGGAAGAGCATCCAGGCAAATTATATTCATTCTACAGATGAGAAAACCTAGGACCACAAAGGTTAAAAGTTAAATGACTTATCCAAATTCACATAGAGAGAAAATTGCATAACCGGAATTTGGATTGTGATCCTGTACTCCGCATTCACTGATCTTGTTTTTTTTTTCACCATAAACAGGTATTAGGTCAACCTTAAATTATTTGTTATTGACTCATTTCATCTGTGTCTGACTCTTCATGCCATCATATGGGCTTTTTTTTTGCAAAGATTCAGGAGTGATCTTCCATTTTCTTCACCAGCCTGTTTTACAGATGAAGAAACTGCAGCAATCAAGATTAGGTGACGTGCCCAGGGTCCTGTTGCTAGTAAGTGTTTGGGGCTGGATTTGAACTCATGAAGATGAGTCTTCCTGTTTCCAACCATAGATCTCTATCTACTGTGTCACCTAGCTGACCAAAACCTGATCCTAAAATGATTAATGTCCCTCGGAAGTTCTTTGTTCATCTTTTACACTGAAGCTAATGAACATTTTCTAGAGTCATCTCTTATCTCATGTGCTCTTCTTCACATCACATTCCTCAGAGTTTGGGATTGATTTTTCAAGGTTAAGAAGTCACATATGAAGAGTGGGGACAAGATGGAGTAGAAACAGCAATCCACTTGAACTCCCCCAATATTATCTCCCAAACAACTTCAAAGTAATTCCTCCATTAAAACTCTGCTATGACAGAATCCCCCAAAAATGTTTGAGGAGAGGCATTTTCTAGTCTGAGACACCTTAGGTGCTTGGCAGGAGAGACCTATGACACCAGTGTGGGGGCCACGTTTGAGTGCACATGGAGGCAACAATAAACATGAGTCCTGGAAGAAGCCATGACAACAGCAGCAGCAGCAACAACTTCATAAGTTCTCATCCCATTGAACCCCAAGAAGGGTTGGACAACTCTTTAGAAAGATTACAGGGGACATTTTGTTGGCACTAAACATAAGTCACATCACTGTTTGGGAATTTTATTTTCCATAAGCAGTTCTGCTTCATGGTGCCAAGGCAAAGAAGACATCTAACATTTGTATCCACAAGATAGCAGGGGCCCTGGTCATAGTTCTAGGGTCTTGAGGAACATAGCACTTGTGGTCAGAGGGGAGCAGGGCCCCTTCCTGTTTAAAAATGTTAGACCACAGGCCAAAAGAGCAGGAGCAAACCTCTCCCCAGATCACACCATTTTGGAAGCATCAAAAATGTAAAGCCCTTAATATCTAGCTCTGAAAAGACTAACTTGAAAAAGTATGAATCTTCAGACAGTGCCTCCCTTAACCCCAAGTGACCAGGGCCCAATTTTAACATAAAGTTTAAATTCAAGAGAAATGATGAAAAAACTAGCAAATAAATTAAAACAAAAAGAACTTGACCAAAACAGTTATGATAGTGGCAGGGAAAGATGATGTATAAACTAAGAAGAAAACAACATGATAAAAGCTACAGGAAAAGTCTGAAAGGAAAAAAAAAATATGTAAATTGCACACAAACTCAACCAGATTTCCTGGAAGAGTTAAAGAAAAGAAAAGATAAAACTGGTAGAAAAATAAATTGGGAAAAGACATGAGAAAGATACAAGAAAATTTTGAAAATGAGAATTAACAGCTTAGCAAAAGACACACACACACACACACACACACAAATGCTGAATCAAATAACACCTTAAAAAACAGATAAATAATAAAACAAGATACAAAACTCACTAAAGGACTTGAAAAAAGCAGATTTGGCCAAATGGAAAAAAAGAGATTAAAAGTCCACTAAAGAAAATAATTCCTTATATTAGAATTGTACAAGTAGAGGTTAATGATTGCATGAGTCATCAAGAAATAAAGTAAAAAGCATGAAAAAAAAAGAAAGAAAATATCAAATACCTCATAAGGAAAAGAAATAACCCAAAAAATATATCAAGGAGACTTCATTTAAGAAATGTGGGACTATTTGAAAGCCATAAGGGAAAAAAAGAGCCTTAACATCATATTTCATAGAAAACTTCAAAAATAGCTTAGAATCAGATGACTAAACAGAAATTTTAAGAATCCAGTGATAATTATCTGAAAAGAATAACAAACTGAAAGCTTCCAGTTATAACAAATTCCAGATTTAACAGTTCAGTACTTGCAAATATTGCAGGTAGGCAGAAAGAAACAATTCAAGTATTATAGAGTCACAGTTAGGGTCATAGAAAATTTAGTATCTACCACCTTAAAGAAGAAGGGAGGAATTTGAAACTCTCGAAAGCAAAATATCTGAGATTACAAACCAGAATAACCACTCTAGCAAAACTGCATATAATCTTTTAAGGGGAAATTGCATATTTAATGAAATAGAGGACTTTTGAGCATTCCTGAAGAAAAGACTGGCACTAAGTAGCAAATCTGACTTTCAAATACAAAACTCAAGAAAAGCATAAGAAGATAAAGATGAAAGAGAAATCATAAGGCACTCAATAAGGTCAAGCTCTTTGCTTTTGTTTATGGGAGGATGACACATGGAACTTCTAAGAATTTTGTCATTATTAGAGCAATTATAAGAATTCTATAATGAAACAAAACATAGCAGTGAATTGATTATGTTGAGATGATGTAAAAAAAAATATTGAGAAAGAGGGAAGGAAGAATGCCTTGGGAGAAGGGAAAGGGAGCAGAAGAATGAGGAAAACAATGTTACATGAAAAAGTGGGCAAAGAAGAGCCTTTACAGGAAAGGGGAAAATAATGGGATGGGGTAGGGGACTCTTGAATCTTATTCACATTTAACTTGGTTCAAATAAGGGGGGGAGGGAATACACACACACACACACACACACACACACACACACACATGAATGTATATGTGTGAATGAACAGTTCATGATGGAAAATAGTGTTTATCTCCATAAAGAGAACTGATGAACTCTGAGTCCATGTAGAAGTATAATTTTCTCACATTCTTTCTATCTCTTGCTTTTTTGTAATATGGCTATAATGGGAATATTTTTGCATGATTTTTCATGTACCATTCGTAATACATTGCCTGCCTTCTCAGTCATGAGGAAGGGGAATAGCTGGAGGGGAGAACATTTGGAAATTATTTTTTAAATGCAAAAATAAATAAATACTAGCTTTTTTAAAAAGCCAAATATAAAATCTAACCTGAAGGACAGTGTGTCATTAATAGATACATTGAAAGAAAATGGGTCCTACACTTTGAATGTTTTCTTCAAAACTCTTTATTACAGAGGGCTATCAGTATCAATCCAGATTGTTGTTATGAGCAACAGAAGTGAAAGTCAATTAGGGCAAAAGTCTAGTGACATTTTTATGCTGACTTGTCACTGTGTTGAAACTTAAATATTTAGTAAGTAGTCTCACAAATTAATGATTAAAATCACTTAAAATTTCATATTTCTTAAGATCAGAAAAATAAAAGAAAAATGTGTCCACTGTCAAGGAATATTTTCATGTGAGCCTTTAAAAAAAGATAACCCTGAGAGGTTGTGCTTTTCTTAGTGAGTCTCATTAATTTTGAAATTATCTCAGTGAATGGGATTTTTTTTCTACTATGTGGGAGGAGGGATGTTACTGCTACTAGACAAGAGCATGAACCTTCTCATTTCATCCAAGTTGATGGAAAACATACAGTTACTATGTGAATTTTCAATAACAAAGTTGAAAGAGGGTCAAGGATAAATCTGAATTCTCAAAATGTTCTTTTTGCTAGTTGGAATCATGTTATAGGGTTAATGTTCATTGATTGCAAAATAATGTAGTCATAGCTATAGTTATCTATCATAGCTATAAAGGACATTTGAGATATTAATAGTCAAAACAACTCACATTTCTAGAACTGCTAGCTCTTTCATCACAAATGTCCTGCAAAGCAGGCAGTATGAAAATAATTCATGCTGATTTTAAGGATGGAGAAACTTCTGAACAGAGAGACTAAATGACATGCTCAGCATCACTCAAAGAGGAAATATCAGATCCAGTATTTAAAAAAACAGATTCAATTCTTCTATAGGTTCAGAACTCTGTCCACATTTTTGTAGTGAGTTGTTGCCCTAAACACTTCATTTTGTGTAAAAATACACTACTGAAAAAAAGGTGAGTGGTTTTTATGAAGTCACCTATCAAGTCTTTAGCACAGCAAGCTCAATCTACTTTGCAATGACCCCACATCTACTGTTTCACAACAGTGATCTAGACCTTGAGATGAGTTCTGGAGATGAGATGGGGTTCACCTTACTAATAAGCTTACTTACACAATTTGGGGAACATTTATAAAAATTAGTGTACTTTTAAGAAATAATATGAGAAAATGAGAGGGAAGGTACAGAAGTGTTATGAGATATCTGAGCAGAAAGAAATCACATTCAACTGGATAGGTATAGGAAGAATGGCAGGATATTTCATGGAGGAAATACTTCCTATGCTTGGCCTTGAAAGAGAGCAACTGTAAGATATAGAAATGGAAGTAAGACTGAAGTGCTCTATTAAAAAAATATATAAAGAATCCATTTTATTTTCAAACCATAAAATGATACTAACAATACAGAGTAAATATACCCTGTATAAATGCCATTGTCATAGAACAGTCTCCAGACCATGAAAAATTGAATTTCCAAATTATTTCTTTCTCATGTTGGGAGCTAGATCATTCATGATTCTTCTTTCTCCCTAATTCTTCTTACCATGTTTTGTAGATTTTACCTGTAGCTTTCTCTAATTTTTATTTTTCTCTCTGTTTCTTGTTTGTCCTTCATTCTGAAAGAGGACCATGACATCAGAGAGGTAATTACATGACTTGCAAATGAATTGAATTTCAGTGACAGAGAGATGTGCACAATCACCAGCATCACTTTCTTCTCCAGAGTCATGTTGGTCCAGTGCACAGATATAGATCAGGTCAGCTGGAGATGGTTGAGGATGTAGTGGGGACCTTGACTTTTTCAACCTAAGATTTTTAACAGGTCTCAGTTGGACTGAAGGACTGAAGGAACTCAGCGACTAAGACTCGAAAAATGAGGTAGAGAATGAACTCTTTCCTCAGTCAAAAACAAAACAAAACAAAACAATCCTGGAAGGGAAGACCCTCAGGGTTTCTGGCTAAAACAGAAACAATGAAGCAATTGTTATTTACTTTTATTCTAAGCCAACCAGGGCACAAACAATGACCAAGTAGGGCTTGGACTGCAACCTATTGTTGGTCAGTCAATGAGAGCTTTAGTGATTTGGGGTGAATACTGGTCTTTAAGAAAGGAAAAAAAAAATCAAAGATTAATATTTACATTCCCTCTGGGCAGAGCACCCTCAGATAAGAGTATGATACACTATGTGAACAGAGGGAATGGAAAGAAAGAGGTGAAGACCCCCTTTACCTCTCCAGATTGAATTCTCCCTTGTACTAAAGAAAAAACAATAAAAATCACTCAATATAGTGTCCATATTTCAATTGTATATTGAATTCTACCTTAGTACTTCCCTGCCTCTCTGCTGTGACCTTGAGTCTTAAAGTCTATACCACTGGCCAATATTTTCTACCAAATTATTTCCTCTGAAAATAGTGACAGATAAAGTCTTCCATATTTTTTCTGTGAACAAACATAGTTATTTTCAAGAAGTTCTCACCCAATATGATTGTAAGAAGGAATTTGTTTTTCTCATGATAACTTATTAAATAAATATAAGATTATAAAAGCAGTCTCACCTCTGTAAGCTCCCTTTGTTTCTGCAGTGATGTTGACAAACTGATAGCAAAAAGAAGAATATCAGTTTTTCACTTTTTTTGGACAATCTCATCACTTTTAATGTACACTAATATTTATTGTTCTATAAGTTATCTTTCTCATTTTATAACATCTTCATGAAAATTATCAGAGTACACTTGATATTATGATATGATAAATGAATGGAATGATTTCCTAAAGCAAATTGATTCTCTTTTGGGTTGCTGGGAACCTTAAAATGTCAGGGTATAGGTTGGGCACTAGCCTGGAATGATTTCACACACTCAAATCATCTTCCCTTCGAGTGGCAAGGTTGATTGTGTATGGGATAAAAAAGATCCTTACTCAAAATTTTTAATAAATGAAGAGGCTTCTCAATAAGAACAGAAAAATGATTTATTACAATTCTCATGAGAAAGGGAGAAGGACTTCCTTCCACCAGGTTGGGGTATCTGATGGAAGGAGGCAACTTACAGAAATTGAAGCACAATTTTTATACCTTAATGCAGAGAATTCCACCTCCCCACTATCCCACCTCTCCATTGGCTGGGAGGTGGGCTCGCAATCTAAGCTTGAAAAACTAGACAAACCCAAGGAAATCTTCATCTATCCCAACACAATGACCTCATCTAAGATCTAATTTAACTGCTGATTTGGCTTTGGAAAGGAGGGGAAGGGGAGAAGTGGGAGCTGGTAGCATTGATGTGGCAACAGTACAACAAACAAAGAGGAGATCTGAGTAACTTCCAAGTTTCGACTACAGCCCACAGCACTTTCACAAAGAAAGCAGATAGCTGGTAAGGGCAGGAGGGGTTGGGGAGGGGAGGAGGCGGGGGGGGAGGGGGAGGTGGGGGGGCGCAACTGACCATCCACAAGCCCTGGGTACCTGAAACTCAGGTATCCAGGGAGAGAGGCCTTATGGAAGAGAAATTTTATTTAGAAAATCCAATATTCCCCATATTTTTATTATGAAAAGTTTTCACAATCTCCCCATCTCACTCAATTGTAAGGCCAATATTAGAGGGCAAGATTTTTAGTGAACCTGAAACTTAATAGGGGTGATGAGAATGATACTTATATACAAAAAGTCTGAACTAAACTGCCAAGCATTAAAACTATGCTTCAGAGAGTGCAACTCTGTTGGGCTGGCCACTTTGTTTGAATGCAAAAGGTATGCTTGCCCAAAAGACTATTTTATGGAGAACTCACATGGGTCAGGCAATCACATGGGAATCAGAAAAAACGATATAAGGACACTCTCAAGAACTTTGAATTTGATTGTGTGATAGAGGAGACAATGGTGCAGGACTGTTCAGCATGATGTGCCCACAGCAGAAAGGGTGCTGTGCTCTATGAGCAAAGCAGAATTGAGACAGAACAAAAGAAATGTAGGATTCTCAAATTTGTGTCCAACCTGTGGTAGAGTATTCTGAATTCATATTGGTCTGATCAGTCACAGTCATATACATTGAAACTTCACTTTTTCATAGTGATGTCATTTTGCTGCTCTTTGAGGACAACAGCCACAACCATATACAAAAAGTTAAAAGTATCTGGATGGGACTAAGGAGTGGCAAATAGTCTGGAGTGGGCCAAGAGCAACAGTGAAAGGAATATCAAGGTAATTAAGTGAATTAGGTGGTCTGGGCTAGGACAATTGCCTTGGGCAGAGGCACCAATGATTTGCACTGCTGAAATGCTGTATTTGTCCTTCCTTCTCCTTCTGGAAGAGCACCATGACTTCAAGATGATGACATGACTTGCAGTTGACTTTGATTTGATTGAGGGAAGATTATGCAAGGTCACCAACCTCACTTTCTTCTCCTGAACTGTCTGGGTCCAGTGGCACCATATTCATCAGGATGCCTAGAGATGGCCCAGAATGCAATGTGAGACCCTGCTGAAATGTATGGGAAATTGAGAGATTGAATTGTGTTCAAAAACATGAGTTTTTCCTTTTAGTGTTTCAGGTCCCATCACCTCATCAAAATACATGTATATTTATGTGAATGTAATGATTTTTCCCCTCCCATCATAATAAATTGCTACTATTTGCAATAATCTTATAAATAGACATGTTATTATCATCCTCATTTTACAGATAAAGAAAAAGTGGAATAGAAAACAATATTAACATTTCCAAGATCAAAAATATTTTAAAAAATCATGAAATAAGGCTCCCCCTTAAGTCCTCTGAATCTAAGATCAGTGTTCTCTCCAGTGTATCAAGCTGCCTCCCAGATTTTATGGAATCTTAGACTTGTGAACAACCTCAGAAATCACCTATTCTAAACCATGCCTAAAGTACATAAATGTGCTCTTCATAACAACATATTGGAAAATGGAGTCTTCAAACAAAGTGCTTCAAGACTTTTTTTCCCTTAAGAGTTAATGTAAAGACATCGTCTAACAAGAGGGGAAAAACATCATAGTGAGAAAGCATTCACAGCATAACATACAGTAACCACATCTTACTCATATTATGAAAGTTCTTTCACTCACATTTGGAGGCAGGATTTTTCTGTAAACAAGCTTAAATAGTATGACCTGAAGTATCACTTACATAATTCCTTCTTTACTGATTTGAAGATAGGTTTTTAGTGATATATTTCTTTCAGAAACCTCCCACTGGGTTACTTAAGCAAAAATTATCAGAAACACAGTCTGAAAGTCAGGTGTTCTGTTTTCCTAAATCGAGGGCATAACTTTACCATCCTTATTCTCACATCTTCTCATTTCATCATTCATTTCTTTTGACTTGTTCTATCACTTCCTCCCAAGAACTAAGGTAATTTGCAATGAGAAAGGGATAAACTTGCAATTTACCATTGCAATAGGGCAGGTATTTTTTAAGAACTTTATTTCTTGCAGGAATTTATAGGAAATGCTTAAAACATTAGTTTTGGCCATTCAAACACTTTCTTTTCTCATCCACAGATAATACAGCCTAAATAAATTCTCCCATGAAATAAGAGACTTAGGGGAATATGATCAAAATCTGCAAGCATTTAAAGAATTTATGGAACTTATGTATTAAAAAAAGGTTTAAACTTGTTCTTCTTGGCCCCAGAAGACAGAATGAGACTGAAACAATGCATACTAGTAGAAGGAGACAGGTTTAAGCTCAATACTGATGGATTAATAATTTCAATTCACATAAATTTATCATTTATTTAATGCCTTCTATTTGAAAGACATAGTGCTAACAACTAAGGATACAAAGCTAGATGTGGCTCAGCCCTCCTAGGGAGCCACTTACAATCTAACTGGGGGGAAAGCATGTTAAAAATTAATTATAAGAGTTATAGAGGTATAAAGGAGAAGGCCAAGAAAAATACTATGAACATTTTAAAGAAGATATCACTTTTCTCCTGGGAATATCAAGAAACATTTTGTGGAATAGTTGAGTCTTGAGTTGAATATTGAAGGGAGAAAACTTTAAAAGTTCAGAGAGAAAATAAATACTAGTCTTGGTAGAATGCATGAATAATTTCACATAGTGAGTATTGGACACAATAAAAATAGTGAAAGTGTGAAAAAAACAGTGTGGAATAAACAATCAAAGGAAAAATAATGTGAAATAAGATTAGAAAAGTATACTGAAAATATATGCCATTGAATTCCATGTATACTGAATATATAGTGCCATTGAATTCCATAATGAAAATATGATACTTTATCTGATACATAATAGGTAGCCACTGAAGATTTTTGTATCTAGGAGTGCTTGAATACAGTGGTATGGTATGTATCAGTAAGTAGTGGTTTTCCTGTCCTGGTGCTCAGGCAGTTTCTGTGACATCTTATTTAGGAGTATTATGATTGCAGAGAAATAACAAGCAATGTTCACACAGGAAAGCAGCGTTCAAATGAAGACATCTGGAGAAATAGTATAAAATATGAAATGAAATCAAATTTTTAAAACAAACAAAATGATAGGAGGGAATCCTGGACCATCTTCCCTCATGGAAATAGACCCTAAAGTAATGGGAGACTGTCACTTCTTGTAGGATTATGAAATAGGTGAGGAGGATCCAATCTAGGGAGTCAGTTAATCATCAGGCATTTATTAAGTGCTTACTATGTGTGAGACATTTTTCTAAGAATTGGGAATAAGAAGATGGGACATCTAGAGAGAGAGAGAGACAGAGAGAGAGAGAGAGAGAGAGAGAGAGAGAGAGAGAGAGAGAGAAGAGAGAGAGAGAGAGAGAGAGAGAGAGAGAGAGAGAGAGAGAGAGAGAGAGAGTACATTTTCTTCTCAAGGATCTCATAATACAGTGAGGGAGACAAAATGAAAACAAATAAATTGAAGATAATAATCAGGAAGAAGGTGCTAATATTGATGGGAATTGGGAAACTCTTATCATAAAAGATGGTATTTTAACTGGAACTTAAAGAAAAGGATGGAGGGCAGGTGATGGAGATGAGAATGGAGAGAATTCAAGAAGTGGAGACAGCCAGTGACAATGTCTGTAGAAAGGAGATGGAATTTCTCATTGAAGGATCCAGAAGGAGACCAGTGTCACTGGATCAGAGTATGGTGGTAGAGTTGTTATGTTCATAGTAGATTATGTTAACCTTTGATGCCATCACATTGGATAAAACAGAGTACCCAACGTTTTCTTATTTTAATTAATTGTTATTGATAAATGGGTAAAAAAATCAACTCTTTCTGCCTTGGTAGAATGCAAGCCATGTCATCAAATGCTATTTGCCATCAAGCCACATTTCCTCCATCTTACTGTGTGTTTGTGTTTGTGATCATTGTAACAGAAAGCATTCCAACATATACAGGAGGGTCTGTTATGACACGTTCTTTGATCTGCTTTTCTAAAGGGAAAGGCAACTTCTGAGGGGTCAATAATCACTTTAATAAAGCACAAGTATCATTCATTAATTTTGCGGAAGAAGTCAGAACCCTAAACTTCAGAGAAAATACAGAGAAATCAAAATCAACAGACATGGCTTCCAATTATCTGACATAAGAAATACATACATATTTACCAGAGAGAGAAGCACCAACATCTGGATTTTCAAAGTGAGGAGGGCTTCTTAGTGGCTGCCCAGAATCTCATCTGGACAAACATACACTTCCAAAGAATAAGTCCCAAAGTAAAACCTCATCTCAGAGTTTTTATACACTTTTTATAGCCAGAGGGCATCACAACCTTTGAGAACCAGTACCTCATTAGAAAATTAACAAAAGGTGTGGGTCTTCCTACAAATCTTCCCAGACCCATTAATGGGTAGGGAAGATCTCATTAAGAAGCAAAATTATCTTAGCAACTGGAAAAAATGCATTATCAATATAATCACATAAAAAAAAGAAGGGGAAAAAAACCATTTATTGTGTGCTATGTGGTATTCTAAGGATCCTAAAGATTCTACAAACATTATTTCTTTGTTGTAAATTAATCTTATCAATTGGATTGGCTTTGATTTTCACTCTTGGTGAGTGTACTCAAATCAATATAATCACAAAACTTTTGAAATATTAAAGTATATGTAAAATTGTAAACAGTCCAGTGTCAAGTTCAGGGAATCAAACGATTAAAATCAAGTCACAAGAATCATATGAAGTCCAATGATTTTTCATTGAACCAAGACAACTACTTATAAAATGTTATGCCTATAATGTGGAATTCTGGCTGTTCAGACCATGAATATTGAGCTGGAGAAGGTCAGGAAAGAAATAATAAAGCCAGGACAAGACCAGACTACATATTTGTTTAGGGGCAAAATGTGTCCACTAGAATGACTACAGTTGCACAGCTGGCAATAATTCTATTCCTGATACCTTATGTAAGTTTATCTGAGGATGCTCAGAAGTTACTAGGTATGTAAGAAGTTCTCAGTATCTGATCTCTTTAGGATACCCACTTTTATCATCACTGTATCATGAATGACTGTTTCATGGGTCATTCTTGGCTTGGAATAGTCATGCTTAGTCCTTGTGGGTAGCTAAGAAAAATTGTTGTATAAAAATAATCTTTTTTTAAAATTTTGGTGGCATCCATTTCTGTACTAGAAGTAGCTAGATACTTCTGAAGATACATTGGTGGACCTGAAGTCAGGAAGAACTGAGCTTAAATTCAGCTACAGAAACTTGCTAGCTCTGTGAACCTGGGAAAGTATTTTAACCTGTCCTAGTTTCCTGCTCTGTAAAATAAAGATAAAAACAGCACCACCTTCCCAAGGTTCTTGAAAGGCTCAAATGAGATAATGTTTTTATATACTTAGCATATTGCATGGCACCTAGTAGGCAATTAAGAAGACTTGTTTCCTTCTTCCTTAGTTGATAAAATAAATTAGATTTCAAACTTTTCAGCAGGTTATTTAAGGAAGTTACTAATAGTATAGATGTGAATTTCTTATAAATATTATTTGCTTTGACTTTGCTTCAATGATACATTTTCCGTCAAATCTGGGATTAAATGAATTGTTAAAACTGTGATTAGAAAAGAAAACAATGTAGAAAACTTGTTTAAGAGTATTAGATTAGAAGTTAGGTCCAAGCAGAAGGATCTCCCTCCCAAAGCACTGCCTTTCACACATACATATTAAAGTATTTTGGAACATAGAAGGACAAGGCCTTTGTACTCTGGGTGTTTTCACAGCTAATGGTAATCCACTGAGAGAGGACAATATACTCCTCTAAACAGCAGCACCTTAATTTTATTCCTAGTTGCCTCACAATAGGTCTTGTTTTACAAATTCTATGTTTCCACTGCACTTCTTATCTTATTCATATTGATTAGGGAAAATATTTCTTCCTTGTCTTTGTTTCTGCGATGTCTTGGCATACTTTATTGCTTCTAGTTTCCCTTCAGAATGAATATTTGTCTACTCTCTATATACTACTAATGAAAAAGATACTCTCAGAGAAACTCATTGAGGAAATTATGAATAGAACAATTGTTATTGACTTTGTAACTGTTCTCACGTTGAACACAATGTTTTGCCACTAAATAAATACGCAGGGTTGTTAAGGACTGAATAATTAATCAATGAACTTTTAACATATATTAATTATCATATGCTTTGGGAGTACATGTGATTCACTGATATTTTCCCTATTCTCTTGCCAAGATCTTCTTCAGCAAGAAATTTTGGAATATTAATGACCTTTGTTGGGTTCCAAATGAATTGTTCTAAGCATTATATCCAATGCATTTCTACACTGGTCAGCCCACATATACTCCATTGTCCTGTTATCTCAAAGAAAATGGACTATATTCTTTCACTTCAGTGAAAGAATAAATTTGCTTAAGTAAAGCATTAGTTTACATCATCACTGAATTTGCTATTCAGCTTTTACAGTGTCATGTTTGCTGTGATATTCCCTTCAAAATAGCCTTGTTAATATTTTGCAATGGATGATGAACTTTCATTTGAAAATCTCAAGATACTCTAGGGGAATTACCACTTATTATGCACTTATTACCAGGAGGGAGTTTTTTACTGCTTAAATCATTCTCTGATCACATTAGCAGCTCAAGATTTCCCTAAAGATGACATTTAAAGTGAAAGAGCCACAGTTATGATACTTGCTAATGCATCATCAGTGTGTTGCCTTAACCTGAAGCAATAAGCTGACATTACATAAAAGAATATAAAGGATACTTTATTTTTGATGTTTCTGAACAATCTCTCCTAACCTTGCTTGGAACCTGTTATAGGTACATCTTTCTTTATGTCTTGCTAATTAATGCCTCTTGTAAGTATGTGCAGATACTTGTCATTGGCAAATTATCCTAGACAATGAGACAAGAAAGAGAGAACATGAATTCCTGTTTCTTCAACAATAGTAAAGTCTGGCAGGAACTCACTTCATTCAATATTCTAAGATGTAAAGATTGCCATGAGAAATTGGATCACTAATATACATATATATATATATATATATATATATATATATAGATATAGATATCTATAGATGTATGTGCATGTATATGTATATATACACACATATATTTAAATACATACATACATTCATATATATATACACACATATATATATACATATATATATAAAATTCCAGATTAGCTAAATCAACAGTATTCACAGCTAAGAATTGGAAACAAATTAATATGATTTAACTTCCTTCTGAGAATATGGTTATAAGAACCTCTGTATCTCATCAGATTTTTTTTAGTCAGATAACTTCAAGTGGATGTGTTTTTAGGGGGCAACTAAAGGCATAGTGTTTGGGATAGTGTCCTAAATCAGAGGAAGGCAACAAATATTTTATAAGGAAGTACTACTTTTTTTTTTATTTTTTTTATTTTATTTTTTTATTAAATTTATTTATTTAACTTTTAACATTCATTTTCACAAAATTTTGGGTTACAAATTTTCTCCCCTTTTACCCCCTCGCCCCCAAACACCAAGCATTCTAATTGCCCCTATGACCAATCTGCTCTCTCTTCTATCATCCCTCTCTGCCCTTGTCTCTGTCTTCTCTTTTGTCCTGTAGGGGCAGATAGCTTTCTATACCCCTTTACCTGTATTTCTTATTTCCTAGTGGCAAGAACATTACTCGACAGTTGATCCTAACACTTTGAGTTCCACCTTCTTTACCTCCCTCCCTCTCCACCCCTTCCCTTTGGAAGGCAAGCAATTCAATATAGGCCAAATCTGTGTAGTTTTGCAAATGACTTCCATACTAGTTGTGTTGTATAGTACTAACTATATTTCCCTCCATCCTATCCTGTCCCCCATTACTTCTATTCTCTTTTAATCCTATCCCTCCCCATGAGTGTCGACCTCAAATTGCACTCTCCTCCCCATGCCCTCCCTTCTATCATCCCTCCCCACCCTGCTTGTCCCCTTATCCCCCACTTTCCTGTATTGTGAGATAGGTTTTCAAACCAAAATGAGTGTGCCTTTTTTTCTTTCCTTTAGTGGAATGTGATGAGAGTAGACTTCATGTTTTTTTTTTTTTATCCCTCCACTAATGAGTCTTTTGCTTGCCTCTTTTATGAGAGATAATTTGCCCCATTCAATTTCTCTCTTTCTCCTCCCAATATATTTCTCTCTCACTGCTTGATTTCATTTTTTTTAAAGATATAATCCCATCCCCTTCAATTCACTCTGTGCACTCTGTCTCTATGTATGTGTGCGTGTGTGCATGTGTGTGTGTAATCCCACCCAGTACCCAGATACTGAAATGTTTCAAGAGTTACAAATATTGTCTTTCCATGTAGGAATGTAAACAGTTCAACTTTAGTAAGTCCCATATGACTTCTCTTTGCTGTTCACCTTTGTATGGTGCTCTTCATTCTTGTGTTTGAAAGTCAAATTTTCTTTTCAGCTCTGGTCTTTTCATCAAGAAAATTTGAAAATCCTCTATTTCATTGAAAGACCAATTTTTCCCCTGAAGTATTATACTCAGTTTTGTTGGGTAGGTGATTCTTGGTTTTAGTCCTAGTTCCTTTGATTTCTGGAATATCCTATTCCATGCTCTTCGATTCCTTAATGTAGAGGCTGCTAGATCTTGTGTTATCCTGATTGTATTTCCACAATACTTGAATTGTTTCTTTCTAGCTGCCTGCAATATTTTCTCTTTCACCTGGGAATTCTGGAATTTGGCCATAATGTTCCCAGGAGTTTCTCTTTTTGGATCTCTTTCATGCGGTGTTCTGTGGATTCTTTAAATATTTATTTTGCCCTCTGGTTCTAGAATCTCAGGGCAGTTTTCCTTGATAATTTCATGAAAGATGATGTCTAGGCTCTTCTTTTGATCATGGCTTTCAGGTAGTCCCATAATTTTTAGATTGTCTCTCCTGGATCTATTTTCCAGGTCTGTTGTTTTTCCAATGAGATATTTCACATTATCTTCCATTTTTCCATTCTTCTCTCTTTGTTCTGTGATATCTTGTTTTCTCATAAAGTCATTAGCCTCCATCTGTGCCATTTTAATTTTGAAAGAACTATTTTTTCAAGTGAGCTTTTGAATTTCCTTTTCCATTTGGCTAATTCTGCTTTTGAAAGCATTCTTCTCCTCATTGGCTTTTTGAACCTCTTTTGCCAATTGAGTTAGGCTAGTTTTCAAGGTGTTAATTTCTTCAACATTTTTTTGGGTCTCCTTTAGCAGGGAGCTGATCTGCTTTTCATGCTTTTCTTTCATATCTCTCATTTCTCTTCCCAGTTTTTCCTCCACCTCTCTAACTTGATTTTCAAAATTCTTTTTGAGCTCTTCCATGGCCTGAGCCCATTGGATAGGCTGGGACACAGAAGCCTTGATTTCTGTGTCTTTGTCTGGTGGTAAGCATTGTTCTTCCTCATCAGAAAGGAAAGGAGGAAATGTCTGTTCTCCATGAAAGTAACCTTCTATTGTCTAATTTCTTTTCCCTTTTCTGGGCATTTTCCCAGCCAGTGACTTGACCTCTGAATATTCTCCTCACACTCACCTCGCCTCCTGATCCTCCCAGCCAGCCTTTGGGGTCTGAGATTCAAATGCTGCTTCCAGCCTTAGGGCTTTTGGTGGGGGCAGGGCTGCTATTCAGTGTGAGATTAAGTTCAGGTGGTCAGGTTGGGGCAGGGCCGCCTCTCAGGCTCAGTTCCCTCAGGGGATTTATGCACAGACCTTCCACAATGGATTCAGGCTCCTGCACGCTTGGGGAGCCCTGGTCTGCAGCCGCCTCTCAGCTTCTACCTCCCAGGGGGGCCTGAATTATGGGGGCACCCCACTCCCCTCTTGACCCGCCAAAAAGACTCTCTCACCGACCCCTGTCACCTGTGGGTGGAGGGACTTGTGCGGCCGCTGGTGATCCCGTCCCTGAAGCCCGCTCGGATCTTTTCCTCTCGGTGCCGTGGCTGCGGCAGGGCTGCACCCAGCTCCCAGTCCAGGCGCCCAGTCCACAGCGTGAAGGACCCCCCGCGAGAGGTTTGCAGGTCTCTCTGGAACAGAAATCTCCCTCGTTCCAATGCCCCATAGCCTCTGGCTGCAGAATGCGCCGTGAGTTACTTTATTGTAGCCGTTCTATGTGTTGTGGGTTCAGAGCTATGTGTATGTGTGTCTTTCTACTCCACCATCTTGGCAAGAAGTACTACTTTAAAACAAATTCCTTTCTATATCCAACTGTTTCCCATAATATAAACATTTTTTCAATCTATTATACCATGTTCAGAATATCATGTCTACTTCATTGTACTGTATTTTAGGAGGAACATTTGTAAAACACAGTATATGATAACCTAGGCAATGACAGGATGATTTCAGTTAGTTTGTTAAAAAATATACTCTGTAAGTTCCAGGTTCTGTGCTGACCACAAAAAAGGGATACAAAAAAGGGTAAAAACAGATTCTTTTCCCAAAGGAACATAAATTACAATTTACAGAGACAACATGTATGTATCTGAGTCCACACAAGGTACATAGATAGAAGATAACTTGAGATAGTGAGTCAGTAGCAAGAAAGACCAGAAAGGCCTCAGGTAGACTGGGTCTTGATAGAAGAATACTGAATTGAAGGAACAGGAGATATTTAGCCACAAAGAGTGAAGTCCTAGGTGCATGTAATATCTATTTTCATATATTTAAAAATTGTAATCTAGAAAAGAGATTCAATTTTTTAATGCCCCAAAGTTAGAACTATAAGAGTGGTAGGTTACAGCTAAACTCCTCATAATTAAAGTTGTCCAAAAGATAAATGAAATACTTTCAGAGGAATGGGTTCCTGCTCAATGAAGGTCTTTAAACAAAAAATATAAAACAAATAGTTGGGCATATTGTGAAGGGAATTCCTTTGGAAAGTTGACTTCTGAATGGATTGCTTTCCTTCAAACTGAAACTCTGTGATTCCATACTTTATATAATAGTCAGTCCATAAGCATTTATTAAGTGGCTGCTATGTGCCAAGCATAGTGCTAAGCACTAGGGATATGAAGAAAGGTCAAGGATAATCTCTGACTTCAAGAAGCACAAATAAGTGATATACAAGATAAAAACAAGATAATTAAGAGAGAGAGAAGATACTAGAATTACAAGAATTGTGATTAGAAGATTAGAATTTAACTGGGACTTGAGTGAGTGCAGGGAAACAATGATATGGGTATGAGGATGGAGAGCATTCCAGGTCCATGAAAGAGCCAGAAAAAAATATCCAGAGTCATGGAATGTGTTCTTGTGAAACTACAATGAAGCCAGTGTTGCTAGATCAAAATACACATGGCAGGGATTTCCTGCCTAGGAAAGTGTCTGGTTATAGTGCCTGATGCCCCCAAACTTTTTCTCTCCACTTGAAGTCACCTTTCCTCCTACTCATCAATGCCTTCATAGGAATATTCTAACCAATTCATTCCAGAATATTCATGCTAGGATGGGTATGAGATTTCACGTTAATATTTAACCTAATTATCTCCAATTTGTATTTGATTTCGTGGTCTATTTACTTGACCTTTTGTGGGATAATGGGCTCATCATTTTACTGATTCTAAATGTAGCTCACTAATCTCAATGATCTCCAAACTCTATTGCCACAGCTAATAGTTCTGGAAAAAGTGGCTGTCCATCTAATGATCTCCCATATAATGCACAAACTGTAAGAGCCATAACTGAGGAACAGCACTGTACTTAATCTTAATGCTCCACTCAGAAAAGAACAGAAACAACCTTGGGAAGAAAGATAAGGATCTGGGGCCAGGAGTCATCTGTTCTGGTACAAATTCAAAAATTAGTCATGTGATTTTGAGCAATTCACTTTCTTTCCCAATTAGCAGTTCAATGACCACCTCGTTGGGCATTTTGTAGAGGATATTACTGTATTGGGTTCCATGTAGCACTAACATATTTATCTGAAAAATCACGGTTGATATTTTAAGCCTCATTTTAATTATCTGCAAAGTGTGAATAATACTTGTCCTTTCTACTCTCCAGAACTCTTGAGAAAGTTTAGTGAAGGTGGGAATACTTTGTAAACTGGCAAATTCTCTATAAATTTATGTAATAATAATCTTAAACCTTATCTTCTGAGATTTTTTTTCAAATCCACTATGTATATATCTTTGCATATAGTCATTTGCATCTTTCCCATTAGATCATGAAGTCCTGTAGAGCGGGGACTTTTTTATCTTTCTTTTGACCAGTACTTAGCACAATAACTTCTATGTTGTAGGAAGGGGATTCACAAATGTTAATATAACACATTTTGAAAGGGTGTTAAGGTTTGTAAAGTATTTCGTTGACAGTAATCTTTTCCATCTTAAAAGAAAAAGAAACAGAGTTAGTAAATGTAATCATTTCCATCTTAAGGATGAAGGAACAGACTCAGAAATATGAAAATTTCTTGCCCTTGATCACACTACTAGAGTCAGCAGCTGTGTTTCAACCCAGGTCTCACAATTTCAAGTCTAGCCCTTTTCCAATTATTGTTATTCTTATAGCATATTGTTATAGTAAGGTATCAGTAACTATACTTAACTATTTGTTGAATAAAGTCTTCATGAACTCTGAAGTACTATCAAATGAAATTATTAATGAGTGAATGAAAGAGCATCCTCAGTGTTTCTATCCAAATCTTATTCATTATTTCATAAGTATCAAACTGAGATTTCAGGGAAGGTAACACATCTTTGTGTTGATTGCTTAATGGTTACAATTTCATGCCAATTTATAAAGGACAAAAGGACTTTGTCTGATTCTGTCTGGCTGTACAGGGCTTGGGCTGATATCACATGAATTGCCTTCCAGATGTCAGACAGTGTCCTGAAGTAAAACCCCAACTCTCTGTTTCTCACCAGGTTGAGAAGGTGCAATGATTCCCTGAACAGCTGGGATACATTTTGAAAGAGTCCAATACCACCTAAATAGCTGTTTCACTGCAATTTATTGTTTTTAAATGTGTCCCTAATTTTAATTCAACATAAAACTTCATCCAGACATTTTAATATCAAGTTGTTGCTTTTTTATGATGCTTATTTTCTGAGTTCTTTTTTTCTTGTTTAGAAAGAATGATTTGTAAGACTATAGGACAATACTTGTGTTGATATTAGTTTTAACATGGGTAAAATGAAAATCTGACAAAAAATGCACAGCACATTTGGCATAAGCTAGGTGTGTGGCACTGGTAAGGTATGCATATTTGGGGAAATGAGGAGATATCAACAGAATACCATTGTCATGAATCGATCTTGTTTGTTGAAAGAATGTGGTTGGTAATCGCATGGTGATGTCAAGACAACTGACTGAAGAAACTTGCAAATAGTAGACAAACTTCAATACAAAGGGGAAGGATGAGGATATTGTCAACATGAACATATTCTCAATTTTTCATAGGAATGGGCTAGAGAACAAACTGTTGTCTTTATGATACTTTTTTTTTCTACCCATAAAGGTTCTAATAGGGTGTGGGAAGAACCACCATTTACTAGGTAATGACTCTGTGTCAATCACAACATTAAACATTGAACGACACAAGTAACTTAAAAGTAATTAACTTTGATAAATAGGAGCACATCTTGTCTGAATGAAACAACCAGCTCTGAGGAAATGGTCAATATAATTTCATTAATCAATTGAAACTACTGAAGAATTTATTGATCTGCCCTTTGTTTTATTGGTTAAAATATTAAGAAAGAAAAAAAATACTCAAATACTGTATTGATGCTTCTAGAAAGTTTGGTATGAATATTATTATAGTTTTCATTGATCAAAGTATCTTTTGTCTCTGTTATTTTTGATATATGAAGTTTTTTAACACTATTTTTTATTTGAATCCTTAATTTTTATATATAAAAATATAGATTATTTTCACTAAAGAATTTCATATTTTTTTGCATTTGTTTGAGATATGAATCTCTACCAAACGAATGTTAGTATTATTATTGCTTATCATCATAAAAGTCAGCATCATTGTCAATATTATTAATTATTATTATAAGTTGTCATACACAACTTAAAATCGTGTGAACTTCTTTCAATTCGCTTTAAAAAATTTCTAGAGAACTCACTTTACAGCAAATTATATTCAGTTTCTTAAACCTTATTTAAATATGGTTAAAATTTTCTATATCTGAAAGAGAAACATTGACACTCCAAATTACTGTTTTGCTGTATATTTCTCTCTGTATTGCATTAACCATTCCTTCAAGTAATTAGAAGATTTACTCTTTGCATAATATTTGTGTCATCACTTCATTATCGCTAATGAATTAAAAAATGCAATTTTCTTGTGTATCTCTTTTAACATGCTATTTATATTGTCACATTTTATTTAAAAAAAGATGGAGATGTAATAAAAATCTGTTGAAAACAGTCATTTTTATTCTTCTTGAAACATTGTTTCAACAAATTGTCCAATATTAGTTTTTGATCTATAATCCTCCCTTCATTTTATGTGCATTTGAATGTTAATTTCATTTCCCTTTCCATCATATTGTCTATTCTAGTGCTTCCCTTCCCTTGTTCTCCATACTCTCTTAAAAGTAGAA
Organism: Notamacropus eugenii; assembly: GCF_028372415.1. Lineage (NCBI taxonomy): Eukaryota > Metazoa > Chordata > Mammalia > Diprotodontia > Macropodidae > Notamacropus > Notamacropus eugenii. Next base: position 688,769,201 of record NC_092872.1, read on the forward strand.
AAAATGAAAATATACATAACAAACAATAATAAATTCTAATTGAAGTGATCTCTTCCCACTCTTTTTGGCTTCCTGCCTTCATCTAGAAAAGCCTCTAAGTTCTTTTTCTTATGCTTTCTCTATCTCCTTTCTGATTACCACACAAAGTTGAAATTTATTTTGTTTATGGTGATTCCTTCCTTAACTCTAGCCATCATTCTTCTACTCTCTGCCTATTTTATTTACATTTAATTTCATTTTAAAATAATTTTATTCATTTTATTTTTAATTAATGGAATGAAACAAGCATTTCCATGACATCATATAAAATTGATTGCTTGTGAAACTACAAAACTCTTATGCAAATTTGCTATTTCTTTTAAATGTTTAATAAGTTTAAATTCTAAACCAAATTTTGCATAGCCAACATTCTTTTTCCAAGTTTAGACAATAATGAAATTCATAACTTCTTATTTCCCTAACCATTTTGTGTTAGCACACTATATGTGTGTATGTATTATACATGTATTCATGTTACATACATGCATGTATATGTATACACACACGCACAACATGAACACACATGCTTAAGGGAATGCAAATATGTGTATATGCATATGTATGTGTATAGAAAGAGTTAATAAAGGTTTAAAGTGAGATATTTCTCCCACCTAAGACACCTTATGCAGACAGAAAAGAGAGATCTGTGACACTGGAGAGGAAGCTTATAATACAAGGCACGTGTACTCAGTGGCAGCACTAGCAGCTAGCCTTGGAGGCTCCAGTAGCAACAGAATCAGCTGCTCTGGAAGCTCTTAATCTAGAAAAATGGCTGCCCAAGTAGTCAAAGAGGAATTACAGCAGACCCATTTCTGTCACTGTATGTGGTTGATGCAGATTGGCAAGTCTGTTGCTCAGAAGCAGTTGTAGGTCATAGTTCCAAGGTGAACTGTGCTTGTGGTCACTTACAAGAAAGCAGGGATATTGGTCTCATTTCCAAGGCAGTGAGAAACACTAAGTCTTTTGGCTACAAAAGAGCAGGATTCCTGGTCACAATTTCAGGGTGAAGAAGAGGAGGAAAGTAGAGACCCTTCTTGCATAAGGACCAGAGCAAAGAGCAGAACAGTAACAACACTTTTCCCAGGATCACAAAACCTAAGAATGTTATAATTATCAGGGCAGTTAGAAGAAATTTACACTGCAAGTATGAATGTGAATCAATTATATTGGGATACTCTTCAAAAATAAAATAAAGTATGACAAAGGGATGTCCTGGGAGAAGGAAAAAGGAGAGGTAGAGTGGTGAAATTTTTCTCACATGAGAGTTATGAAAGGAAGAGATTTTTAAGGTGTGGGAGGGAAATGGGTAGATGGGCAATGGTTGAAGCTCACACTCATCAAAATTGATTCAAGGTAGAACAAAATGTACATATACACACTTAACTGGGTTTAGAAATATGTCTGATTCAATCTGTAAATAGGAAGGGACAAGGACAGTAGAAATGGGTGGATGATAAAAGGAAGGGCAGATTTGGGTAGCTAATAGTAAAAAGCAAAAAAGCCATTTGAGAAGGGACAGGATAAATAGAGAAAGAAAATAGACAGAAGGAAAGAGAGTGGAGGAAAATATATAGCAATAATAACTTTGGACGTCAATGGGATGAGCTCACTCATAAAATGGAAGTGGATAGCAGAATGGGTTTCAAACTAGAATCTAATGAAGTCAGGCTTAGTTCTGTTGTGGATGGGACTGGCAACTTACTATTTTTTCTCTCTTTTTCTCTGTCCTCTGAATGCCAGTATATTTTAAGAAGGGATGGTTGGGAATGTGACTCACCATCTTCCAGGAAAAGTAACGAAGAGAAAACAGCAGAAAATTACAAATTATATGCCAAAATGGAATGAGGCAAGATAAATTCAAGTAAACAGTGTTGTTTTTCAGTCATTTTAGTTACGTCTAACTTTTCATGACCTCATTTGTGTTTTTCTCGGCAAAATTGTTGGAGTGATTTGTCATTTCCTTCTCCAGTTTATTTTACAGGTGAAAAAACTGCTGCAAACAGTGTTAAATGTCTTGCCCAGGGTCACACAGCTAGTGTCTGAGGACAGATTTTAATTCAGAAGGACTCATCTTCCTGACTCCAGACCTGGCACTCAATGCAGTATACCATGCAGTCGGATAAACTTCCAAATAAGAGGGTGCTGTGTGACAGGGGAAAAAGTAAAATAAACAACATTTTTTTAAGGAAGAATAAAAGTTATCCAAGTATCAAACTTCTTGAGTTCAGCAGGGTTAAATAAAACCCAGAGTAAAACCTACTGTAGTTCAACAGAAAAAAAAAAAAAAAAAAGAGGTGCAGTGGTAATAATCATGAATTCACCCAAAGCAATGCAAAATTTTACTTAAAAGAAATAATCAGGGAAAGCTCATTGTGCTGAAAGGTACCATAGGCAATGAAGTCATATTTAAAAAATGATTATTTTTTTTCCTGGTAAAGGCCTTATTTTTCAAATGTTTCAGGAACTGAGTCAAATTTATAAAATAAAAGTCATTCCCCAAATCATAAATGGTCAAAGGATGTGAATAGGTGGTTTCAGATGAAGGAATCAAAACTATTTATAATCATATTAATATGCTCTAAACCACTATTATACTGAGAATTGCAAATTAAAACAACTCTGAGTTACCACCTCACACCTATTAGAAATGACAGAAGCTGGAGAGGGGTAATAGAAAATAGGTACACTAATGATCTTTTGGTAGAGTTGTGAACTAGTCCATTCATTTCATTCTTGAAAACAATTTGTAATTAAGCCCAAAGGACTACAAATTTATGCATAACCTTTGAGATAGCAAGAGTACTACTAGTTCTCTATCACAAAGAAATCACAAGAGAAAGACCTGTATATACAAAAATATTATAGCAGCTCTTTTTGAGGTGGTAAATGATTCATATTTGAGGCCATGCTCATCATTTGGAGAATGAATGACAATTTTTCACATATGATTTTGATAGGGTACTTTTGTGGTATAAGAAATGATGAGAATTGTGGTTTCAGGAAAACAAAAACTATGAGAAGATATATATGAACTAATGTGAAGTGAAATGAGAAGAGCCAGGAAATCATTGTACACAGTAAGAACAATGATGAGGATCAAATATGAAAGACTGATCAATAAAGTGTTCCAAGACCATTCCAAAGATTTCATGATGAAAAATGTTATGCAACTTCAGAGAGTGTACTGATGAATTCTGAGTATAAATGGAAGTATAACTTCCTAGATTTTTTTTTGATTTTTTAAAAATATGTGGGAGCAGGAGAAATTGAAAACTTATGCAAGTGAATGTTGAAAACTAAGAAATAAAGAAATTAGTGAATCAGGGAAAATGATGGTGGTTGGTTGTTGTCCTTGGTCTTTGAAGAGAATCCAAAATGAAATCACCATTGTAAAGTGAAATTTCAGCGTGTCCAACTATGGCTGATCAGACAAATATGAACTCAGAATGTTTTACCACAGGTTGGGCACAGATAGTTTGTGTGAATATTTGGGGTGAATATCCCAAATTTTCACATCTTGCATTTACTTTGTGCTATCTCAATTCTGCTCTGCTCAAAGAGCACAACACCTCTTCTTACATGGGCACACCATGCTGAGTGGTCCTGTGCTAGTGTCTCCCATGTCCCTCTTCATTATGCCAAAAAGCATGGGTGAAAGCACACACCCATGTTTCATTCCATTGGTGAATGGGAAGGCACAAGAGCATTGTCCACTGTCAAGAACCTGGGCAAACATGCCATCATGAAATTGACATACAATTCTGATGAACTTCTCTGGGCAACAAATTTTGACATAATTTTCCGGAAGCCCTCACAACTAACAGTGTCAAAGACCTTTGTCAGATCTATAAATGTTATATATAGAACTGTTCTGTTCCTGGCATTTCTCCTGGAGTTTTCTGACTGCAAACACCATATTGACTGTTTTATGACCCTTTCTGAAGCCACACTGGCTCTTTGGTATGTGACCATCTTCCAGGTGAAGGATCAGCCCGTTAAGGAGGAGTCTAACAAGAATCTTACCATTAATGACTAAGAGAGAGACTCCACTGTGATTGTTGCAGGGCAAGCTATTTCCTTTACCTTTATAGAGATGGACATTGGAAGCATCCTTGAACTCCTGGGGGATAACCTCCTCTTGCCATATAACATGGAAAATTTCAGTCAAATTTTGTATGAGCAATGGTCTCTTGTCTTGTAAATCTCAGCTGGAATAGAATTAGTACCAGGTGCTGTGCCATATGAAAGGAGTCTAATGGCTCTCAAAACCTCTTCTTCAGTTGGAAGTTCAGCTAAGAAGAGATTGACTTCAACCTCAGGTAAATGGTCAATGGCCTCAGCATTGATTGATGATGGCCTGCTGAGAACGCCATGAAAGTATTCAGCCCATCCCTCTAAGATTATGTCCTTATTGTCAATCAACATGGCTCCATCAGCACTGAGTAGTTGTGAAGTACCACAGGTTTTTGGTCCATAAATAGCTTTCAGGGAATCATAAAACCACTTTGGATTGTTACTATTAGCATAAAACCGAATTGCATCTGCCTTCTTACTGAGTCAAGAATCCTGCATCTCTCTAAACTTTGCTTATACTTTGCTTTTGATGGAATTAAGTGCTGTCTTCTTAGAGGCAGATGAACTTTCTGCTGGTAAATGCTCTGGAGTTCTCGTTTTTCATTTAGCAACCTCTGAATTTCCCCATCATTTTCATGAAACCAGTTTTGGTGTTTGCGAGTGTTCTGACCCAGATGAGCAAATGCAGTGCTATACACCAAATCTCTGAAAGCTGCCCATGCCTTTTCTGCTCTGCTGTTGCCAAATGTGTGTTGGCTCAACTTTTCTTCCAGGTTAGCAACAAATTGCTCATGCTCAGAGAATAGTTCTAATTTTCTGACATTAATTCTTCTGGTAGTCATTTTGCCAGGGGGGCAGCACTTTGGAAGAACGTGAATGTTTAGCTTGGAAAGGATAAGTCTATGATCAGTCTAGCACTCTGTACTATACATTGCCTTTGTCACTCTCACATCTTGTCTGTCTCTTCTTACAATCACATCATCTATTACATACCAATGTTTGCTGCAAGGGTGCATCCATGAAATTTTGTTGTACTTAGGTAAAAGGAAAACAGTGTTGGTGATAAGAAGGTCATGGAATGCAGAAGTCTGCAGCAGTAAATGACCTTTCCTGCTGCTGTTTTCCATTCCATTCTCTGGACTCCCTGGCAAGTCTGGTAGTCTGAGCCTACTCTAGCATTGAAGACACACAGAATGATAAGCTTGTCCTCTTTTGGCCCATTGATGATAAGAGTCTCTAGATATTCATAAAATTTTTCTTTGACCTCATCTGGGTTTGTCATGGTGGGAGCATAGGCACTGATGATAGTGACATGGAATTTCCTTGCAAGTGGTTATGACATTGTCATGAACCTGTCATTAACTGCTTTTGGCAGGAATACCAGCTTGCTGAATAGATTAGCTGTGATTGTAAAACCTACTCCAGCTTCATGGTGCTCCCCTTCACTGTTGCCACTCCAGAAAGATATGAATGTAGCTCCAACTTCAGTAAACTGGCCTTCATTTGCCATCCTTGTTTTACTCAGGGCTGCTATTTGTATACTAGAAGATGAAGTGAAGTGAAAAGAGACTTAAAGAAAAAAAGAGAGACTCTGAAGGCAAAGAGTTAGAAGACACAGATGTTTATCCATTGTAACCTGGATTAAGTTCCATCAAAGGACACTGATAGCAAAGCAGGTAGGAAAATGACTAGAAGAAAATAGTGTTAATGAAAAAATATACATCCCTAGGGCAGAGAAGGTATTAAGGAGATGAGAAATGGGCCAGATCCAAGTCTACAGAGAGTTAAAGAAATGAGAAGTCAGAGAAGACCGCCTCACCATGTATACAACATGAAGTAATAAACACATAATATTGTAAAAAAAACAAAAAACAAAACAAAACAAAAAAAACACTTGATTTGATGTCAGAGGTCCTGAGTTTGAGTACTGAATTTGCTAACACTGTGACTTCAAATGAATTAAATACTTAAATTTCCCTCACTTCCTTTCTTTATAAAATGTGTTGAATTAAATGGCTTTTAAAACCCTCCTATTTATAAATCCAATGATCTTAAACTTGTCTTGTGTAGGCCATTCATTGGGCTAAAGAAATATAGATAATAGATCTAGAAGAAGATTTCTGCTTTTATAGTTTCTCTCCATGGGTTATAAGTGGGCACAGAAATGTTTATTTTCTTATTATAAGATATATTGGGATTTTAATTGAGTTATATCTAAGTCTCATTTGTAGTCAGTATTTTATACTTATGACTAGAAGAACAGAGCCTGAGTGAAAGTCGGGAAGAAATGATCAGAAATATGGATGAGCAGATATGGTTAGTCAAAAAAAGATCAGTTGAGGAAAGAGAATTCTCCAGCTCCCACTTTTCTGAACTTCAGACTGTTGTTATCTGAAGGCCCCTTCAGCTTATAAAATTTCCATTGCTCCCTATTCCACTATTAAACTCCTTTTCCTAGTAAAGTATTTATGGTTTCTTTTTCTGTGTCCTCAACTTTGAGAGTTAGGTCAAACAATGGTTCATGATCCACTGAAAATTAGGGATAGGAATAAGGAATACCCCTGTAATCATTGGTATAGCAATCTTGAAGGTAAGGAAAATCTCTCTAACCTAGCTTGGCACTTTCTCTGCAACTTATAGCTGTAAAGAGTTTGTTTTGTTTTGTTTTTTTGTTTGTTTGTTTTTCTGATATTGAGAAGTACACTATCTGATGATCATGTAAATATACCATATTATAGGATGACAAGGATTGTTGTCCAATGTGGATGAAAATTCTCATGGACTTGGTGTCAGATTACCCGAGTTATAAGATTGGTGCTGATATTAACTGAGCAATCACTTCTGTGTTAAATTTCTTTAATTATAAGATAGGACTACTATTATTCACATCAGCTACTTCCCTGTTATTGTACTTGATCAATCTACAGGAATTTAATGTGTCTACTATATGCCAGATGCCACACTGGGTCTTGTGAATAAAAAGACAAAACCAAAAAAAACCCAATCTTATTGTCAAAGATCTTACTCAATGCCTTTAATGGAGTCCTAATAGAGCTGCACCCAGCCCCAATAGTCTGACTTCATTACAACCCCTACCTACCAACCCCTTCCCACCCCCACTTCCCAAATGTCCTAATTTAAATACCTGCTGCTCACTGGAACAACAGATGTGTCCCTGAAACTATAATTCTCACAGAAATAGCAAGCATGGGGACATAGACATTGTCTCTACCAAGCCATGATCCCCATACCCATTCCCACAGAAATAGGTGTGTTCTTGTAGTCAGTCAGAATTGCATCATCCATCTAGTCAAGACAAGACCATAATACCTATTTATCTTGACTAGACAGGACTACAATAGCTAGTAAATTGGAGGGTAGCATGGCCAGATTGTTATATCAGTAAACTATAGATGGGACCTCCTCCTCTACTACCTAACCATTACCATAAACAAAATTCTCCTGACTTTTTAATATTGATCATATTCCCATATTCTATGTAATTTCCTGTTATGTAATTGCATCTTTACCCTATAAAAATCCATCTTATCTTCTCTGAAGCTCCTGGTTTTACTTAGAACTTAGCCCACTTCATGAGAGGTGTCAATTTCAATTTCAATAAAACCCTACTCTTAGATTAGAGGTGGTCTGACTCTGAGTATTTTGATATGGTTCCACCACAACACGTCATGAAACATCAACACCTTTATTCAAGAAGAATGTAAGTTTTCAAAATGGAAGCAATTTTTATCACTGAGAGTTTCAACTGCTTCACTTGTCTATGTGTTAATCTAAATTTGTCCAATACTGTTTGAGAGTGTTTTAATGAACTTTGATATCTTTGGGAAAAAGGTGAAAAGAATAAGACCCTTTCATAATAAGTAATGGCTTTCTTTCTTAAAATGCCCAAGCAATGTCTTCATTAACCTTTGGAACATTATTGATAATAATAATAACAAATGAAAAATGGTTACTTCTTCCATAAAGTTACTCTCAATCACCTCAAACAGGAAAGTAAGTTCTTCCTCCTCAGATTCCTTATATTTTTAATTATCTGTGTCTCTCTCGTGGAACTTACTCTTTAATGTCTTATATCTTTGCTCTGATCAAATGAATAAGCTTTTAGAAGGTGACTGTTCTGTATAGCACATTTAGGGGGTTATGAAAGGTTTACTGTAATTATTTTGTATACATTATTTTGTCTCCCTATATAGAGTATAAGTTTCATGAAGCCGAGGCTATGATTAATAATTCAAATCACTGGCAAATTCTCCAGAATCAAAGCCAGAATGCTCTGATTGGCATTCAAAGCCCTTCCTAACTTATCCTCTCCTGCATCCCAGTCTTCTTTCTGCAAAACATCTTCACTTCAGTGACAGTGAATGTTTCACAAGCAAGATATTCCATCTCTCAGCTCTCAGTACATTCACTGTCCCCCATGTTCTCTTTTCTCAACTCCATTTACTGATTTCTCTAACTTCCTATAAATAAAATCTCAAAATTTACTAGAAACTTTTCCAAACTTACTTAATTCTACTCTCTTTCCTTTGTTAGTTATATCTTATTTAAACTGTTTATAGGTTTTTTGTGTACATGAATTTGCGTATACTAATTTTTTGTGTATATTAATTTGTACATACTAATTTGCATATACTAATTCTGTATGTACTAATTTGTATATACTAATTCCCCATTAGATTGCAAACTCCTTGAGAGCAGACTGTATTTTGCCATTTTTTGTGCATCCTCAGCACTTAGCACAATGTTTAGCATATAATAGGTGCTTTGTAAATATTTATTGATTGATTATTGATGTGTTAAATAGCTTTTCTGTGCATGACAAACAACAAGTATGAAGTAATATAAGACCTAGACTTTCAAGGAGCTTCTAAATTTTTCAGAGACATAAAATAAATACACACATAATTATGACACATTTTTAAATACAATGATTGTAAAGGAAAGATTTTTTTTTTTTTGCATCTTAACAGAATATTATCTCATAACATAGTGACTTGCTCATAGCATGGCCTTGTTAAATATAAATTTTATATATGGATGTAAAACAAAATGAATAAACTCATATGACATAGAAACATAAAAATAAAATTGATTTTTTCTCAGTCAATTTTTCATTGTAAAGCACATATTCTCTTAGAACCCTTATTAGTAGTTCAAATCTGATGAATTCATTTCCATGATATGTATATGATCTACACTTTATTTAGGACTATTGCTATGCTCTGAGTTTCTGCCAAAGCCAACACAGTATACTAAGAGCTCCCAAACTTCATTTCTCTTAGCTAAGCCTCCAAAATGTCTCTTGGATAGTATCAGTTATTGCTTTTATGGCACAGTGAATTTTGTAGACATTTATGGATTTGAAAGTCAAGGGTTAATGCTTTTGTTTACTTGGTTTTGTTTTGTTTTTCATAAAGCACACACTTTGAAGGAGAAAATTACAAGGAAGCTTATGTCCAGGGAGATTTTTTTTTTTTAATGCTTATATCTATCCAGTTATATACATGCCTGTACACTCATATTCACAGAAATAATAATAACAGAGACATAAAGAGTAGGCAAGTAGAGGAATGTAATGAAAAGAACATTGGCTTTGAAGACAAAAGGATCTAGATTCAAATTATTGCTCTAGCAATTGTGTTATTTGATAATGAACAAATTACTTAATATTTATGAGACTTAGTTTCCTTATATGCAAAATATAGATAACAAAAATAACCTGATATATTTCAAAGGGTTATTGAGGAAACAATTTCTTAACGTTTAGTATGGCATAGAAATATCTATGTGTGCATATGTATGTGTGTATGTAAGTGTGATCTGAATATAAAATACAAGGCAACCCTGGAGAAGAAGGTACCAGCATCTGGAGATGAGGGATAAAAAAACTTCTGGTACTAGGGATCACTTAAATTGAGAATTGTAGTGTCAGAAATATATAGAAGGCGATCTGGAGATGATAGGGTTCAGACTCTGGAAACCTCCTTGAATTATCCTTGAATCTTCCTACGTATTCTGATTCTTCACACCTAAATCTGTTACCTCTAACCTACTCTGTTCTACCATTGTTACTTCAGAATTTTCTTCAGCTACTTCCCACCCTATCAAAATCCCATTCTCCAGGCTACTGGCCACTCCCATCAAGATCCTCTGTATCTTTAGTCACCCCAGGGTAGTGGTCATTCCCAACAAGATCCTCCCTGGATCCTACCTCTGAACTGACCACTCCCATCAAGACCATTCCTGGAACCCCCAGACAACTTGGCCACACCTGGATTCTTCCCTTACTTTTTTCCATTTATAAAATCTATCTTGTTTCCATGAAAGTGCTCAGATTCTATCTAGCAGGTTTACATTAGAATTACAAAGACTCAAGGATCAATCTGGCCTGCTGGCATTAACAATACAAATGATCAGATTCCTCGGATTTTGAGGATCTTTAATAAACTTTGTTTTTCTTTGGCACAAAGAAGGCATGGGTCAAATTTAATTCAAGCAGTACCCAAGGTGTAGCTATTTTGGGGTCATGAGCACCCCTAACCTCAACAGAGAGAGTCAATCCACAGGCATGGATATGAGAACCAGGGAATCTTGTATGAGAAGTGATGAATGTGAAGGATAAGAGGACTTCAGGATGTAAAGAGCTTTAAATATCACATAGAGAAGTTTAATCTGTTATAGGAGTAAGAATTTAAGATGTGTGACAGTGAAGAAATAAACAAACAAACAAACAAAAACCCATGCACTTTAAGAAAGTAATTTCCATAGATATGTACAGTATAGATTAGAGTGGGGAAAGTCTTAGTGAATGGAAAGCCAACAGAAGGCTACTAATAATGGTACAAGACAACATATGTCAGACTTATGACCTGAGCTATATCTTATTTCAATTATTTTATTTATGTATTCATTTATTTACTTGCTTATTTATTTCTTTTCTGATGCATTTCTTTATCCATCAACAATTCATTCATTTTATGTCCTTATTTATTCATTGATTTATTTATTGATTCATTTATTGTCATCCAAGCATCCATCCATTCAATCATTTACTTGTTTTCTTTCTTGTCCATTCACCTATCAATCTGTCCATTTAACTATTCATTCATTTGCTTATTTACGAGCCTGGGATTAAATTTGCATGTGGAACTTCTAATAAGGAAGTCCTACCAATGCAGATCAGCAATATTTTCTGCACTTACTAGTATAGAAAAATTCTTACAGCTCTGAGAGTTTGCGTTTCATGGATGAAGTTATATACATAGCATGTATGTGTGACATATAAAAAATTCAAGAGGCAGTTCCTGAGTAGCAAATAATTTTAATAATTATGGCTAGTGCATAATTAATATATTCACTTGGCTTTCTCTCATAAACTAAAAGAAGAACCATGGAGGTCACTCAATGCTTATGTGCCCTTGGAAGAACAGGTATTTCCAATAGGTAGAAATCAACTCTGATTGGTTAATACTTAATGAAAGTTGCATATTTTAATGAAAAGTGGATCTATTCTAATGAGGAGCTGGAAGACAGTGACTTTGATTATTTCACTTTTACTTCTCTTTATAACCAGACCACTCCTATCAGGCAATGTAGATAAAGGAATCTACTCCACCCAAGAGTGTCTGAATAGAAAACAATGAGTCCAGAATTTACCTAGATTAGGTTATTTTTTTAACTTTTTAATAAGAACTAAATGTCTTCAGTTGGGTGGGGTTTCAAAGTTCAGAAAGCATGAAACCCCAGGATTTGGGCAATCTAATCTATTAGCAATGTCCTTCAGATAGATGCTGGCTAAATAACCAACAAGGGGCTGATTTCTGAATGAGAGGATAGAATGTGACAAAGCTTAATCTCAATTAATAATTAGTTATTAATATGAGAGAAATAATCATATGTAAGAGTTAAAACTAGTACCTAGTCTTCATGTGCTTTCTGTGATATGTCACATTATATATTGTCCCAGATTCCTTCAAACTGTGAAAATGAATTCCTATTAGTTGGGAAGATATCAAAGACAGCCCTATCATGCAAATCATCTGAGGAAAGAAGACATAGACAGGACACATGGTTGTACCAGCTGCCTATTTGCAGGTTGGCACACACTGGATGGCACAGAGAAATGACCAAAAAATCTACACAATACAGACATGCCCTTTAAAAGCCTCACAGGCTTAATCGGGTCTGAATTTTAACCCCAGAATCAGCAATTCGTCTAAAGATAACAGAGTTCTACCCTCCTGAATGATCCACTGGCAACTGTGATTATCATGTATCCATATATTCTTCATATGTAACTCTAGGCTGTGTGCAAGCTTTCATATATTTGTAATTTTTATACCAACGCATTTTCATTGCTTCTAGTTCTAATATTTTCCCTAGCCATTATGCCAGTAAAACACATGTAGTAGAGACATATATTATAATTCTCCAATTACATGTGAAAAAAGGATGTAAAAGAGCATGCACTAAGTTGAGAGTACATTGGACTTGTAGTTAGAAAAATCAGGGTCAAAGGCAGGCATATGGATAGAAATTTCCTCTCAATATTTTTGGAGAGAAATTTTTTTTTTCCCTACAGTTATAGGTTTAGATGTGGAAGGTTGGACAATTGAAATTTTCTAGTCCAATTCCTTAATTGTAAATTTAAGGAGACTAAGCCCTGGACAGGATATGATTTGCTAGGACTTGAACCCAGTCACTCTCGCTCCAAATCCAGTGCTCCTTAAGAATGAGGATTGTTCAAAAATCAATTGGGCTGCTTCAGTAAATAATGGTATCCTTACCTTTGGAGATATTCAAGCAGAGTTCAGTTCATGACTTCTAATAGACATTGCAATGGGGCTCCAATGATACTTTTTATTAGATGATTCATATTATATAATCCAGGCTTGTGGACATACTTCAAACAGAGGGATAAGGAAGGAAATTTTATCAAGTTGAAAAAAAAGAAACAGTTCACATATCTGGAAAATTTTGTATCTATGAATATTTTATATCTAAACATAGCTAATAAACTCAGATATTCTCCTTTAGATATCTCCCGTTTAACTGATAATATTGGCATAATCTCTCTGGGCATCAGTTGCCTCATTTGAAAATGTGGAAGTTGGATTAAGTGATTTTGAACATCCTTTCCAATGGTAACAACCTATGATCATTGATTTCCAATTTGAACCAACCTCGGAGGGCAGATAATTGAACTTTTTTTTTCTCAAATAAAAAAAATGAAGTCTAAAGATGTGATGGCAAGTGATAATGAAGGTAGGTAGTAGTAACAGTTTAAATTTATATTGCATTTTAATCCTTAAAAAGCACTTCATATGAATTATCTAATTATTTTCACAGAAACTTGTGAGGTAGGCAATGTTAAAGTCCATATTTTTAAATTGAGGAAAATGAATGTGAGGGAGATTATAGGAACTTGTCCAAGATCTAGCTGATAATAACTTTTAGTCTCATATTTGAACCTAATAACTCTAGCTCTAAATTCATTAGACTTATTTTGAAGCATGTTTTTTGATTTTCTCAATTCTAAGTTTTCTTTCAGGTTTAATATCATATGATTTTTAATAATCTATTGCTTCAATGCATTCATTTAAATATGTAAAATCCCCAAAACCATTGAGGTCATATAGAGAGTAATATTTAACTACTTTTACATATGATTTTTACCTACTGAAATATTTTAAGACATTTTCTTTTGGATTGATATGATATAAGATAGCAGAAAAACATGAAATGAACTTTTTTCTTCTTTGGAAGTGTGGAAGGCAAAAATACCAATCCCCAATCCCCTAGCATTAGTTGGAAATGCCAGCTCAAGATTATCAAATGAAGAAACTTTGATAAATACACAGAGTAAAGACTGCAGAAGGGCTGCTTATATTTCTGAGTTAAGTGGCCCGACTGTTTATTTTTAAAATGCAAAATCCACTCATAAGATTCCAGTAAGGGATATAAAATCCAAAAAATCTGCAAAGATGGCTATAATACTGTAGGGTCTGAACTGGTCATCCTATTCCAATCAGGATATGAGCCATTGCTTTGAACTCCTTTAACTAACATTAAAAAAAAAAAATGTTCTGCATTCTGAGTTATTACGAGAAGGAATTTTAATAGGCATTTGTTATTTTTAATCTTTTCCCAAAATTCTTTGAATACATGGAGAGACAAAAAACAACAACACTTATACATAGATTACTAGAGGGACCACAAGAGCTACAGTGGCCAATAAATTTCAGTTTCCTGTATTGAGCCCACTGGTGATTATCCTCTCTGCACTAAACTACAGAGAGTGAATAGTTTGGCCCTGCAGCAATACTTGAAACTTCCAGTTTCCAACTTCCAGAGCTTATATCCTGCTACATAAGCCTTTAGAATTCAGGATTTTTAAGGATAATGAGACAAAAGTTAGAGGAGTAGATGTGATAGTTTGCAATACTGGTCTTGGTGAAGGTATTTTTTTTTTTTTTATAAGCAGTGATTACTTCATCTTTACACATTTTGAAACACATATGTACTTTGATCACTTCCCTGGTAATAGGGACCTGGAACAGTCAAAAGCATCCATATGGCATAGGAGTCTGGATATAAATGTCTCCCTGTTGGATCTTGAACATATCTGCATTTGTCATTTTCAAACACACCCAAACCATCTCTCCACTGAATTGCATCAAAAAAATTAGGAGAACAGAATTGTAGTGTTATTGAAGTTGGCTTTCTTGGCCAGAGGGCCTTGCTGGAATAGCAGAAACTAATTAAGCAGTGAGAGAGACCAGAATCACCTGTTAGCAATTGCACATATAGATTTCTTATCTCTAATGAGCACTCTTTCGTCTGTGACAGAATTAATATCCCAAAGGGTATTCTTCTCCCATCCCCCCCATACCACGTTGAATGATTAGAACAAGATTGTGACATGGCTCTGAAACTTATTAGGGAAATACAATCAGCATCCAAAATTTGAAAGGGCAGTGTTTTCTCACTTAGAACACCATTTTCCTTCCATTCAAGCTTCTACAAATTAGAATTAATTGAATTGGTGATGTTATTAAGAATAGCATTTCTATTTTTAGTGAGTTCATAAGATGTCATCTGGTCTTATGAAAGCAGTAAACTCAAGCCATTTGGAGACTGATACTGGCTGTTGTCCTTCATTCTTGGAAAGGAACAAAATGACATCACTACATTTGTGTGTCTGACAGTAGCAGATCACTCTAAGATGAGCTCAGAAAACTGTGCCATAGGTTAGGCACATATAAATATTTAAATTTCTCTAAATTTCTGCATCTCATATTTCTTTTGAGCTATTATAATTCTCTTTGCTCATAGAGCATAGCATCCAGCATGCCATTTTGGGTGACCCTGTGCAGGTATCACCCAAGTCTCATAAGTGATTCCAAAGTTCTTCAGAGAGATTTTGATAGTGTCTTCTATCAAGTGATAGATTCTGATTCAGTGGGGAGCTAGGTGTTAGCTTGTATCCTTAGAATCTGAAACCTTACTACATACAGTTTGTCAGAAGTTTTGTACTCTCTGCCACTGCCTTAGATCCTATTGAGGTAAATGCTGATTTGTTACATTATATTGTTAATTTCATTCACTTTACAATAACGTATTAAGCACATAATAAGTGGTCACTACTAAAGACACAGGGACAAAGTAAACTGTGCTCCTATGGTAGTATGTGAGGGGGAGGGCGGGGTAGAGGAGGGGACATAAACAGATAAATAATTCAAATGTATACAAAATCATAGATGGTAAGATTTCTTTGCAGGAAATGGGACTTGGGCTGAGACTAGGGGAAACTAGGTATTCTAAAGAAAAAAAATGAAAGATTCCCTTTGACACATGGATAGCATGTCAAGATAGAAAAATCTTTAGGGATCTAGTCATAGCTAATTATTTTTGCAGATAAAGAAACAAAAGACCAAAGAGACTCTCCCAAAATCATACCATCACTAACTGACAAAGCCATGATTCTAATCAGGTATCTTACATCCAAGCATCTTTCCATTTCATCATGTCTTGTTTGGGGATTTGAACTATTGCTTGTTTCCCATTGCCATTTTCAAACAATCCTTCCAATATAAGCACTTAGTTAACTCTCTTCCATTGAGTTTCATTCAAACTTAATATATCACCCAATCAGAATTCTATTAACTGTTATCTACAAACATCCAAGACACTCTTCTTACTTTGCCAAGGAGTTTGGTGCCTGGATCAGTCTTTTTCTCAAGTCCAATTCCTCCCTTCCTATTAAGGATCTTCAGCACTCATAATGATATTTCCCCAAAGACCTTAACTTTTCTTTCTCCTGACATTCATTTCTCATGACCTGTTCCTTCATTTCTCCTCAGTCACCTATAGAAATGTTGCGTATTTGATCTATCACTCAGGTGTTACACTTTTATATTCAGAAAATCTAAAATTCCTTTATTTTATAGTGTAAATATTTTAGATTATTATATATTTACATTATTACATAATAATGGAATAATGTAATACAATTATTATATAATAATCTTTAATCATTCTCTATTTATCTCTACCATAACCATTCTCATCATCATCATGAATATTTGTAATTCATCTCTCCCTTAGTACTTATCTAGACCAGTATTCATGTTGTAGTCAACTCTTTTAATTTCTCGATTTTGACCCTTGAAGTAAGATAATTATTTTATCCCTCATTAATTAATAAACCACCCCTTTCATCCATCATTAACAGCCAAATTAAATGGTTTGATTCCTGCTAAACCATTCATCGTACCCTTTTCCTTGTGTTCTCAGTCAAGGACTTTAGTTCGTACTTGATCAATGAATTCAAACAATTCAATAAAATTTCAATCAGTCAACATTAAATGTAAACAAAAAAGAGTGAAAAACTGTCCCAACCCTCAAGAAGTTTATCTGGCAATCAGGATTGCCTGACAAAGGGGTAAATAATAAGCAAGTGAATATTTTCTAACAAGCTATGTAGAAGATAAATAGGAGAAATAAAATTGAGAGGGAAGGCACTAAAATTAAGGGGGATTGGGAAAGATTTCTTATAGAAAGTTGGATTTCAGTCAGAAACTAAAGTAAGCCAGGGAAATTGGAAGATAAAGAGGAAGATAAAGATAAAGAGGAAGAGCTTTCCAGGCAGCTGCATGTGAGGGGCGCTCTGGACCTGGGCCCCCTGGGTGGATAGGAGACTCCCAAGAGTCTGGACCTGCTGACGTGGCTTTGCCACGGTGGCACTGCTGACGCGGCATTGCCACGCTGGCACTGGGGCGGCTCTGCTGGACTGGGCTGGGCTCCGCCCTCAGGGAGGAACTGGGGAGGGGCTTACCCGGAATGGGAGGGCGAGTTCTGGGGGATTTAAGGCACAACACGGAAGGGGACGGGGGGACTTCTGGCTGACTATCATGTAATAAAGGTGCTCTTACCCACCTCTGGAGTTCTGCCTGATAATTTCTCCCCCTGATCCCCAAGGGGGGAGCCAGAGAAGTCTGAAGACCCCTGGGCAGGGTGAGTTGATGCGGTAATTAGGGCTCCGCCCCTAACAGCTGCAAAAAAATTGCCCAGAGCTGAGAGATGGATGGAATTCATGGAATAGGCAATATACCAGTGCAACTCAGTTGAAGAGTATGAGAGAAAGAAGGAAAAAAGAAACTAGAAAAATTGATGGAACTTAGGTTACAAAGGGCATTGAGCCCCAAATAGCATTTTATATTTGATCCTGGAGGCAATAGGGAGTTCATGGAATTTCTTGACTAGAGGTTATCATTGATCTTCAGTTTATACAAGTCACTTTGCTTGCTGAATGGAAGATGGATGGAGTAGGGATAGTCTGAAGGCTATTGCAATAGTACAGATGGGAAGTGATGAGGGTCTGTATCAGAGTGGTGGCAGTATCAGAGAAGGAAAAGGCACACAGTTAAGAAGTGTTAAAAACAATGTAAATGGGGATGGGGGTGAAAAAATAATGAGGAATCAAGGATAACACATACCTTCTGATCCTGAGGGACTGAGGAGGATGGCATTGCCTGCAGTACTAATAGGGAAGTTAGGAAGTAGGGCAGCTTCAGAGGGAAAGATAAGTTTAGTTTTGGACATATTGATTTTAAGATGTCTTCTTCCTTCCTCTTCATCTCACATCACTTTATTGACTTCTTCAATTATTGTCTACTTCACCTATGTTTTACATGAAGAGCTAATTTTTCTCTTTGCCAAGTAAACCCCTGTACAATCATCCTTTAAATCGTTCTACTTTGCCTTCTTTAGCAGATTCTCCCCTTCGTCATGTAATATCCACTCTCTTAGTCATCATGAATCTCTTATTTTCCATAGGCTGCTTTCTAAGTTTTTGTCATAGCCATGTCTCCACTTCACCAACAACAACAACAAAAAAAAAACTTATTATCCTCTCTAGCTCTTGTGATAGCTTGTTCTTTTTTTAATGCTAAATTTTTTTTGAGATAAAATTGACATTTTTTTACTAAAATTAGTGCCTCCATTTCCTGTTCTCTCACTCTCTTTTAAACCTTCTTTTATCTTGTCTCTAAACTCATGAGACAACTGAAAAACTCTCTCTGAAATTGCCAATGATCTCTTAATTCCAAAGTCTTTGTGATTGTTCAGCTGTGTTTGACTCTTTACGACTTCATTTGGGGTTTTCTTGATAAAGATACTAGTGTGGTTTGCCATTTCCTTCTCCAGTTCACTTTGCAAATGAGGAAATTGAAAGCAAACAAGGTGAAATGACTTGCTCATGGTGGAACATCTAGTAAGTGTTTGAGGTCAGGTTTGAACCCAGGAAGATGAGTCCTCCAGACATGGAAATCTATACACTGTACCACCTAGCTGACCTTAAATTATATTGGCTATTTATTAATCTTCATCCTTCCTACTCTCACTGCACCCTTTGCAAATTGTCAGTTGTTCTTTTCTCAAGAACACACTCTTTTATGTGGGCTCTTATCTTCTTCTCTGTCTCTTTTAGTAGAGACTCATCAGTCCAAGGGTTGGTACTTTACATTCTCTTCTTTTCTCTCTATACTTTCTTAACTATGGACCTCATGGACAAATTTGGTTGTCTGGAGAATTTCATCAATATCATACGCCAGTTTCATGGCATGCTTAAATGGGTTTTGCATAAAGAATGATGCTTTCCTCCTTTCCCAGTTACCAATGAAGTAAAGTAGTCCTGAGTGCTTTCACACATGCTTTTTAGTGCCAGGCTTAGAGGCCTGTGTGGGCTACCCGAGTCTTTCTCACTTCACCTCCGAGGTCTTCGGCTAGCCACGCCGGATGCACATATGAGAGAAAGGACGTTCCAGAGTCGAACAAGGGTTGAGCTTTATTTCAGGGTCTAGTTACAAGTGCAGGGGGGTCTTCCTTAGGAGGAAGAGGGGGAGATTTCCTAAGGAGGCTAGGATCTTAAGGGCTTGGAAATAGAAGTACAAGCGGGGAGAGAGGGGGAGGGGAGAGAGGAAAGAAGAGGAGCGGAGCCTACTGTCCTCTTGGCTCCTTACGTGCTAAGAGAGCTTTCAGGCTTCCTCAATCCTACTTAACCTTCAGACACACAGTTTGCATCTCAATACCGTGCTGTTAGATAACAATAGTGAGCCCAGATCCGGGACCATCTCGAGGGCAGGGAGACTCCACCCATCATGTATCTCCCGGGGAGAGGCGGAAATACCTGAGCTAGCTCGGTTCACCTCGATCCCCTGCCGTTTTCTGGGAGGGTCTCGTGAGAGCTCTAAGATTTAGAAGCTCCCACCTTTACCCGCCCGAGACTGTCCACACGGAACTGAGCTTCCAAGCCCAACATCTCCCCTTCTTTGTTTTGCGCGGAGCGCACCTGGCTCTAGAGCAAACAGTGGCTGGAGGCTGAGTGGATTAGGAAGGCCTTTAGCATATGAGTACCCTACAACAAGACTTCATTCACACAGAAATCTGGAGCTAGCACAACTGACAAAGGGAGGCATCAAATAAAACAAAGATGAAACTAAATGGCTGAGTTACAACAGGGGAAGTGCAATCAACTAATCCCAAAGCATATTTTAAGAGGAGCAGCTGGTGTAGGCGCCTTACACGTCACAACCGCCCTTAATCTTGCAAATGGATCTATACAGGTGGAAAATTGATCACCTCCTCCCCCCCCAAGTGTCTGAGTCTGTGATATCAAAGTCCTCCTTCAGCCGGTGGAAAGAGATGCCTAGATGGGAAGCTGTCAGCAGCAGTGTCTGCGGTTGTGATGAGTGCTGCCTCCTCTCTGGGCAGCAAGGTTAAAGCTGTCAGCAGCAGGCTCAGGTGGTGTATGATCCTTCTCTGGGGTCTCCGGGGTCTCCGGGCTTGTCGCCTCCTGCGTCTCCGCCATCTCCGACATCGGTTCCCACTTACAGATCCTTCTAATGGGAATCCACGCATTACCTTTTCCTATGGAGACACAAACATACCCTGGACCCCATATTAGTATCTTATACGGACCTTTCCATTTCCCTGAGGCCATATCCTTTACCATGGCCCATGTGTCTTTATATCCAGCCTGGGTATTACTTTCCTTGCGGGGTTGTCTTGGAAAAGTCACAAAATGTCTCATAGCTGGAGTAGTATGTGAATTTCTTGAGATATGCAAAAAATTGTGTGTATACACAGCTGTATCAAGCTCTGATTGTGTTAGGCGACCTTTTCCCCTTCTTTGTTTAGGGAGGATCGCCTTCAAGGTGAGATTGGCCCTTTCCACTATGGCCTGGCCTTGTGGATTGTAGGGGATTCCTGTAACATGTCGAATCCCTAGATTGCGGAGGAAGTGTGTAAGGGTTTGAGAAGTATAGGCAGGGCCGTTATCTGTCTTTATTTCTAAGGGTAAGCCTGAAACAGAAAAACAGTGCCAAAGATGTTGAATTACTTTAGCACTTGATTCACCTGGCTGTAAAGTCACCATAAGGAATCCGGACCATGTGTCAACTGTCATATGTATGCACTGGCCCTTAAGATGGGTGACATCCATTTGCCAAATTTCATTGGGTGCCAAGCCACGAGGATTGACACCCTGGTCTAGAGATGGGTGGAATGGGATACATTGGAGACAGCTCTTAACAATTTTTCTGGCTTGTTCCTGAGTTATCCCATATAATTTGCAGAGGGCTTCTGTGGCTAGGTGGAACCTATCATGAGCCTTTTGGGCCCTTTCTTGTGGTTCCACAGTGTGCCCTACCAGGTATAGTGAATTGTCTGCTATTTGATTTCCTTCAAAAATTGGTCCTGTGCCATTGGACCGATAATCTACAATAGAGTCCTCAATCCGTGAAATTAATAAAGATGCATACTGACTATCAGTGATAATATTAATGGGTATGTCACTATATATTTGGAGAGCTTGGATTATAGCTTCCAATTCGTTCTGTTGAGTAGAGGTGTAGGGTGTGTTAACTATATATATCTCTTGGGAGGCCGAATTATAAATAGATGCCTTGTGATGTTTCGTGGCATCTGTAAAAATGTTAGGCCCTTCTACTGGGTTTGGTGAGTACCTTTTCACTGGTGCTGGGGCCCACTGTAATAATTCTTTGAATAGGAAAGTCGAATTTGGTTTCATCTGGGCCCAGTGGAGTATAGTGGCCCAAGAAACATGATTCTGAGCTAACTCTTCTACATCCTTAGTGGTGAGTGTAGCATAAAGAATTGGCTGTTTTGAGTATATGTGGGTGGCTCTTCTTACTGCCTCTAGTGCTAACCGTCCTAGAAATTCCCACTTGTTTAGTAAACTGCTTCCTGTTTTACTTAAATATACCCACTCTAGGGGCTTCTCTTTTTGGTGTATGATGGCATAGGGAGGTGTGGTGGAGATAATAGATACCTCCAGATCTCCTCCTGGATCCCACCGAAATGTGGTGGACTCTAAAAATTGTTTTTTTATTGCCTCTATGGCCTTGGCTGCTTCAGGAGTCAATGTTCATGGGGAATTTAAAGCAGAGTGTCCTGTCAATAGTGAATATAAAGGTTGCATGAGAGGTAAAGGTATAGGCACCTTTGATCTTATCCATTGGATAGCTCCTACTAGTTTCTGAGCATCATTGAGTGTTTGGATCTTTATATCCCATTTTGGGGGTTCCGGCCGAATGATGGTGCCCTGTATCTGATATCCCAAATATTTGTAATTGGGTCCTCTCTGTATCTTTTCAGGAGCAATAACTAATCGTAGTCCTAAAAGGTTCCTTTCTACTGCTTGGAAACACTTCTCCAGTTCCTTGAGCTGAGGTGCAGCTATAAGGATGTCATCCATATAATGGATGATTTTGCATTGGTATTGCTGTCTGGGGCTTTCTAAGGCTTGATTAACATACCACTGGCAGATGGTGGGGCTGCAACTCATACCTTGGGGCAATACCTTCCACTGATACTTCTTTGCAGGTCCTTCGTTATTGGGGTGAGGTATTGTAAAAGCAAACCGAGGACAATCTACTTTGTTTAAAGGAATGGAAAAAAAACAATCCTGAATGTCAATGATTATAAGTGACCAACCCTCCGGGATGGCATTAGGAGAAGGGAGACCTGGTTGCAGGGCTCCCATAGGCATGAGAGACTGATTTACCTTCCTTAGATCTGTAAGGAACCTTAATTTCCCGGATTTTTTCTTTATAACAAACACAGGAGCATTCCAGGGTGACTTTGATGGTTCTATATTTCCTTTTTCTAATTGCTCCTTAACCAGTAGTTGTAGTGCCTGGAGTTTTTCTGGAGTCAGGGGCCATTGCTCCACCCAAATCGGGGTGTCTGACTTCCAATTCAAGGGTGGGGACTCCAGAGCAACAGCAATGGCCCTTACTAAAAATTTGATAACCTCATCCCGAGGCGGCTCATAATCTCTCTGCCCCAGATGTTAAAGCTAAGTCCTGGAATCACCAACGGCCATACGGTCCCTTGGCGATCCTCTGCCTCCCACTTTACTGGGTGCATTGTCTCTAAGGTATTTTGGCACCCTCCTATTCCCCACACTGGTCTCTGGCTTTCTTTGAGCTTTCAGTGCCGGGGTACTGAGCGACCGCTAAGGCAGGTCCTATCCGCTCCAGTATCAAGGAGGCCAGTCATGGGAATTCCATTGAGCCAGATTGTACACTCAGGTCTATTCTGTCCTATTTCCTTTAGTAACTGGATTTGAACTGAGTGCTTTAAGGGAAGGGCAATAGCTATGGGAAGCTGATTGTCTATATGAGCTGGCTCGGCTACCACATTGGAGCATGGAAGTGCTGTGGTGCCGGTGGGATAAACTCCTGTATATGTAACTACGGGTGCATGAGAGGGGTTCTGTAATATCAGGGATTCCTCCTGTATGGGGTCTCTCAGGGGGATCATGGCAAACTGATGAGCTGCAAGCTGGCACTTCTCTAAGCTCTAAAGGTGTTGCATTCCTTCCTCTGGCCCCATAATCTCCTGTATTCTCCCTCCAAGGGGCCGTCCCGATTCTCTGCCAACGGGTACACTTTCGGGGCCCTTGAGGGGCCCCTCACCCCGTTTCCTGACTTTCTACATTGTTTAGCTAAGTGACCTGGCTTTCCACATGAAAAACAAGGGTCCTGGCCCCTCCCTGTACTTATTTCATTCCTACACTCTTTCTTAAGGTGTCCCGGTTTTCCGCAGTTAAAACATTTTTTCTCCAAAGAGATATTACTTAAGGCGGCGGCCAGGTACTTCCCTTGCACCTGTGCCAAGTAGACCTGACTTCCTACCCTTTCACATCTCTGTATCATTTCTTCAACAGATGCATTCTTTGGCAGTCCCAGCATTGCCTTTTTGCAGTCATGATTACAATTCTGCCGCAGCAATGTCCTCAACACTATCTCTGTCCCTTGGTTTTCCTCTCCCATATCTCGACCTACTGCCTCCTGCAGCCTGGCCACAAAATTAGTAAATGGCTCATTGTTTCCTTGTGTAATCCTAGTCATGGGAAACTCTCTCTCTTTCTTAGAGGCTATAACCTTCCAGGCGGCAATAGCCATTCCGGCAATCAAAACATAATCGGAGGCTGAGTACTGTAATTGATTTCCTGTAGCCTCAAACTGCCCTGTTCCTGTAAATTGCTGATAAGCCTGGGGGGCCTGAGCCCCTAGCCCACCGGTAGTGCTCTTTACCCTCTGAGAAAATTCTGATACCCAAATCACATTCTGCCCAGGGGTAAGGCAGGCTCTAGCTAAGCTCTTCCAGTCATTAGGAGTCAGAACGAACTTACCACTGAGAGTTTCAAGCATGGCTATGACAAAGGGTGAATTAGGGCCATGCTTGGTACAAGCCTCTTTAAGAGTCGCCACTCTCTTCCACTCTATGTGTATGTGGCTCCTTCGAACGCCACCGGGGACACTGGGGTCCGCTATTTCTAGCACAGGAAATGTCCCTACATCTTCTCCATTCTCTATAGCCTTTCTTATTCCTTTTTCCAAACTGGACTGTGGCCCTGGACTGTCTGACCAATGGAGCAGGTTATAAGGGGGCGCGGAGGGAAGGCACGGCGTATTCTCCCCTGCCTCGCCTTTTCCATCCACTAGATGGAGCTCCGAGTCTATTTTTTCTTTACGCTCCTTAACTTTCCGCTTAACTTTCTGCTTGCCTGGACTCTCCATCCCTCCTGTGTTCTCCCCTCCCCTCTCTCCGCTTCCATTCTCATTCCAATCCCGCCCTAGCCTCTCCGGCCCTTCCAGCAGGCTCTTAATTACACCGAATATCAGGAAATCTAAATCCTCCAGCTCCCCAGGGTATTGTTGCTCATAAGCAGTCATTTGCTCTCCGACCGCTCCCCATTTTTCTCTTGATATTCCTGCCTGCTTCAGCCAAGGAGAAACTTTCCAAATCCTTTTACAAAATTCTCGGAGGTCATCTAACTCTATTGTGACCCCCACCTTCCTGCATTCCCTGTGAAGTTTCTCATCCCAGACCTCCTGTTCCTCTGGCTTTATTACTGGCAATAGATTCCCCATCTCCTCCCTTTTCCCAGGGGTTTGGGAAGCTTCTCTCCACTTTCTCTCCTTCCGAATCTAGGATTCGGGACTCGCTTCTTTCACAGCCCCTTCCGGGTGTACCCCAAAAGCACCCAGGATTATCTGCGCTCCCAATCCCTGTTGGGGCACCAACTGCCAGGCCTAGAGGCCTGTATTGGGCTACCCGAGTCTTTCTTACCTCACCTCCGAGGTCTTCGGCTGGCCACGCCGGATGCACATATGAGAGAAAGGACGTTCCAGAGTCAAACAAGTGTTGAGCTTTATTACAGGGTCTAGTTACAAGTGCAGGGGGGTCTTCCTTAGGAGGAAGAGGGGGAGATTTCCTAAGGAGGCTAGGATCTTAAGGGCTTGGAAATAGAAGTACAAGCGGGGAGAGAGGGGGAGGGGAGAGAGGAAAGAAGAGGAGCGGAGCCTACTGTCCTCTTGGCTCCTTACATGCTAAGAGAGCTTTCAGACTTCTTCAATCCTACTTAACCTTCAGACACACAGTTTGCATCTCAATACCGTGCTGTTAGATAACAATAGTGAGCCCAGATCCGGGACCATCTCGAGGGCAGGGAGACTCCACCCATCATGTATCTCCCGGGGAGAGGCGGAAATACCTGAGCTAGCTCGGTTCACCTCGATCCCCTGCCGTTTCCTGGGAGGGTCTCGTGAGAGCTCTAAGATTTAGAAGCTCCCACCTTTACCCGCCCAAGACTGTCCACACGGAACTGAGCTTCCAATCCCAACATTTTAGCATGATGTTTTCAGCGATGTTGCCAGACCCCTTCAGGGAAGAGGAGAATAACATTAAGGTCAACTACTACTCTAACTTGAAAAGACTATAAGCCAAGATTAAAGTGGAGGGAAAGTTGGTGAGGAAATTATTTTTGTTTGCAGATGATTGTTCAATCAATTCAGTTTCTGAGGTTGAGCTTCAGTGGAGAGGGGATTGGCTTTCTGACACTTGTGCTAATTTTGGCCTAACAATTAATACCAAGGAAACAGGTTTTCCGTGAGCCAGTACTGCACCAACCACATGTGGAACTATCAGTTACAGCAAATGGAGAAATTCTGAATGCTATAGATAAGTTTACTTATATTAACAGTATATTTTCCAGGTATGCAAACATAGATAATGAGGTTGACATGTACATCGCCAGAGCTAGCTAAGTGTTTGGGGGACCACAAAGGCAAGTGTGGGAGAGAAGAGGTATTAGGTTGTCTCCCAAATGGAGGGTCTACAGAGACACTGTGCTCACCTCATTGTTGCATACCTGTGAAACATAGACAGTATAGCAGCACCAATGGGAAACTAAATCACTTTCATCTGAATTTTCTTAGGGAGATTTTGAAGATCACCTAACAATATAAGGAAAAGGATACTGAAGTTCTTTCTTGAGCAGAACTGCAAAGCAATCAAATTGTACTGCAGAAAATACTACTCCAATGGGCTGGCCACATTGTTCAAATGTCAAATATGTATTTGCCTATAACACTATTTTAAGGAGAATTCACACAAGGCAGTTGCCCACGTGGTGGTCAGAAGAAGTTATACAAGGACACTCTCAAGGTCTCTCTGAAGAACTTTGGTATTGATTATGAGAAAGGAAAGATGCTGACATTGGTTTATTCAGCATGACATGTCCACCTCAAATTTTTTTTTTTTTTACTCTATGAGCAAAGCATAAAGTCAATAATTCATAAGAAACATGAAATGCTCAAATTTAGAGACATTTCCCTCTCAAATAGTCATATAAACTGTTTGTGTGTGGCTTGTGGTAGCAGAGACTTCTGAGTTCATATTGGCATGATCAGTCACAGCCATAAACAATATACACTGACCCTGATACCATGATGCTATTTTGGTCCTCTTTGAGCAAAAAGGAAAAAAAAAAAAAATATATATATATATATATATATATATATATATATGTATATATAAATATTTTATATATATATGTATATATAAATATTTTATACATATGCATATATATGCATGTATATATGTGTGTGTATGTATTATATCTCTCTGTGTGTGTATTGCTGGGTGCTCTTATTTGTCCCCATGGTTATTTTTATCAGCATGCAAATGATCATAATATCTATTCAAGTTACATTTTTTTCTCTTCATCATTTTCATATATCAGTCTCAAAGTAGATATCACTCATGTAGCTAAAGCATAACACATCCAAAATAAAACTCATTATCTTTCCTACCCAATGCATCCCTCTTCATAACTTCCCCATTACTATTAAGAGTACCAACCTTCTCATAGTCACCCAGTTTTGCAATGTCAATGTCAATTTTGACTCCCTTAGTTTCACTCAATCCATATATCTAATTTGCTGCTACATCTTGACATTCTAATGTAACTTTTTTTTTTTTTTTATGCATCCCCTTCTCTTTCCTCATACAGGCACTATCCTGTTGCAAGTCATTAACAATTTGTGCTTCAACTATTGCTAGAAGCTTTTGGTTAGTGCCCCTTCCTCAAGTCTCTAATTATCCTATTCCATCCTCCACTCAGCCATCCAAGCAATTTTTCTAAAGTCTGAATATGACCATATTACCTCTCTACTCATGTAGCTCTCTATTATGTATAGGATAAAATACAATATATTTTACCTTGCCTTTTGTTGTTAAGTCATTCAGTCAAGACTGATTCTTCCTGATTTTATGAATCATTACACAGCAGGACCTTCTACCTTCCACTGTCTTGTAAAGTCTGTCCAAGTTTGTGTTCATTATTTCTGTGACACTATCTATCCATGTCATCCTCTGGTGACCCCTTTTCCTTTTGTCTTCAAACTTTCCCAACACCAAGGTATTTTTCAGTACATCTTCGGTGTTTGACCTTCCAGGGAATAGCCTGACTTAATTTCTTTAAGCATTGACTGATTTGATATTGCTGTCCAAGGGACTCTCAAAAGTTGTCTCCAGTATTTGAATTTCAAAGGTATTGATTTTGCAATGCTCAGCTTTCCTTACTGTCCAGCTTTCACAGCCATACATTGCTTTGACTATATGTACCTTTAGCAGCAAGGCAATGCCACTGATATTTAGTGTGCTCTCCAGATTTGTCATAGCTTTCCTCCCAAGGAACAAATGACTTTTAATTTCATGGTTCCACTCACCATCCACAGTGATTTTTGAGCTGCCACTGATTCCATTTCTTCTCCCTTTATTTGCAAGGAAGTGATGGGATCAGTTGGCAAGATTTTAATTTCTTTGATGTTAAGCTTCAAGCCATCTTTTACACCTTCATCAAGAGATTTCGAAATTCTTTTTCACTTTCTGCTTATCACATTCATATTGTCTGTATATCTGAGATCACTGATATTTCTCGGTAATCTTAATTCCAGTTTTTGATTCATCCAGTCTTTTTTGACATGATATACAATGCATATAAGCTTCCCCTAGCCCAATTCTGATTTTCAAGGAGTCATTTTCTTCCTTAAGATTCCATATCTCCTTTTCTAATTGGTTGGCTTTCTTGTCACAATCTTTTTGTTTTTCTTGTATTATTCTTACTTTTTAAAAAATGTTCCCTTAATCTCTCTCATTTGATTTTTAAAGTCTTTTTTATAAGTTCTTCAATGAATTCTTTTTGAGCAAGGGGCCATATGGCATTACTCTTTGGGGTAGAAGAAGATTTATTTGCTTCAGTATCCTCCTCTGAAGTCAAACCCATAGAAGTTCTCTATGGTTGGATTATTTGTCCTTTGCCTGTGTATTATTTGGAGGTAATAATTTAGTTTTTATTATCAACTCTAGTCCTAGAGTATAGGGAATGGTTCCTTTGCCTCTGATCCTCTTCATTTCTCCCCTCTGATCTTGAACTGAAACCAAGATTTCCAGTCTCTCATAAGTGCCCACAGTCAGCAGTGTCCCTGTCTTACTGTTTCTGCACTCACCTGGCATGTTCTGGTTCCTTCTTGCCCCCTCTGCTCTCCACAGCACAGCTGGGTCTAGTATTCCTTGTTAGCAGAGGTTCCCTAGATCTTTCCCAGGTCAGATATCAAACTCTCCTATCTGTCCCACAGGGTAAAAGTTCCTGTGGTGGGGCCCAGGCATCCTCCAAACCTAGGCAACTCTAGGGCTTGCTGCTTGTTGTGTAAACAACTTGAAGCTTGTTAAAGCAGACCTCAGCCTGGAGGTGGAATTTTTCCTCAGTTCTCTGCTTGTCTCAAGAGGACCCCTGTTCTGCCCCTCCTCTTATTTTTTTTTTAGGGCTCTACGTTCACCCAGAGGTGCTGTTTTATCTCTTTTGTGAAGGAAATTCTTGAGAGATTTCTGACCTACTCTGCCATCTTCCCAGAATCCTTTCCTTCTTTCTCAATCCTAAACAAACCTGTTGTTACATGTTTGGTTTTAAATATTGTTTTGTGGTCCACATATAGGTTCCTCCAAAGACAAGCAGGTAATCTGGTATTCCCATCTGTTTAAGGACCTGCCACATTTTGTTGTGACCCACACAGTCAAAGGCTTTAGTGTAGTCAATGAAGCAGAAGTGCATGCTTGTTTGTTTGTTTGTTTTCCTGCAACTCTCTTGCTCTCTGCATAATCCAGCGAGTCTTAACAATTTAGTCTTTTTTCCTTTACCTACCGAAAATCCATTCTGCTCTTCTGCTAATTCTCAGTTGACACATTGCTGAAACTTAGCTTGCAGAATCTTAAGCATAATCTTACTGGCATGGGAGATGAGTGCAATTGTTCAGTAATTTGAAAATTGATTTGCATTACCCTTCTTTAGGATTGGGACATAAATCGATCTTTTCTAATCCAGTGGTCACTGTTCTGTTTTCCAAATTTGCTAGAATATTGACTGCAACATGTAAACAGCATCATCTTTGGGGCTTTTAAATAGATCAGCTGGAATCCTATCACCTGCACTAATCTTATCGTTAGCAATACTTCTTAAAGTTCACTTGACTTTGTTCTTCAGGATGTCTGTCTCTAGATCATGAACACTATCATTGTGATTACAGTTAAGGCTTCTGTTAAATCCCTATAATTTTTGTCTTTCTATCGCCCACTTTTGCATGAAACATTCCCTTGATATCTCCAATTTTCTTGAATAGATCTCTTATCTTTCCTATTCTAACATTTTCTTCTATTTCTTTGCATTATTCATTTAAGAAAATATTTTCATCTCTCCTTGCTATTATCTGGAATTCTAAATTCACATTTTGCCTTTATCCTTTACCTTTTGGTTTTCTTCCTCTGATATTTGTAAACCTTCACTGAACAACCATTTTTCTTTCTTGCTCTTCTTTTTCTTTGGAATGTTTTTGTTGTTATTGTTGTTGCTGTCTCCTGGGCAATACAGTAAAGTTCTGTCCATTGTTCTTCCAGAACTCTTTCTACCAGATTAGTTTCTTAAATCTTTTCATCACATTTAATTCATATTCATTAAGAATGATGTTTAGTTTATGTGTATGTAGTCTGATGGCTTTCCCTGCTTTCATCAATTTTAGTGATTATTTATTGAAATAAGAAGCTTATGATTGAAGTGACAGTCAGGGTCAGGTTCACATCTAGTTTTAACCTACTAAATAGAACTTTTCCATATTTGGCTTCAAAGTATATAATCAATCTGATTTTGATAGTGAGCATCTGGTGATGTTCATGTGTAGAGTCATCTTTTGGGTTGTTGATAAAGAATATTTGCTATGACCAATGAGTTCTCTTCACAAAGCTGTATTAATTTCTCTCCTTCTTCATTTTATAATCCAATGCCAAATTTACCTGTTATTCCAATTGGTTTTTCATTTCCTACTTTAGCATTCCAATTGTCTGTGATGAATATAACATTTTTGTTGTTATTTTCAGAAAATGTTGTAGGTCTTCATAGAGCTGATCAACTTTGACCTCTTTGGTATCAGTGGTTAGAGCATAGACTTATATTGCTGTGATGTTGAATGGTTTGCCTTCCATTCAAATAGGTATTGTTCTGTCATTTTTAAGATTATAACCCAGTAACTGCTTTTCTCACCCTTTTTATCGACTATGAGGACTACTCCATTTTTTCTAAAGGATACTTGCCCACAGTAAGATATGCAGTGATCACCTGAATTAAATTCACTTGTTTCTGTTCGTTTAACTTCACTGACACCTAAGGTGTCAATGTTTAATCTTTCCATAACCTCTTTCACCACATCCAGCTTATTTTGATTCATAATACTTATACTCCAGGTTGCTATAAAATTTTCATCTTTACAGAATCAGAATTTCCTTTCTTCACCAAATACATTAACAGCTGAGCTTTTTTTCTGGGGGAGGGAGGGGGAAGAAGGGAGAGGGCTTCTCTTTTGCCTTTAGAACTCTTTAAAGTCAAGGATCTTCCTAGATTTTTTTGGTATTCTTATACTTCACTTAACTCCTTTATATTCCAGGGAGTTGAACTTTGTTACGTTCCTTGCACAAAAAGCTTCATTTATCAACTAACTCTATGCCTTTTCATTGGATATCCCTCTTGTGGAAATAGTCTGCCTACTCACGTTAATCTCCTGGATTTCTTGGCTTCCTTCAAATATTTGGATATACAGGACTTTCAATTTCCCTCAACCTTGTCTCCCCCTGAATGGAGGGCTGAAAGGTAGATTAATAAATTCCACCTAAAACCTACCTTTTATAAAGGACAAAATCTATACTTTGTACCTCTTCTTGGAATCTGATTTCACCTCTCCCATCTTCCTTTTGTGTTTTGTCTTCCCCCATTATATTGTAAGCTCCTTGAGGGCAAGAACTATCTTACTTATGTATGTTGCTAGGGAGTAATACAATGCCTGAAATTTAAGAACATATTAAACATTTATTGAATTGAAAAGTATTGAAGTTTCAATTCAAATCCCACTTTCTGCCAAGAAGTATTCTTAGTTCCCCAAACTCTACCTCATCACTTTCCCTCTGAGATTGCCTCAAATTTACACTGTATTTATCATGAAGGTACATAGATGCTCATATGTTCTCTTCCTTATTTGAATGTCATCTCTTAGAGGTGTGGGTTCAGATTTTTGCCTTAAATTTTATACCACCACTTAGCACAGTTTGTGACATATAGCAAAAACTTAATAAATATTTGCTGATTATATTAATGGTGATTAAGAAAGTAAGTTGAAACTTTCCTTCAGTCTGTACAAACACAATTGTCTGACATTATGAATACTGAAATAGTTAGGCTCATTTCTTTAACAAGTTATTAGTTCACACTGAATAAATCTAGTTTGCATTTACTGTTTTCTCTTTCCCAACATTTTTTGCTGTTGCTGGCAAACAAGTTGACCTATCACAAGTGTGCTACACATAGCCAAAAAGTTCTTTCAAAATCCTGTGGAAAATATCTACTAAAACTTTTAAAAAAGTACTTGAGCTTAATGTGAGTTTATTACTTGTTCCCCATATCTACCTTTCCCCTGACATTTTCCATGTCAACAGCATTATACCTAAATTTTCTTTATTCATTTTTTAGTTTGCTTTGTGGTAGTGCTATTAGCAGCAACAGCAGCAGCAGCAGTAGTAATAAAAAGAATTGTTATTACTATCATTGTCTTCATTGGTTCCTTTTTTTACATGCATTGAGTAATATGCTTGAATAGTTGTATATGTTTTGATGAATCACATGACCCTTAATGTTATTCCCTTTTTTTCCCATATAACCCAAGAATGACTAGTAAAAATTTAGTCTCCTTTCTTCTATTCACCCTTTATTTGTACTAGGCCATTAAACCCTTAGTTGTTCTCTGAGTTTATCTTTTTTCCCCTCCCAATTACAACTTAATTACTATCCAAGATTAAAGAAATTTACAATGACTAAATAACAATTTCTTACATTAATGTACTATTTTCTCCTAAAGGCTTATTGAGTGACAAATCTTTTAACATCTTATTAGGTTATAAAAGTGACTTTGGATTTTCAAAGTCAGTGCTAGAATAGTATAGAAATTTTATAGTTGCACTTGAGTCTATCCTAGATAAGAATTTTATATAAAAATTCACGGATAGATTGTATTGCTCTTAACTGGTTCTTAGACCCTTATACCCAGAAGTTTGAATACCCTGTAATCAGTTTTTGTTTTTGTTTTTTTCCATCACAGCATCTTATAAAGGCATTTGAACATAGACAGCTTATGATATCCACCAAAGGAGTGGATATTCACACCCATAAAATCACAAATTTTTAGTGTACGAAAAGGATATAGGACTGAGTCAATAAACATTATGTGCTAAGCCCTATGCTAAATATTTGAAATACAAATACAAGAAGACAGACACTGCCTATTCTTAAACAGTGCATATTCTAATGGGTGGGACAGCATATGAAAGAAAGCTAGAGAAAAGATCTGAGTATCCAGCACAGGGGCATGATAGAGAAAGTCTAAAGTCATCTTGAAGAGGACAGAATGCATCATCCTGCTTGTCTGGAGTTTCTCAAAGAGCCATCAAATCAAAGGAAGAAGTGAAAGGGGTGGAAAGTACTTATAAAATATTAATTCCAATGGTATAGTGAGGCTTCAGGATGTAGAACTAGGATACAGGAAGAATGGAGTACAGCCTGGAAAGGTAAAATTTATAGTTAAAAGAGATCTTTCCTCACAAATCTCTCGCTCTCTCTCTCTCTCTCTCTCTCTCTCTCTCTCTCTCTCTCTCTCTCTCTCTCTCTGTCTTTGTCTCTGTCTCTCTCTGTCTCTCTCTCTGTCTCTGTCTCTCTCTTTCTCCCTCCTCATTACTTTCAAATCTAATATTCACTTAACCTAAGAGAGTTCTTTTACTGAATCTCAGAGGTTAGAAGAGACATATATGACTAGAAGCCAAAATCAATGTTCCAGGGAAAAATGAAACCTAATGGAAAAATACAACTTTATTTTTAATAATGGGAATGTAGTCTTTCCTTCAATTACTTAAATACTTTATTCTGAAATCCTCTTCATATACTGGTACCATGACACAACAAAGTTTTATTATAGCTATCAGCCTTACTGGAATGGAAACTCCATGAGGGTAGGGGCTG
Organism: Notamacropus eugenii; assembly: GCF_028372415.1. NCBI lineage: Eukaryota > Metazoa > Chordata > Mammalia > Diprotodontia > Macropodidae > Notamacropus > Notamacropus eugenii. The sequence goes on from NC_092872.1 coordinate 688,803,315, forward strand.
TTTGTTTTTTTGTTTATTTTTAGCTTTTCATTCCTAGAGATTAAGATGGTTTAGGGGACATAGCAGACCCTTAATAAATGTTTGCTGATTAATTCTATATGTGGCACAATTATTTCATTCTACAAGATTAGAGATTGAATCTGAGGATGGTGGAAAGAAGCCAGGAGGTTGCCTGAACTCTCCCCATTTTCTTTTGAAAACAACATGAAATCAAGCCTTTAAACAAATTCTGGAGTGACAAACCCAGAAAAAAAGATGGAGTAAAACAATTTTCCAGTTTCAGATAACTTATAAGGACTTCAAGAATGGTCTTTCTCACTTGGGTGAAAAAGGAGAGTAGATCAGCTCTGATAGTGTCCAGTTTACACAATGAGAGGCTCTTAGACACAGCACAGATGAGCAACTGAGAGCCTTCATCCTGGCTCAGCAGTTTGCTCTTTTTTTTTCATTTGAAGCAGAGAGCTACACACATAGTAAAGGTAAAATGTTGGAGTAGAATCTATTATGCTTCAGCTGAAGTAAAACACACACACACACAAAACATAGGTAGCAATTCTGATCACAAACAAAACAAAAGCAACAGTAAATATAATTAAAAGAGATAAAGAAGGATACCACATCTTGCTAAAATATCCCATAGCCAATGGTATAATATCAATACTAAATATAAATATATATATATATATATATATATATATATATCTCAAGTAGTATCACATCCATATTCTTAGAGGAACAGTTAAGTGAGTTAAAGAAAGAAACAGACAGCAAAACTACACTAGTAGGGGTTTTCAACCTTGCCCTCCCAGAACTAGATCAATCTAACCATAAAATAAATAAGAAGGAAGTTAAGGAGGTGAATATAATTTTAGAAAAGTTATTTATGATAAACCTCTGGAGAAAACTGAATGGGGATAGAAAGAAGTATACTTATTTTTCCCTCAGTAGTCCATGGTACCTATGCAAAATTGGCCATACATTAGCGCACAAAATCCTTACCACCAAAGGCAGAAATATTAAATGCTTCCTTTTCAAATCATGGTGACAAAGAATTAGAAATTGAGGGAATGCCTGTCTATTGAGGAAGAGCTGAAGAAGGCACGGTACGTGAATATAATAGAATACTATTCTACTATAAGGAATCATGAGCAGACAGATTTCAGAAAAAGCTGTGATTTACATGAACTAATGCTGAGTGAAGTGAGCAGAACCAGGAAGACACTTTACACAGTAACAGTAACATTATAAGATGATAAAGTATAATAGACAACTCTCCTTAGCAATATACAGCAATCTACTGAGAAAAAAAAAAAACAACAACAACAACCAGGTATGGACCAGTATCTCACACCATTTACCAAAATAAGGTCAAAATGGTTACATGACCTAGATATAAAGAGAGATTTTACAGGAAAATTAGAATATGAGGCATATTACTTATCAGACTTACGGATAGGTGAACAATTTGGGCATAAACAAGTTACAGAAAGTGAAATTAAAAGCAAAATAGATTATATTTTCTATAAATATAAAATATTTTTTAGTAGCTTGACTAGCATGACATTGAATAAGGAAACTAATTTAGGCAGAATTGACACTTTTATTAAATTAGCTTGGCCCACCAATGAGCAACTGACATTTTTTTCTTAGTTATTTAGATATGACTTTATTTGTTTGAGAAGAGTTTTGTAATTGTATTCATATACTTTCTTTGTCTTGACAAGAAGACTCCCAAATATTATACATTGTTTATAGTTACTTTAAATAGAATTTCTCTATCTCTTGCTGCTGGGCTTTGTTAATAACGTATAGAAATGCCAGTGATTTATGTGGGTTTATTTTATATCCTGCAACCTTGCTAAAGGTCTTATTTAAAGAGTTTTTTAGTTGATTCTCTAGGACTCTCTAAGTATACCATCATGCCATCTGCAAAGAGTGATAGCTTTGTTTCTTCTTTGTCTGTTCTAATTCCTTCATTTTCTTTTTCTTCTCTTATTGCCAAGGTATTGAATAAAAATGGCGACAATGGACATCTTTGTTTCACCCCTGATCTTATGGGAAATGTTTCTAACTTATTCCCACTGCATATAATGCTTGCTGATGGTTTTATATGGATGCTACTTATCATTTTAAGGAAAATTGTATTGATTCCTATGCTCTCTAGGGTTTTTAACAGGAAAACAAACTTTGTCAAAAGTTTTTTTTCTACATTTATTGAGATAATCATATGATTTCTATTAATTTTATTATTGATATAGTCAATTATGCTGAGAGATTTTCTAATATTGAACCAGTCCTGAATTGTTGATATTAATCCCACCTGGTCAGAGTTTATTATCCCTATGATAAGTTTCTGTCATCTCTTTGCTAATATTTTATTTTAAATTTGGCATCTGTATTCACTAGCAAAATTATTCTTGCTATATTCTGTATTCTTTCTCTGTTTGGCTCTTCCTGGTTTATGTATCAGGACCATATTTATATCATAAAAAGAATTTTGTAGGACTCCTTTGCCTACATTTTCCAAGTAGTTTGTATTATATTGTAATTAATTGTTCTTTAAATGTTTGGTAGAATTCACTTGCAAATTCATCTGGCCCAGAAGACCATTTCTTAGGAAGTTCATTGATGGCTTGTTCAATTTCTTTTTTTCTGAACTGGTGTTATTTATATTCTTTCTACTTCTATTTATATTTTTGTAAATATTCATCCATTTCATGACTTTGCTTCTCATTGCTCACATTTATGACTTTAATTCCTTTTTCTGGTGAGACTCTTATTATTAGCAGTTTTGTATTATATACAATAATGTCAAAGAAAGGGGCCATCCTTACTTTTCTCCAGTTTTCACTGGAAAATCTTAGATCCACAGTGCATGAGATATTCCTTTATTTGATAATATATAATTATCATTATATTAAAAAGATTCCCTAGTCATTATAATTTGGAGGGATTTGAGAATAAATAAATGCTATTCAAAAAGTATTTTTCTTCAATTATTATTTCATGTGTGTTTCTTTTAAATAGGATATTGTTCAATTTTGACTTCAATTCCATTCTTCTAGACACTTCTGGGTGAGTTTATTCCATTCATATTCGCAAAATGTTTGCTAACTCTCCTTTTCCCTCCATCCCATTTTCTTCTTTCTATCTTCTCTAATTTTTTATTCTGTTCCTCCTCTAAAGTCTATTTTGCTTCTAACCATGCATTTTTTTATTTGCCATTGTTTTTTATCACCCTCTGTTTACCTTATCCCCTTTGATCATACTTCCTTTTGATTAAGATAGATTTTTATTACCAGGTGAGTGTGTATGTATATTTGCATATACACACATATGTATGTGTATTTTCCCTCTTTGAAGAATTTAGAAGTGATTAATGTTCGTGTTGCACACCTACCCCATACTTCTCCATTCCCCACTCCAATATAAAAGTTCCTCTTCCAAGTGAGCTAATTTTATGCATTCTTCCTCTCTCGTACCTTCTCCCAGGGTATCCCCCCTTTCACTTTTCCATTTTTGGCATCATCTCAACATAAATGACTAGCTACCACATCTTCTTTCTTTGTAGAATCATTCTAATGACCCTAATAATGATAAAGTTCTTAGCAGTTAAATGTGTCATCTTCCCATAAAGATAAATAGTTTAACCTTATTGAGTGTGCTATGGCCTCTCTTTCATATATATTTGTCTGTGCTTCTCTCGAGTTCCGTTCTTAAGAACCAAAAGTTTTCCATTCAGTGATGATCTTTTCATCAGGAGTGCTTGAAAATCCTCTTTCATTAAATGTACATTCTTTTCCCTTGAAGAAATATTGGTAGATTATGCTTAGTTGAAATCACAGGTCTCTTGCCTTTGGAAATATCATATTCTAAGTCCTTCACTACTTTCATGTGTTATGAAAGGAATGAAAAGCCCCAGACACAAAGTTTCTGAGTGATTAATTCAGTTTATTCATTAGGCTAGTTGGTAAATAAATTGGTGGAAAGTAGTTTCTCTCAGTAATAAAAGAAAAAAAAAACATGCACTTCATAGGATATGTAAATGCCTTTGGAAAAGGAGGTGCCTCTGACAGGTGAAATTCAACCCTGACCAGTGAAAAATTAATGGGGAAATGGACATATTAAAAAGGAAGTGGGTTAAAAGTCATCTGCATCTCCTGCAGTGCACATGAGACTCATCTGTCTCCAGCAATCTGGACAATGGAATCCATCTCTACCCTGAGCACTCTGGTAGGTTTTCTCCATTATAGGCTGAGTTATCCTTACCTCTAGTGGAGGAGTACGATGACATGGGTTTATTTCCAAAGAACAAGAATTCTCTTAGATTACATTCTACTTACCTCTAAACAGAAGTAAGGTCTTCTAGTTTGGTGGAGTCATGAAAAAAATTGCAGAGTATGCACCAAGAGGATCCAAGAAATCTTATTTATCAGCAATGTTGTTCAGAAATTGACTTACTGGTCTACAAGGGATGGTGCCTGAATGAGGAAATAAATGAAAAATAAACTTAATCTTAGTTTAATAAATTCTTATTATTATAATAGAAAAATAACCAGTCCTTTCGGGTAGCTGCTAAATTTTCTTTGATTCTGACTGGCTCCATAGTATTTGGATGGTATTCTTCTGACTACCTTTTTTTATTTTACCTGAAAGCTCTGGAATTTGGAAATAATATTCCACTGAGGTTTCATTTTGGAATCTTTATTAGGAGGTAATCAATGAATTCCTCACATTTCTTTTTACTCCCTAGTTTAAGGCTATCTGAGTCATTTATTTGATAATTTCTTGAAATATGATGTACAGGTTCTTTATTTTGTCATGACTTTCAGGTAATCCAAAATTTTAAATTATCTCTTTTTAGTTTCTTTTGTCATTTATTTCCTGATGTGATGTTTCATATTGTCTGCTACTTTTTAATTTGTTTTTTATTTCTTTTATTGTTCCATGATGTCTCATGGATTCATTAGCTTCCACTTGTGGAAATCTAATATTTAAGGAATTATTTTTTTTCAATGAGTTTTTGTCCTTTTTTTTTTCCAATTGGCCAGTTTTTCTTTTTCTTTTTTTTTTTTGTCATTTTTTTTATTTTTTATTTTGTTATTTATTTGACATTGATTTTAACAAAACTTTGGGTTCCAAATTTTCTCCCCATTTCTCGCCTCCCCCCACCCCAAAACACCAAACATTCTAATTGCCCCTATGACCAATCTGCTCTCTCTTCTATCATGCCTCTCTGCCCTTGTCTCCAACTTCTCTTTTGTCCTGTAGGGCCAGATAACTTTCTATACCCCTTTACCTGTATTTCTTATTTCCTGGGGGCAAGAACATTACTCCACAGTTGATCCTAACACTTTGAGTTCCAACTTCTCTTTCTCCCTCCCTCCCCAACCCTTCCCTTTGGAGGGCAAGCAATTAGGCCAAATCTGTGTAGTTTTGCAAATGACTTCCATAATAGTTGTGTTGTATAAGACTAACTATATTTCCCTCCATTCTATCCTGTCACCCATTACTTCTATTCTCCTTTGATCCTGTCCCTCCCCATGAGTGTCGACCTCAAATTGCTACCTCCTCCCCTTGCTCTCCCTTCCATCATCCCCCCCACCCTCCTTATCCCCTTATCCCCCACTTTCCTGTATTGTAAGATAGGTTTTCATACCAAAATGAGTGTGCATTTTATTCCTTCCTTTAGTGGAATGTGATGAGAGTAAACTTTGTGTTTTTCCCTGACCTCCTCTCTTTATCCCTCCACTAATAAGTCTTTTGCTTGCCTCTTTTATGAGAGATAATTTGCCCCATTCCATTTCTCCCTTTCTCCTCCCAATATATTTCTCTCTCACTGCTTGATTTCATTTTTTTAATATATGAGCCCATCCTCTTCAATTCACTCTGTGCACTCTGTCTCTATGTGTGTGTGCATGTGTGAATGTGTGTGTGTGTAATCCCACCCAGTACCCAGATACTGAAAAGTTTCAAGAGTTACAAATATTGTCTTTCCATGTAGGAATGTAAACAGTTCAACTTTAGTAAGTCCCTTATGACTTCTCTTTGCTGTTCACCTTTTCATGCTTCTCTTCATTCTTGTGTTTGAAAGTCAAATTTTCTTTTCAGCTCTGGTCTTTTCATCAAGAATGCTTGAATGTCCTCTATTTCATTGAAAGACCAATTTTTCCCCTGAAGTATTATACTCAGTTTTGCTGGGTAGGTGATTCTTGGTTTTAGTCCTAGTTCCTTTGACTTCTGGAATATCCTATTCCATGCCCTTCGATTCCTTAATGTAGAGGCGGCTAGATCTTGTGTTATCCTGATTGTATTTCCACAACACTTGAATTGTTTCTTTCTAGCTGCTTGCAATATTTTCTCCTTGACCTGGGAACTCTGGAATTTGGCCACAATGTTCCTAGGAGTTTCTCTTTTTGGATCTCTTTCAGGCGGTGTTCTGTGGATTCCTTGAATATTTATTTTGCCCTCTGGTTCTAGAATCTCAGGGTAGTTTTCCTTGATAATTTCATGAAAGATGATGTCTAGGCTCTTTTTTTGATCATGGCTTTCAGGTAGTCCCATAATTTTTAAATTGTCTCTCCTGGATCTATCTTCCAGGTCATTTGTTTTTCCAATGAGATATTTCACATTATCTTCCATTTTTTCATTCTTTTGGTTTTGTTTTGTGATTTCTTGGTTTCTCATAAAGTCATTAGCCTCCATCTGTTCCATTCTAATTTTGAAAGAACTATTTTCTTCAGTGAGCTTTTGAATCTCCTTTTCCATTTGGCTAATTCTGCTTTTGAAAGCATTCTTCTCCTCATTGGCTTTTTGAACCTCTTTTGCCAATTGAGTTAGCCTATTTTTCAAGGTGTTATTTTCTTCAGCATTTTTTTGGGTCTCCTTTAGCAGGGTGCTGACCTGCTGTTCATGCTTTGACTACATGTCTCTCATTTCTCTTCCCAGCTTTTCCTCCACCTCTCTAACTTGATTTTCAAAATTCTTTTTGAGCTCTTCCATGGCCTGAGCCCATTGAGTGGGCTGGGATACAGAAGCCTTGACATCTGTGTCTTTGCCTGATGGTAAGCATTGTTCTTCCTCATCAGAAAGGAAGGGAGGAAATGCCTGTTCACAAAAAAAGTAACCTTCTATAGTCTTATTTCTTTTCCCTTTTCTGGGCATTTTCCCAGCCAGTGACTTGACCTCTGAATATTCTCCTCACACCCACCTCACCTCCTAATCCTCCCAGCCAGCATTTGGGGTCTGAGATTCAAATGCTCCTTCCCAGCCTCAGGGCTTCCGCAGGGGAGGGGCTGCTATTCAGTGTGAGATTAAGTTCAGGTGCTCAGGTGGGGGCAGGGCCGCCTCTCGGTCTCAGTTCCCTCAGGGGGTTTATGCAGAGACCTTCAACAATGGATACAGGCTCCTGCCTGCTTGGGGAGCTCTGGTCTGCCGCTGCCTCAGTTGCTGCCTCCCGAGGCGGCCTGAGTTATGGGGGCACCCCACTCCCCTCTCGACCCGCCAAAGAGACCTTCTCACCAACCCTCATCACCTCTGGGTGGAGGGACCCATGCGGCCACTGGAAATCCCATTCCTGAAGCTGCTCAGATGTGGTCCTCTCCGTGCCATGGCTGGGGAAGTGCTGGGCTGGGCTCCGCGTCAGCAGTGCGACGGACCTTTTGCGAGAGGTTTGCAGGTCCCTCTGGAACAGAAATCTCCTTTGCTCCACTGTTCTGTGGCCTCTACTGCTCCAGCATTCGCCATGAGTTCCTTTCTACAGATGTTCTATGGGTTGTGGGTTCAGAGCTATGTGTATGTGCGTCTTTCTACTCTGCCATCTTGGCTGCACCCCCCCCCCCCCCAGTTTTGCTTTTTCAAGAATAATTTTCATTAGTGAATCTTTGTAATTCTTTTTTCCAATTGGCCAATTTTGATTTTTAAGGTATTTTTTTCAATAGTTTCTTGTGCTTCTTTTTTGTTGTTGTTTCCTCATTTAACATATGTCATATTCTTCATGATCCTATCTGAAATTTTCTTGGCAGACATTGAAGTGTTTTACCATTTTCTTCTCCAGTTTATTTTACAGGTGAGGAAACTCTGACAACTAGGTTAATGAATTTCCCAGGGTCACACAATAAATGTGTGATACTATATTTGAACTCAGGAAGATGAATCTTCCTGACTCTAGGCCTGTGCTACCTAGCTATCCCTGTGCCACTTACCTGCCCCTTTTACCAAGCTGTATTGTCTTTTCATAATTTTCTTCCTTTCTTCCTTTGCTTTCATTTATTTATCCATTTTTTCTTTTTCTCTTATTTGACATCGAAAATATTTTTTAATTTTTCTAGGAATTATTGCTAGTTTTGTGTCTAATTAGAATGTTTTCTTTGAGAATTTGCTTATAGCTGTTTTAATGATCAGTTTCTTTGTTATTGTTTGCTCATTTTTCTACCCTATTTCTTAACTTGGAACTTTATGTTAATATTGCCTTTTTCCTCTGTGTGATGAAGGGAAAGGCAATGTCTCAAGCTTTAGTCTTTTTTTTTCTTTTTTTTCATATTGCTGCTTTCATATGAAGTTCCAGGGGTTTGGAAGTTTTCTGTGCTTAAAAGGTGGTGAGATCTTATGTGTATATATGATAAAAGCCATTTTATCCACTTCCCTAGATGGAAGAAGCCCCAGATACTTTGAAGAGTACTCCTCAATAGGCCCCATCTGAACTTTTGGACCTAAGAGACAATAAAGAATCATATGTATATGCAATTATACATATATACACACACACATATATATATATATATACAAATATATATATATATATATATATATATTTTTTTTTTTTAATGAGTTCATGTGAATGGGAAATATCATGAGGGTAAAGGCAGATTTCAGGCTTTTTAAATCACAATTTCCCAGTCTGCTGTCAGTGACAGAGACTGAATTGGAGATGAGAAAAGTTACATATGTTCTATTCTCCTAGGAAAACTTATCATACTTTAATTTAAGTTAAAAAATTTTATTAAATACATATTTGTGAAAGAGCATTTTTTAGGTCTCAGGAAAGGCAACATATTTACGTAATATACCATCTCTGATCTCATTAAGCTTATATTCTAAGAGTCAGGTAAGAGTTATAATGACAATATAAAATAAAATAAATTCCTTGTAAATGCATGAAATTATCGTTTGAATTTTAATGGGCATCAATATTGATTATGGGGATGAAGAGTCTTTCAGGAGGAATTGGCTTTCTTTTAGCTTTAATGGAAGAGTTAGAATTCAATAGATAGAGAAAGGGAGGTGGGATATTATAAAAATAGGGTTCAGACTGATAAAAAATATTTAGGAAATAGATTTGTACTGAAGGTAGAAAATTGTTCCTTGTGACTACAGTGCAGAGAATAAGATAGTGAACAAAGATAATGAACAAACAGAAAGAGTTTAAAGATGGGGCCTCATTGTGCTGGGCCTTGAATGCCAGGCTAAGAATTTTTGTCATTTGATATTCTTTTTTTCTTTTCCTCACTGTGTCCCTATCATAATACACAGGTTTCTTTCTTCCCCTATTGAAAACTCTTTCCATTTCCTAGACATCTTTGCAGCTTCAAAGACTGAGAGAGCCCTTCACTCCTAAATTGGTTCAAAACAGCATGACTCCTCTTTGACAGAATCTAAACTTGTAGGTACCAGCAGTGATCTCATTCTCTTGACTCAAAGTTACCTGAGCCTTTAAGCACCAAAAGGATGCATCCTGCCTGAAGAAATTCAAGATACCATATGGCATTATTTTTACATAATCAACTCTGAACAGATTGAAATAGTATCCAACTGTTTAATTTGCTACCATTGAATCATTCAGCAGAAACTTCAAGCCATTTTGCAGACCTAGATAATTTCATCAATAAAGTACAAGAAAATTAAAATAATATTTATCATGGGAAATTCACTTAATAAAATATAAGTAACTTTGAATATCAGATGGTCCTAAGGAAGGCTAATTATTTTGTCTACTTATAAGCCAAGAGGACCTGTTAGTGTGACTGATCATTTAATGATAAGGTCTTTATAGGGTAAGTCATTGTCTTCTATTTAATACTGCTGTTCATAATGAAAATAAAAAGGCCATACAGAAATGCACCTGAATTGGGAAGAAATGATTTAGTCATTTTTTAAAGTTTCAGGTTTTTTCCTTTCTAAGCAATTTTCAATATTTTCTTTGAAGTTTTTCAGTCATGACTTAACAACACCAAAATAGTACTAATAATACCTACTAATAACTGATAATGTCTACAAAATATGTCCTGATCATTTCAGTATGTTGGAAGAAATTTAAAATAGTCATGCCTCATACTCATCCCTATTGTGTTCTTCAATATTCTAATTAAATTTGCACACACACACATATACATATGTGTATGTGTTTGTGTGTGTGTATACACATATAAATCTATATATATGTTTAAGTGTATGTATGTGTATATATAAGTGCATGCATGTATAAGTACATATATGTGTATGTATACACACATTTATATCAGAATCTCTTCTAGTTCTTTATCTTTGCTCACTTCATGACTCAAGATATGCAAGTTAAAGTTCTAATACTGATAGTTACCAGTTAATTATGTGGACATAGATGTCACTTACCTTTTCTTGCCCTCAGTTTTCTGATATGTAAAATGAGGCAGGAATCTTTGCACTACCAAGATCACCATTTTTGTTTCATAGAAAGCAGTTGTTAAATTGCAATAAGCTAGGATATTTGAGTTATTGTTATATCTGACAACACATCTCTTCTTCTTATGTATCCATACTAAATCCCTAGTTTTCAAATCGCTGCGTATGATGAGTAGTGGCTAGCAATATGGGCACATAGGGAATACATACATATACGCATACATATTTATGTCTGCACACACATGCATATATAATACACACAATATGATACACATGTATGCATATATGTATATATGAATATATATTATATATATATATATATATATATATATATATATATATATATATATATATATATATATATACAAACACATGTATGTGTGTGCGTATGTTTATATGCTCCCAGGGCAATTGCTAATCTTGAGGATGAATTACAGTAGGGAATCTGACTGTCTAAATGAACTACTCTTCTATGACTTTTGAAGCTTATTCTAATTTAGCAGTCCAATATGATTTGTTTTTTGTCCCCTTAAACTCTTTGATTGTACAGCTATTTTACCCTTATATGTTTTAAACCCCCAAATTATAGCCAGCAGAAACTACCAACCAAAAGTGAAATCGAGCTCTTTTCATCCTTTGGTATTTCTTGGGCCTCCACTCCTTGAACTCATTCTGTTATTTATCTTAGAATAGGGATTCTAAATCTAGAATCCAACATATACATACATACACATATTCATATGCACATATGTATGTATGTGTGTGTGCAGGTCTCTATATACACATAGATGCACACATGTATGTGCATGTGTGTATATATGCCTCTGCATACATACAGACATATACAAATGTGCATATATACACATACATGTATACATCAGTACACACACATATATACGTAGTTTTAAGTGGGTAATTTTGAAAGGGTATTTAATTAGCAGCAATTTTTGATAGCTAAAAATTGGGGGGGGAGTAGATGCCTATCAATTGAGGAATAGCTAAAAAATTGTGATACATGGGTATAAATGAAATATTTCTGCATTTTAAAAAACTATGTCATGAATACAGAAAAGCTATGAAAAATCTACATAAATGGATGTAGGCTGAAGCAGATCCAAAATAACAACATACACAATGATTATAATGATGTAAATAAAAAAACAAAAATCAAAAATAAAAGTGGCAAAATTATAAATATTAAGAAACCTCAAATGAATAGAGCTGAAAAGATACCATCAACCTATGCCTTCATGGAGGTGGGAGGTCCACAAGTATTACATATTGCACATATTTTCATATTTTTTAATGCATTGTCAATTACTCTTTCTAATTTTGTTTTCCTCTAAAAAAATATGGGAGAGAAGGGGATACCTAAAATAACTATGGTGATGTAAGAAACAGAAAATTAGTAAGCATTAAAATTAGTACACGTTAAAATTAGTAAATTAGTAAACATTAAAAAATTAGCAAACATTAAATAAATCAAATGTAATTTATCTTTCACATTTAAATGCATTACTCAGAGGAGACTGTAGGCTTCATCAGATTGCCAGAGGGGTCTTATTACATACAAACTCATACATCCATACCCACACACTGTAATGGAATCAAATTAGGATCTTTTGCTGCTTTTTTTTTACTATAAGTGCCTCTGATTGAATAATGTGATTGGGGAGGATCTTTCCCACCCACTGATGGTCTACCCATTGTGGGAAGCTTGATTAGGGGAGTTGTTTTGTAGAAGGGTCCCAAGTACCTTTTGTTTTTTCTGTTGAGTCACTGGGTCAGAGGGTTATGCCCTCTGGCTCTAAAGTGTATAAATACTCTGAGAGTGAGGTTTTACTTTTAGGCTTACTGACTGGAAGTGTTTCTTTGGCCAGAGAGACTCTGGGAAGTCATTAAGGAGCTCCCCAGCTCCTTAAGGAAAGTTGATGCTTCCCTCTCTGGTAAGTGTGTATGTATGCATGTAATGGCCATACATATGTATGTATGTAATGGTCAGGAAGTTTGGAAGTGCTGTCTGTTGATCTGCTTTTGATTTCTCTGAAATTTTGATTTTCTCTGATACCTGTGCTTGATTAAAGAGACTGTTAACCCTTTGCTTTCATTTTATGGATGCAGATCTAAGATCTTGAAGTAGTAGGCCCCTCTGTGTATTTTGGGGTCCTTACTGACACACACACACACACACACACATACACACATACACATACACACATATACACTGTTATACCTACATAAAGTTAAATGCCCATGGCTTATATTGAGAAAGCTCTATTTAATTCCTTTATCCTGCCATCTTGGCAGTCAAGAGTCCGTATTAATTACTTCAAAATTTAAAGGGCCATAGAGTTAGTGATTTTTATTTAACTTCCCTAAAAAAAGACAAAAACAAAAGAAACAAAAACCCACCACTCCCTGCCAATATTTCCATATGTGTCATATTAATTCTGTAGTGTGAATTAATATACACTTTAAGCATCCAGTATATCTCAGGCACTAGGCTAAAAGCTAGGGATTCAAATAAAGTCAAATAGATGGCCTTCAGTACAGATATCTAGAAAGGAAGGCATAGGGAGGGAGGGAGGGAGGGAATGGCCATTTCTAGAGCATCTACTATGTGTGAAGATCTGTGCTAAGCACTATACAGATAGTTCATCTTTCTTCTCACAACATCCCTGAGAGATAGGTACATTCATTAACTTCATTTTGTAACTGAGGAAACTGAAGTAAACAGATAGTAAGTGTATTGCTTAAAGCGGAAGTGTAATAAATGCAGTGTAACTCAGATTTCTTGATTCCAGGCCCAGTACCCTCTCCTCTACACTGCTCAGCTGTCTAATACGTATTTCCGTAACAAAATAAAACACAGACCAGACTTTCCAGAGGGTGGCATCTTTATCTCTCAGAAGTTTTCAGAACAGGTTTCTTAGCTTGTTGGAGAATTAAGCAAATAACCACAATGCCCCTAACTTTTCCATTCATAGCACTTGGTGTTGTCTGGAACAGAACATTCTTTTCATAAATGCTTATTGATGGATATTTGAGATTTGCATTTCAAAAATGTGCTGTAGTATAGTGTCAATGATGGGGTTCAGAATCTGGGAGCCTCCTTGAGCTTCCCTTGAATCTTCCCTCTTAATCTGGCCTTGCTTACTCAAATCGAATCTTCCCATTTGTTCCAGTAGTCTCTGGAAGCCCAAGGGTTTTTCATTAACAATCTGCTCAGGTCTCTGTTGCAACTCCCACCCTTTATCTCATCAAAATCCCATTTCTCAGGTTGTTGACCACTCCCATCAAGATCTGTATTCATTCCCATACTGCCCCTATCAAGATCTCTGGATTGCCCCACTGGCTTCCCACCCAAACCCTCCATTGTCTGATATCTCCTGATAGTTTCCAGCCTTTGACCCTCAGTGGATTCGTTCCTTGATCTTCTCCTCAAGACCCTCCCTAAACCCCTCCTCCCATCATCTTGGACTACCCCTCCTGATGCCTCCTATAGTCTTTCTGTATTTAGTTCTATCTCGCCTCCATGAAGGCCCTCAGATTCAATCTAGCTCGGACTCTGTCTAGCTAGGATTCTGTCTGGCTTGCTTGTGAATGCAAGTGTTACAAATGCTTAGGCTCCTTAAGAGCCAGCCTAATTTGACAAATCTTTAATGAACTTTGTTTTCTTTGGCTTTAAGAAGCCTTGAGTAGAATTCATTCAAGCACGACCCTGACTGTCGGTATTTTGGGACCCCCAACACCCCTGAACCTCCTCAGCAAGACCCCTGACTCTGGAGTCAGAGAATCTTCTTTGAATCTTTTATTTTCTACTTATTTTCTATGTGACTTGACTAAATAATTTAATCTCTTTGGGCCTCAGTTCCCTCCTGAGAAATGTGAATGAATTTGAACTAGATAATCTCAAAGGACCACTTCTGCCATTGTTCTGTCATCCTCTCTTTTGATTTTTCACCCACAATATATTATTGTCTCACACAGATATTTTCTCAAGATGATTATTTTCCACTGGCAATGACGAACAATCTTTTTGCAAATTTTTTTTCCTCTCTTATAAATAACTATAATGGAAAATAAAAGATGATGATTCAATCAAAGCTCTCTATGACATCTAAAAGCAGAAAGATTGCTGTTGATTAGAAGCGAAGAAAATTTAACACCATTTAAATATGTTTAAGGAAATTAGAGAAATTACCAAATTGGTTTCTCATTTTTAAGATTTTGACTCTCAAAAAATCAAAATGCTTTAGGAAGAAGAAGGGGAAGAAAAAGGAGGAAGAGAAGAAAGAGGAGGAGGAGGAGAAAGGAGAGGAAGAGGAGGAGGAGGAGGAGGAGGAGGAGGAGGAGGAGGAGGAGGAGGAGGAAGAGAAGGAGGAGGAGGAAGAGGAGAAGGAGGAGGAGGGGTAGAAGGAGAAGAAGAAGAAGAGGAAGAGGAAGAATAAGGAAGAGGAGGAGGACAAGGGGGAGAAGGAGGAGGAGAAGAAGAATTAGGGGAAAGGGAAAGAGATCATGATGATGATGATGGGGAAGGAATACAAGAATGGAATAGCATTTATTTAGTACCTATATATTATACGCCAAAAACTGGGCCAAGTTATTTTTGCAAATAGTATCCTTTCTTTTTTTTTCATTTCATTTTTTTATTATTTTCATTTTACAAAGGTGGAAATTGATGCACACAGTGGTTAAGAGAGTTTCCCAGGCTCACATAGCTAGTAAGCATCTGAAGTGAGGTTTGAACCCAGGTCTTTCTGATTTCAGGTCCAGCCTCAATCCTCTACACCAGCAAGTTCCTTGTCAAAAGCTGAATTTTCATTCATGTCTCCTGAGCCCTAGTCTACAATTCTTTCCAGTATACTATGCTTTTTTTCTTTTTTTTTTTTTATTATTAAATTTATTTATTTAACTTTTAACATTCATTTTCACAAAATTTTGGGTTACAAATTTTCTCCCCTTTTATCCCCTCCCCCCCCAAACACCAAGCATTCTAATTGCCCCTATGACCAATCTGTTCTCTCTTCTATCATCCCTCTCTGCCCTTTTCTCCATCTTCTCTTTTGTCCTGTACGGCCAGATAGCTTTCTATACCCCTTTACATATTATATCTTGTTTCCTAGTGGCAAGAACATTACTGGACAGTTGATCCTAACACTTTGAGTTCCAACTTCTTTACCTCCCTCCCTCTCTACCCCTTCCCTTTGAAAGGCAAGCAATTCAATACAGGCCAAATCTGTGTAGTTTTGCAAATGACTTCCATAATAGTTGTGTTGTATAAGACTAACTATATTTCCCTCCATCCTATCCTGTCCCCCATTACTTCTATTCTCTTTTGATCCTATCCCTCCCCATGAGAGTCGACCTCAAATTGCACCCTCCTCCCCATGACCTCCCTTCTATCATCCCCCCCACCCTGCTTATCTCCCACTTTCCTCTATTGTAAGATAGGTTTTCCTACCAAAATGAGTGTGCATTTTATTCTTTCCTTTAGTGGAATGTGATGAGAGTAGACTTCATGTTTTTCTCTCACCTCCCCTCTTCATCCCTCCACTAATGAGTCTTTTGCTTGCCTCTTTTATGAGAGATAATTTGCCCCATTCAATTTCTCCCTTTCTCCTCCCAATATATTTCTCTCTCACTGCTTAATTTCATTTTTTTTAAGATATGATCCCATCCTCTTCAATTCACTCTGTGTACTCTGTCTCTATGTGTGTGTGTGTGTGTGCATGTGTGTGTGTGTAATCCCACCCAGTACCCAGATACTGAAAAGTTTCAAGAATTACAAATATTGTCTTTCCATGTAGGAATGTAAACAGTTCAACTTTAGTAAGTCCCATATGACTTCTCTTTGCTGTTCACCTTTTCATGCTTCTCTTCATTCTTGTGTTTGAAAGTCAAATTTTCTTTTCAGCTCTGGTCTTTTCATCAAGAATGCTTGAAAGTCCTCTATTTCATTCAAAGACCAATTTTTCCCCTGAAGTATTATACTCAGTTTTGCTGGGTAGGTGATTCTTGGTTTTAGTCCTAGTTCCTTTGACTTCTGGAATATCCTATTCCATGCCCTTTGATCCCTTAATGTAGAGGCTGCTAGATCTTGTGTTATCCTGATTGTAATTCCACAATACTTGAATTGTTTCTTTCTAGCTGCTTGCAATATTTTCTCCTTGACCTGGGAATTCTGGAATTTGGCCACAATGTCCCTAAGAGTTTCTCTTTTTGGATCTCTTTCAGGTGGTGTTCTGTGGATTCCTTGAATATTTATTTTGCCCTCTGGTTCTAGAATCTCAAGGCAGTTTTCCTTGATAATTTCATGAAAGATGATGTCTAGGCTCTTTTTTTGATCATGGCTTTCAGGTAGTCCCATAATTTTTAAATTGTCTCTCCTGGATCTATTTTCCAGGTCAGTTGTTTTTCCAATGAGATATTTCACATTATCTTCCATTTTTACATTCTTTTGGTTTTGCATTGTGATATCTTGCTTTCTCACAAAGTCATTAGCCTCCATCTATGCCATTCTAATTTTTAAAGAACTCTTTTCTTCAGTGAGCTTTTGAATCTCCTTTTCCATTTGGCTAATTCTGCTTTTGAAAGCATTCTTCTCCTCATTGGCTTCTTGAACCTCTTTTGCCAATTGAGTTAGCCTATTTTTCAAGGTGTTATTTTCTTCAACATTTTTTTGGGTCTCCTTTAGCAGAGTGCTGATTTGTTGTTCATACTTTGACTTCATGTCTCTCATTTCTCTTCCCAGCTTTTCCTCCACCTCTCTAACTTGATTTTCAAAATTCTTTTTGAGCTCTTCCATGGCCTGAGCCCATTGGGTGGGCTGGGACACAGAAGCCTTGACATCTGTGTCTTTGCTTGATGGTAAGCATTGTTCTTCCTCATCAGAAAGGCAGGGAGGAAATGCCTCTTCACCTAGAAAGTAACCTTCTATAGTCTTATTTCTTTTCCCTTTTCTGGGCATTTTCCCAGCCAGTGACTTGACCTCTGAATATTCTCCTCACACCCACCTCACCTCCTGATCCTCCCAGCCAGCATTTGGGGTCTGAGATTCAAATGCTGCTTCCAGCCTTAGGGCTTTTGGCGGGGGCAGGGTTGCTATTCAGTGTGAGATTAAGTTCAGATGCTCAGGTCAGGGCAGGGCTGCCTCTCAGGCTCAGTTCCCTCAGGGGGTTTATGCACAGACCTTCCACAATGGATCCAGGCTCCTGCCCTCCCGGGGAGCCCCGGTCTGCTGCCGCCCCTCAGCCTCTGCCTCCCGAGGGGGCCCGAGCCATGGGAGCACCCCACTCCCCTCTCGACCCACCAAAGAGACTCTCTCACCGACCCCTGTCACCTGTGGGTGGAGGGACTTGTGTGGCCGCTGGAGATCCCGTCCCTGAACCCTGCTCGGCTCTGTTCCTCTTGGTGCCATGGCCGCAGCAGGTCTGGGCTGGGCTGGGCTCTGCGTCTGCAGCGTGACGGACTTTTTGCGAGAGGTTTGCAGGTCCCTCTGGAACAGAAATCTCCTTCGCTTCACTGTTCTGTGGCCTCACTGCTCCAGAATTCTCCATGAGTTACTTTATACCGATGTTGTATGGGTTGTGGGTTCGGTGCTATGTGTATGTGAGTCTTTCTACTCCGCCATCTTGGCTCTGCCCCAATAGTCTCCTTTCTTCCCCAAAGTATGTTCCCCATAAACCTGAGAAAGTTGTCAATAACATTATTTGCATTTTAAAAGTGAAAAAAAGAAGCTTACTAAAGTAAAGTGACTTGCCCAAATTCACCCAAATGGTAAATTTAAAAAACTCTAATTTCTGGTTCTTAGATCAGTGTCCCCTCTGCTGGGCAATACAATATCTCTAAGAGAAGAAGGAGATGATGAAAGAGGGAAAACTTTTAATGTGTTTTTCTTTCTTTTTAAACACAACTATTTTCTTGATTTCTTGCAATCAAATACTGCCAAATACATCATTTCCATTCATCCAAAATTTAAAACAAAGAAAATTCCTAGGGCATTTTTAAATGATGCATAACATTTTAATACAGCAAACAGAAAGTTAAAACTTAAGATGCACCCTGATTAATTATGTAAATTCATTATTTAAAAAAAAAGAAAACATTTCTCCTGATAGTCTTGAGGTTAACATCATGTTAGGAGTAGTGCAGAGTGGCATGTGTGAGATCATTTAGAAAGACATGTAACTGGCATGCTTCATTAGAATTAATAAATTGTGCGTAGCAAAATGTATGCAGTCAATGCATGGCAGAAAACATCTTTCTAATACAAGGTCACCTTTGGGAATGTTGTATTAATTTGATTTTGCATTATGTGTTATAGATTAATTATTGCGTATAAAATAACCCTGAAGTTAAAAGAAGGAAAATAACTGCTGCTTGACAAAGGTTATTCCAGGTAGCGCTATTTGATTTGAATCCAGAGAAACAGACCCTCGAGTGGTTAACATTTGCCACCTACAGCTTCTTTAGCCCTAGTCAATTCCTCTGTTGTGCTGTATGCTTCACAGTGACTGTCCCCTATGTTCTGGCTAGTACATTTCTCCTACACTGGTCAGTCACATGATCCTCCACCTGAATCCAACCGTCCCTAACTCTGTGGTTTTCCCTCTTTTTTCTTTTAACTGTATGATTTCTTCACCCCTGTCACCACCCTTGTGACCTTCCATTTAATTATTCATAAGTCCTTTCAGAATATCTTTGGAAAGTTCTAGATGTGGCAGTTTTGGAGACAGAAAGTCCATGGGACAAAGATTGGGGATAGGTATGTCTTTGGCTTTCCCTGTATTTGCTGCAAATTCCTGCCATTCTTCAATTTGAAAAGTCTATAAGCCAGAACCAAAGTGGAGTAAGTGTTAGTACATGATTTTTTGTTTGCAGATGATTGTGCACTCAATAAAGCCTCTGAAGTTGAGATACAACAAAGCATGGATCAATTCTCTGTTGCTTCTGTTAATTTTGGCCTAACAATTAATACCAAGAAAACACAGGTGCTCCCTCAGCCACCACTACATCATCTATATGTGGAATCATTGGTTACAGAAGAAGGAGAAGTTTTGAATGTGGTAGATAAGTTCACTTATTTGATAGTATATTTTCCAGGGATGTATACATTGATAATGAGGTTGAAGCATGCATTGCCAAAACTAGCTTAGTGTTTGGGAGGCTCTGAAGAAAAGTTTGAGAAAGAAGATGTATTAGACTGACTGCTAGACTGAAGATCTATAGAGCCATTGTGCTGACCTCATTGTTTTATGCCTGTGAAACATGGACAGTCTACCAGTACCATACCAAGGAACTGAATCACTTCCATTTGAATTGTCTTAGGAAGATTCTGAAGAGCACCTGGCACGATAAGTTACCAGACACTGATGTCCTCACTCGAACTGAACTATCAAGCATTCAAACTCTGCTCCAGAGAGTGCAACTCTGATGGGCTGGCCATGTTCAAATACAAAAGGTACACTTACTAAAAAGACTTTTATGGAGAACTCCCATGGAGTAGGTGATCACATGGTGGTCAGAAAAGGTAATACAAGGACACTCTCAAGGTCTCTCAAAAACTTTGGAATTGATTCTGTGGCATGGGAGACACTGGCACAGGATCACTCAGCATGATGTTCCCATATCAGAAAAGGTGCTGTGCTCTATGAGCAAAGAAAAATTGAAACAGCTCAAAGGAAACATAAGAAGTACAAATTTAGAATATCCACCCCAAATGTTCACATGGACTACCTGTGTCCATTCTATAGTAGAGTATTCCGAGCTCATATTGGCCTGATCAGCCACAGGCATACACATTGAAGCTTGACTTTATCATAGTGATGTCATTTTGGTCCTCTTCCAGAATGAAGGACAACAACCAACCATTTGCTGCAGATTTGTGCCCTGTAGAAGAGACTGAAGTAAACCCTGAAGGAGTTGACAGGCTCCATAAATTAGATTTTTCTACAAAATCAGCATCTAGATCCAATTCCTTTTTGAGTGTAGCCTTCTACACCCTGGTCTTTTCAGCACCAAGATGCTTGTTTTCTTTTCTCACCCTTTCATTGTCCACCACAAGAAACTCTACATGACACTTCAGATCAGCAATTTTAGTTGTCTGGCACTTCTATTGTTTTCTTATCTTTTGGGACTTTGCTACTAGAACATGGTTCTGTCCAGGGTTTCCTCTTCTGAAGGAGGAAAAGTAGAGGGACTACATTCCTGTTGAAGGGCCCTGGCACTACAGCATGACTAAATTGCTGAGACCTTGGTATACTTTGGCACTCAGACTCATCTTTGGTCAGTGGTTAGCCCACTGTCAAAAGATGAGGGCTTCCATCAGTAGTCTACTGGCTTTTTACCTTTCCTCCTGCTCTGCCCTTTTCTACCTCTCCCGAGTAAACAAGAGTTGTTTCTTGTGGCTATTCCTATTTGATTACAGTAATAACTGAGTGGGCCCTGACTGTGTCAGCTTCTTAGTTTCTATGCAATTGCCTTTTGGTGACACAAAATGTCTCTTCAAATTTCCCTACAGGTAGTGACCAGTTTGCTTTCCTGCTCTGCTAATGAGCCACGTTGAAGGGTCAGTTCATCACTTCTGTAGACGCAGAGGCAGGAAGGGTGGCTGTGGCCCAGCTCAAGGAGGGTTGGAGGTGGGTAGGGTTCAGACAGGCGGGGAGCTGAGTCATGCAGATGGCTCCTTGCAGATCAACATAGCTCTTATTTTCTCCACCCCCTTAAACTCTCCCCCAGTGTGTATATCTATACATATATGTGTACTTATATATACATGCATATATTTCTGTGGGTATGTATATACACATATACATGTATGTATAAGTATATATGCATTTATATATGTGTATATATGCATGCCTATGTATGCATACACATATATACATGCATGCAGATGGATAGACATTTTTCCTTGAATAGGTTAGTGATCTAGATGTGGGCATTCCCTCGTCTCCTACATAACACTAGCTATCTGTGCCTTCCCATCATGTGTGGCTCTTGCCCACATTTTGCAATAAACTAGCCATCAGAGGCCCACCCACTCAAACTACTGTTGATGCTTCTTGCCATTTCCTGACATAATGAAGATACTGATAAAGCACACAGTATTCACCCTGACTATCCTCCCTAAATGCTGATTCTTTACTCTAATTTATTGATTTTAATGTATTACAGCATCTTTTTAGCTACTACTTGATGCTCCATTGCACTTTGGGTGTTTCTCAATTTCAAGTCTTTAGAGACTGATATGTTCTACATTTTGTAGGAATGCAGCAACACTAGTAGAATATTGTTGTTTTAAAAAATATAGAGTTTTGTTTCAGAGAAGAGATACAGGTTATTAAAACAACATTGCAATTTTTCAAAGAAAATGCAATCCTTTTTCTTTCTCTTATTCAATTCTGGGTCAAACTCATTGTGTATGTGCAATTTCTAAGATATATTTATGGTATATGCATCATATATACACAAATACATATACACATGCACAATTGGTCATTTTAGTTCTTCAGAAAGTAAATTCTGGGTTTATGGGTCACAGTATTTTTTAAACACCAACTTTATTTTGAAAAATAGCTTACTCTAGTCTAGAAATATATTTTTTTATAATTAAGTTGAAGGGAAAGAGTCAAGTATGCTTCCAAATATTATTTAATATTGTGCTTTTAAATGAAAAAAGGGCTTTTCATTGGAAATAGTAGATTATAGGATCATAGATGTCAGAGCTAGAAGGAATTTTGGAAAACTGATTTTGTTGGGCTCATGACATCCAGGCATATAGAAACTTTTCAATTACACAAGTGGTTGTGTTTTGATCATTGATCAATATTGAGTGATCAATACAATATTAATTCTTAGATGTGTTCAGTTCTATCTTAGTTCAATTACTATCCTCTAGGACCCAATAAATTTTTTAAAAGTTCCATAAAACAGTTTTCACATAAAGTGGGTAATTTTCACCCTTAATAGTAAAAATCAGTCAGTAAGCATTTATTAAGCACCTTCTATGTTCCAGCATTGAGGTGAAGGGATAAGAGCTAAGGGTCAGGAAGAAATGATTCAGAACCCAGTCTGAACTCTGACACTTACTAACCTTGTGACCTTAGCTAAATGAATTAATTCTTCTCATATTCCATTTTGTTGTTACTGATGCTTGTTTGATGAAATCATAAGGTGAAGCACCTAAACACTAACCATCCAGGCAGTATGGTTAGCCTTGAAAACTGAATCATTTGAATAAAATTTTAAAACTAGTGCTACACAAATTTGATGAGTTATTTTAAAATCAGTGCCAGGTAGTGATAAGAATATTAATCAAAAGACAGAGATTTGAATCTTTGCTTGTACCACTAGCTCCATCTGTAGATTTCAACAAGTTTCTTTTTTTTTTAATCTCTCAGGAAGAGCCCATTAACATATCATTAATGTGACACAATTTAAATAGAAATTTGCTAAGGGTTCTTATAATTCTGACATCACACGATTCTGTTCTAAGTTTAGATACTCATGTGTGCATATGTACAAATAGTGGCTGTGAATACCTATATAATCATATTCAGCAAGCATTGCATGCCTATTATGTCCAAATTATTAAGCTAAGCTAGGCTCTGGCAATAGGAAGAAAAGACCATCAAGAAGGTTAAATTTCATTTTCCAAGGAAGTTACCATATTGTGGAAACATAATATAGAGGGACAACATTACCAACAATTGTGGAGATCATGACACTTTACTTGAGTTTGGAAGGGAGTCAAGAGTGTACTCCAGATAGTGATAATAGCTAGCTCAGAATCAGGAGATGGAGTATCAGCATTAGAAAATGATTAATAGTCCAGATGGTTTACAATATAAATTAGAATAATATTTAATAAGGCTAAAGAAAGTATGCATGTCAAATTTTAGAAGGCCTCAAATATTCAGCTAAGCATTTTTTATTTTATCTTCTAAGCAATAAGAAACTACTGGGTATTTCTGAGCATAGAATGTTTCAGTCAAACCCATCTTTGAAAGATAATTTTGGCAACCATTTGAAAGTTAAAATGAGAAGTTAAAGAGGAAGGAAATAGAAACTAGTTCAATTATCTAGGTGACAGGTGATGATACTTTTGTGAGTAGGCAGAAAGGAAATTAAGTGAATAAGAATATGGAGGTAGGGTCAACAAGACTCAATAACTGAGGGGCTGTATAACATAAGAGACAAGAAAGTTAAGAATCATTCTAAGTCTAAGAACCTGAGCAATTGAAAGAATAGTGGAAGGTCTCAAAGGAAAAAGGTAGTTTGTAGGAAAGGAAGCATCAATAAGGTGAAAGATATAATTGATTTTGGATGTATTGAGGTTGTAATGTCTACAGGACATAAATAAAATCATTTCATAGAGAGGTGATGATGTGTAACTGGAGCTCAGTAGAAAGTTGAACATATAATATGGTCAAATGTATTGAGGCAGGAATACCTGCATAGATATGATGCCCAAACTCATGGGAGATTATAAGGTTTCCAAGAAAACATTTTTTTAACAAGAGAAGTTACCCCAAAATAGAGCCCTGAGGGACACCAATGCTAAAGAGGCAGGAGAAGTATAATGTCACCTGTCTATCATACGTTAATCTCTGGATATATTTCAAGTCTTGGATTTAGGGAGACCTAATGCCTTTCCTCTGAAATCATCAGTCTAACCCTTCTCTAGACAAGATGTAGATTTTTAATTTATTTTTTCTATTTTTTGCAACATAAACAACTACAAAGAAGTAGCAAATACCATCTTGATCCACATTCCAACATCAAAGAGAAGAAAGCATTTAAACATACTTGAATCAAAACTAGGAAAAAATTGGAACCTAAATCTCTTTGCATTGTCTTCTGATCTTGTTCATGCTTCCTTGTTTTCTATAAAAAATGGTCAGTACCTGGATCTTACATATTTGTTAATAGCAATAGCTCCCACTTATTTCATGCTTTAGCATTTACAAAAATATTTTTATCAAAGCAATACATAAGAGTTAGGACAGTGAGTATTATAACTTCTGTTTTATATTAGGCTAAAAGAAATTGTCATTTTTCCAAGGTCACGCAGCTAGTCAAATAGCCAGGTTAGATCATCCGTCTTTATGGAGAGGAGTGGGAAGATGAGGTAGTTGAACTGGGTGGGGGGAGAGGGTCATAGATGTGAAATTGAGCTAGGTAGAGTAATCAATGAATATCCTTGAGCAATATACACAGACTACAAAGGCGTTCTATCAAACACTTTGTTTAAATTTATTTGTTCTCTTTAGTTTGGAGTATTATTCTAAGACAGCTGGAGTTTACTGCTTTCAATTAGAGAATTCAGTTCATTTTTTCCTACCCCATCATAAAGCCTCACAGTCCCCAAACATTGGTTGACTATCAAAAATCTGTAAGATATCTCACTAGATAAGATTTCCTAACATTGTACTCTCTGTAGAAGGGTAAAATGCAGACCTGGGATAGCAGTGAGAGAAACTACACACACAAATCATAACTTTTTATTTCTTTGTTCTACTGTAGTCTAATATTTTATATAATTCAGTAAACCACATAGTTTCTCTGTGATAAATGTGACAGCATTTTTCCTCCCTCTCTCCTTCTTTACCATTCTCATATCCCAGCCCCCATGACCAGAATTCTAGCTCAGCTAACAAGTATCTCACCCAGGACAGAAACCCTTTGTTGATTCCAGAGCTTTCTGATACCAGGCTTTCTGATTCCAAGAACCTTGATATTTGCCTTAAATCCTTTTGCCTTACAAGCACAAACAAAATTCAGTGCATCCAACTCAGCACTGGGGTGTTTACAAATATAAATAAGCAACTTCTTATTTTATCTAGGGGCTTCAATTAATTGCAGGAGATAAGAAGTACACAGACAAATACCATTAATATTATAGAATGACAAGTATATCAGAGAAGCACAAAGTTATTTGAGAACAGAGGAAGGGTTGATCACTTCTAGGCAGAAGCCATCATCAACATGTAGAGTTCGAACCAAGCCTGAAAATAAGGACAGAATATAGATGCTCTGCAGAGTAGATATTAATCTGAAACTGTTGATTTTCTGTACCTAGTGCTGGACCTGAAGCAAGGCATACTTTAATTTAAATCCAACCCCAGAGACTTCCTAGTTGTGTGATCCTGGGCTAGTCACTTAACTTTTTTCTGAGATTCTTCTAGCAGAAAACGAACATTATGATAGCGTTTATGTCCAAGAGTTGCTGTGAGAACCGAATTAAGTGACTATACAACTCTCTGCTAATCTTTTTAACACCCTATGCAAATATTAGCTACTATTATTTATAGTTTGGGAACTATGTCTGGCTCTCAGTATTCTATCCCATCAATGGATTTATTTTATCAAATGATCCTATATATAAATCAGATCATAACTGTTGTTGAACAACTAAGCAAGAAATCGATTGATGAATATTTTTAATATCATTATAATGAAAGTTTTCTTAATTTCAAAGCACATTATTGCATGTGATCCTTCAGAAAAATCATTACATTGAGAAGTAGATTAAACTTATATTTACATTTTGTGAGCTGTGGGCACTTTATTGGCCAACGGAGACTGTAAATTACGTTCCATTATGTGTATGAAGCACAGAACTTAGTTCTGAAAGAAGGATAATTATAGATCACTGGACTCATTCATCTTCCAGGGCAGGGGGAAATGGATTCCAATATCCCAAATGTGAAGATCTGACTTTTTATTTTAACCCTATAATGCCATGATTGCTATCCATATGAACAACTGATGATCATCAAGGTTTGCTGGGCCTTTTTTCACCTTACAAATGATGTGTGCAAATTTCATGAACCCTAATGTCCTATTCCTTGGTCTATAGGAACCTCTGCTTCTCTCTCCAAGGGGGAAATCAATTCTTCCTTCTTAGGCCACTGTGAGCAATAAGAGTCAATCATTCTTCATGGCAGTAGGTCATTTATTCATTCAGCAGTTAGCAACTATTTATTATGCATCTGTATGCTTCAAGGCCTAGACTAAGGTCTGGTGAAGCTAAATACAAAACAGCTTCTCCTTTCAAGGAAATGACCATCTAATGGTCATTGAGTCTACTACTGGGCTAGTTTCCTTTTTTATAAAATGAGGAAGTTAACCTAGACCATTCTGAAGACCAATTCTATCTCTGAAACCTATGATCTTTTTATCTTAAAGCCCATCGAAGTAGTTAGAAAAGGAAGAAAGCATAAAATGCCATAAGATGATTGGGAAGGGAAAATTTATTTTCTTTTTTTTTTATTTTTTATTTTTATTTCTTAATGTTTAACAATCACTGCCATACAATTCAGATTTTATCCCCCCACCTACTCCCCACTACCCCCCTCCCTCCCCACAACTGCATACAATTCTGTATAGATTCTACATATACTTTCCTATTGAGTATATTTTCACTATAGTCATACTATGTAGTCAGACTAAAATAAATGAAAGAAATCGTATAATAAATCAGAACATGATACACAAACACATACACATACACAAACATGATCTGCTACATTTTGTGAGTGACTTCCATATTTCTTTCTCTGAGTGTGGAAGGCATTTTGCCTTGAGAACAACCTTTGGGATTTTTTTTTTTTATAAGAAGTTTTTGCGTTATTACAAAAATCCAAGTCTACCAGAAAAAAACTCTCGCACACTGTGGTTGTTGCTGTACACAAAGTTTTCCTGGTTCTGCTCCTTTCACTCAGCATCAGGTCATATAAGTCCTTCCAGGCCTCTCTGAAGTCTTCTTGTTCATCATTTCTTATGCCACAATAGTACTCCATTACATTCATATACCATAATTTATTCAGCCATTCCCCAATTGATGGACATCCCCTTGACTTCCAGTTTTTGGCAACTACATAGAGTGCTGCTATAAATATTTTTGTACATGTGGGACCCTTTCCCATTTTTATGATCTCTTGGGGATATAGTCCTAGTAGCGATATTGCTGGGTCAAAGGGTATGCACATTTTTGTAGCCCTTTGGGCATAGTTCCAAATTGCTCTCCAGAATGGTTGGATGCGCTCGCAGCTCCACCAACAATGAATTAGTGTTCCAACTCTCCCACATCCTCTCCAGCATTTATCATTTTCTTGTTCTGTCATGTTTGCCAATCTTATAGGTGTGATGTGGTACCTCAGAGTTGTTTTGATTTGCATCTCTCTAACCAATAGTGATTTAGAGCATTTTTTCATATGATTATAGATAGCCTTAACCTCTTTCTCTGAAAATTGCCTGTTCATATCCTTTGACCATTTATCAATTGGGGAATGACTTGTATGATTATACATTTGGGTCAGTTCTCTATATATTCTAGAAATGAGGCCTTTATCCCCGAGCTTAGCTGTAAAAATTCTTTCCCAATTTACTACATCCCTCCGGATTTTGGTTGCATTGGGTTTGGTTGTGCAAAAACTTCTCAGTTTAATGTACTCAAAGTTATCCATTTTGCATTTCATAATGCTTTCTATCTATCCTTTAGTAAAGAATTCTCCCCTTCTCCATAGATCTGATAAATACATTATTCCTTGCTTCTCCAGTTTATTCATGGTATCAATCTTTATACCTAAATCATGTACCCATTTGGACTTTATTCTTGTGTACGGTGTCAGGTATGGGTCTATGCCTAATTTCTACCACACTGTTATCCAGTTTTCCAAACAATTTTTGTCAAACAGTGAGTTCTTATCCCAGAAGCTGGGGTCCTTGGGTTTATCAAACAGAAGGTTGCTATATTCCTTGCCTACTGCATCTTGAGTGCCAAGTCTATTCCACTTGTCTACCTCTCTGTTTCTTAGCCAATACCAAGTGGTTTTGATAATTGCTGCTTTATAGTACAGTTTGAGGTCTGGTAGCGCTAGGTCACGTTCCCAAGCATTTCTTTTCATTAGTCCCTTTGATATTCTGGACCTTTTGTTTTTCCAAAGGAATTTTGATATTATTTTATCCAGCTCTAGAAAGTAATTGTCTGATAGTTTAATTGGTATGGCACTAAATAAGTATATTAATTTAGGTAGAATTGTCATTTTTATTATATTAGCACGGCCTACCCATGAGCAACTAATGTTTTTCCACTTACTTAAATCTGACTTTATTTGTGCAAAAAGTGTCTTGTAATTGTGTTCATATAATCCCTGGGTTTCTTTTGGCAGGTAGACTCCTAAGTATTTTATACTGTCTACCCTAGCTTTAAATGGGATTTCTCTTTCTATCTCTTGCTGTTGGACTTTGTTGCTAATATATAGGAACGCAGAAGATTTGTGTGGGTTTATTTTGTAACCTGCAACTTTGCCAAAGTTGTTTATTAATTCAAGTAATTTTTTACTTGAATCTCTGGGATTCTCTAGGTAAATTATCATATCATCTGCAAAGTGTGATAACTTAGTTTCTTCTTTGGCTGTTCTTATTCCTTGAATATCTTTATCTTGTCTAATTGCTACAGCTAACATTTCTAGTACCATATTGAATAATAGTGGTGATAATGGACAACCTTGTTTCACCCCTGATCTTATTGGGAATGTATCTAGCTTATCCCCATTGCATATAATGCTTGCTAAAGGTTTTAGATAGATACTGCTTATTATTTTATGGAAAGTTCCCTTTATTCCTACGTTCTCCAGTGTTTTTAATAGGAATGGGTGTTGTATTTTGTCAAAAGCTTTTTCTGCATCTATTGAGATAATCACATGGTTTTTGTTAGCTTTGTTGTTGATGTGATCGATAATGCTAATCGTTTTCCTAATATTGAACCAGCCCTGTAGTCCTGGTATGAATCCTACCTGATCATAATGTATTAATCTCGTGATAAGATGCTGTATTCGTTTTGCTAAAATCTTTTTTAAAATTTTTGCATCTATATTCATTAGGGAAATTGGTCTATAATTTTCTTTCTATGTTTTGTCTCTTCCTGGTTTGGGTATCAAAACCATATTTGTATCATAGAAAGAATTTGGGAGGACTCCTTCTGCCCCAATTTTCAAAAATAGTGTATGTAGTATTGGAATTAACTGTTCTTTAAATGTTTGATAGAATTCACTTGTGAATCCATCTGGCCCTGGAGATTTTTTCCTAGGGAGTTCATTGATGGCTTGTTCAATTTCTTTTTCTGAGATGGGGTTGTTTAAGTATTCAACTTCCTCTTCTGTTAATCTGGGCAATTTGTATTTTTTAAAATATTCATCCACCTCATTTAGATTATCGAATTTGTGGGCATAAAGTTAGGCAAAGTAGTTTCTAATTATTGTTTTAATTTCCTCCTCATTGGAGGTGAGTTCATCCCTTTCATTTTTAATATTAGTAATTTGATTTTCTTCTTTCTTTTTTTTAAGCAGATTGACCAAAGGTTTATCAATTTTGTTAGTTTTTTCATAAAACCAACTATTGGTTTTATTTATTAATTCAATAGTTTTCTTAGTTTCAATTTTATTAATCTCTCCTTTAGTTTTCAGTATTTCTAATTTGGTGTTTCCTTGGGGATTTTCAATTTGTTCTTTTTCTAGCTTTTTCAACTGCAAGCCTAAGTCATTGATCTCCTCTTTCTATATTTTATTTATGTAAGCATTCAAAGATATAAAACTTCCCCTAATAACTGCTTTTGCAGTATCCCATAAGTTTTGGTATGTTGTCTCACTATTGTCATTCTCTTGAATGAAATTGTTGATTGTTTCTATGATTTCTTCTTTAACCCAACCCTTCTTTAGAATTAGATTATTTAGTTTCCAATTGATTTTTGGTTTCTCTTTCCATGGCCTTTTATTACATGTAATTTTTAATGCATTATGATCTGAAAAGGATGCATTGATTATCTCTACCTTTCTGCACTGGATTGTGAGATTTTTATGTCCTAGTACATGGTCAATTTTTGTAAATGTTCCATGTACCGCTGAGAACAAGGTATATTCCTTTCTATTCCCATTTAATTTTCTCCAAAGATCTATCATATCTACCTTATCCATAGTTTTATTTACCTCCTTAACCTCTTTCTTGTTTATTTTGAGGTTGGATTTATCGAGTTCAGAGAGGGGGAGGTTGAGGTCCCCCACTAGTATGGTTTTGCTATCAATTTCTTCCTGCAAATCCCCCAACCTCTCCTCTAAGAATCTGGATGCTATACCACTTGGAGCATACATGTTTAGTAATGATATTGCTTCATTGTCTATGGTGCCTTTTAGCAGGATATAGTTTCCATCCTTATCCCTTTTGATTAGATCTATTTCTGCTTTTGATTTGTCTGAGATTAGGATTGCTACTCCTGCCTTTCTGACATGAGCTGAGGCACAATATATTCTGCTCCATCTTTTGACCTTTATCCTATGTGTATCCCCCCGTTTCAAATGTGTTTCTTGTAAGCAGCATATTGTTGGATTATGGCTTTTAATCCATTCTGCTATCCGTCTCCGTTTTATGAGAGAGTTCATTCCATTCACATTCACAGTTATGATTACAATCTGTGTATTTCCCTCCATCTTCTTTCCCACCATTTGTGCTTTTAGCTCTCCCATCTCCCTTCCCCTCCTCAATAGTATTCACTTTTCACCCCCTCCTCCTGCAGCCTTCCCCTTCTTCTTTTAGCCCCCCTCCCTTTTACTCCCCTTTACTCTTATTGCTTCTTCCCTCCCTTTTAGCCACCCTCCCTTTTCTTCCCCCTTCCCCTCCTACTACCTATAGAGGTAGTTAGGATTATCTACTTAAGATTATTGTTCCCTCCTTTAAACAAATCTGATGTGAGTACCTCTCAAACAATGCTCTTCTCCCTCCCCTCCTTCCCTCTACTATAGTTTTGTACTTCTTCCTGTGATATAATTTGCCATTTTCTGCTTCCCCCTTTTCACACCTCCTATTTCAATCCCTTCTCATACTTAAATCATATTTTTGACATGACATCATTTACTTTATGCCCGTTCCCTCTACATATATCCCTTTTATCATAATAGCTGCACAGTTCTCAAGATTAACAGGTATCATCTTCCCTTATAGGGAGGTAAACAGTTTGCCCTAATTGAGTAGCAAGTTTTTGTTTTTGTTTTTTTCCCCTCTGTTACCTTTTTATGATTCTCTGGAGACCTGCGTTTGAAGATCAAATTGTCTATTGAGTTCTGGTGTTTTGGTGAGGAAGTTCTGGAAATCCCTTATTTCGTTGAATGACTTTCTCCTTGCCTGAAATGTTATGCTGATCTTTGCTGGGTAGTTGATCCTTGGTTGAAGTCCCAACTCCTTTGCCTTACGGAATATTGGGTTCCAATTCTTTCGAACTTTTAATGTAGAAGTTGCAAGGTCCTGTGTGATCCTGACTGTGTGTCCTTGATATTTGAATTGTTTCTTTCTGGCTGCTTGTAGTATTTTCTCCTTCACTTGATAGCTCTGGAATTTGGCAACTATATTTCTTGGGGTTTTGAGTTTGGGATCCCTTTCGGGAGGGGAACGGTGGATTCTTTCGATGACTATTTTGCCCTCTGAGTCTAGTACTTCTGGGCAGTTTTCTTTGATGATTTCCTGGAAGATATTGTCCAGACTCTTTTCTTCATCATGGGTTTCTGGCAGGCCAATAATTCTTAAATTTTCTCTCCTGGATCTATTTTCCAGGTCAGTTGTTTTTCCAATTAAATATTTTACATGTTCTTCTATCTTTTCATTCTTTAGATTTTGTTTGACTGATTCTTGTTGCCTCATTGAGTCATTAGTTTCTACTTGCCCAATTCTAATCTTCATCGTATTGTTTTCTTCAGTTAGCTTTTGCATCTCCTTTTCCATCTGACCAATTTTTCCCTTTAAGGAGCTATTTTCTCAATTTAATATTTGTACTTCTTTTTCCATTCGACCAATTTTCCCAGTTAGGTTTTGGGTTTCCTTTTCCATCTGATCAATTTTCCCAATTAGGTTTTGGGTTTCTTTTTCCATTTGATTAACTCTTCCTTTTAGGGAATTATTCTCTCCAGTTAATTTCTGAACTTCCTTTTCCATTTGTTCAATTTTCCTTTTCAGAGTGTTGTTCTCACCAGTGAATTCTTTTTTTATAATTTTAAAATCATTGGCCAGTTTTTCTTTTATATCCTTCGTCAGATGTTCCAGGTAATCTAGTTGTGCTTGCGAGAAATTCATAGTCCCATCTGAGGTTTCAGATGGAAGTACAGTCTCAGCTCTGACCTCTTTGGTGTTTGTGTTTTGGTCCTTATCCCCATAGAAAGATTCTATGGTTTTTTCACTTTTCATCTGCTTTTTCCAATTCATGATGTTGGCTGAGTGTTGTAGCTTCTGGTTCTTTCAGTCAGAAGGTATAGATCTTTAAGTTGAGCTGATGTGTGTCTAGGCTAAAAGCAGGCTTTTTTTTTTTGTTTCCCAGATCAACCCAGGGGTTAGCTTGTTAGGTGTGTGGGAGGGGTGGTCTGGTCTCAGGAGATCTCCTCAGCTGACTTGAGGCAAAGGCAAGGTCAGGGGATGGTGATCCCAGCTTCCCTATTGTCTTCCCTTTTCCCCTGGAAGGCTGGGGCACGCCTAGAAGCTAATGCGTGTTCCCGCCCCTCCTGGGGCTTGACTCCCGGCACTGAGGCTTCCTGGGTCTCAGTGCAAATTTTCTCTGCCCTGCGTCGTTTATCCTTCCAGATCGCCTCCGCCACAGTAGGAATAATCCCGCTTTGCTATTTTTCTAGCCTCTGGTGTTATGAGACTATTTGCCCCCTTCTGCTGTTCCCGCTGATCCAGGATTTATCTGGGGAAGAATTTTATGGTTCTTTCATGGTCATCAGGGGGGAGGAGAGAGCATTTACTGATCACTCCGCCATCCTAGCTCCTGGAAGTTCAAGTAGGTGACTTACCGAAGTTTAGTCTTCAGGCTTTAGGTTTCAAGGGCTGCTGTGCTGATATCTGGCTTTCAGCGGCTCTCACCAGCTCAGTTTGGCCTGTCTCCTGCTCCGCTGGTTTCGCCTGCCACTCTTGGGCTTCTCAGGTCCTTTCCACCCTGCTGCTCTGACCACGCTGCACTGTGCGCTGGGAGCTTACCCCCATGGAACAGATCCTTCCCGTGGACCTTCCAGTCCAACCTGGGCTCTGAATCTGTCAAAGTCTGTCACCCACTGGATTCTACAGCTCCAAAGTCTGGTCAGATTCTCCTTTCAGAGATATCCAGAGTAGTTTGTCCAGGAGCTTAGGTGAGTCGTTGCTTTCACTCCGCCATCTGGGGAAAATTTATTTTCATTTGAGGAATTGGAACTTTAGGGATGGATTTATGAAAGACATGGCATCTGAGTCTGAACTTGAAGGAAAGGAGGTATTTCAATGTATGAAGCAAAAAGACTAGTGGAGGTTATTTTACTTATCATGGGTCCTAAATATTTTTTTTTTTTTTTAGTTTTATATCAGTAGCTGCAGAGATTATCGATTGCAATCATTTCATTTACCCTTAGCCTTTTTCTCCACCTTTTGAAGGAAATCAATAAGGGAAACAAAGGAATTATTAGGTGCTTTGCATTTGGCAAAGAAAACGCTCAGCTAGATATTTGGATATATGGAATCTGCACCACCACCACCACCACCACCACTCCTCTCAGTTTCATCAGCTATTAAATGAATGCCTGGGACATATGATTTGAAAAGTTGTTTTTTTTTTTTAATTCTATTTTATGGCTATGACTTTAAATGAAAGTATTTCTTATTTTTATGTCTATGTTCATATTTTACATGTAGGATTCCCTATCAGGGAATACTGCTCTTAAAATATGCTGGTAACACTACTGAAGTTGGCAATCTGAATTATATAATCCTCTGTCTGAGGCGGATATTCTTGAAAAACAAGAATACTGTACAGAAAATAAAGAAAATTATATTGTAGTCCAAGGACTGATAAAGGCTTTTTTAAAGATTTTCAAATAGATATTTTGAATCTCATGACAACCTTATGGTATTATTACTAGAAGAATTAGCAATTCCACTTTATAGATGAAGAGCAAAACTCAGACGAAGTTTTTCATTATCACAGAGCTAGTAAGCATGTGAAACTATGCCTCTCTTGAATTCTGAAGTGGTGCTTTTCCCATCATACAAACTACTATATTTTAGGATCACAAATTGTTATTACACTACTACTACTATCAGAAAAAGTAATTATAAATATTGCTCTTTTTCTCTCCCCAACTTTTACATAATAGAAAAAGTGGTAACATTCTGATGTTTGATGATGTTCTCATTTCTCATTTGTTTTCAGTTGGATCTGATTTTTCATGACTCCATCGGAGTTTTATTGGGAAATATAATGGAATAGTTTACTTTCCTTTCTCCACCTTATTTTACAGATGAGGAAACTGAGGCAAACAGGGTTGAGTGACTTACCCAGGATCACACAGCTATTAAATTCTGAGGTTGGATTTCAATTTAGGTCTTCCTGACTCCAGGCCCTGAACTTTGTCTACTTTGCCATTGAACTTCTTGATGTTTGAATTTATAATTTATTTATAATTTATTATAAATTTATTATAATATAATTTATAATTCCAACAGCATACCTCAGTAAAAAGAGGGTTGTGAAGGAGATGAAGCAAGAAGAAAATATGATGCTAAATTATATCCCTTGTTAAGAATTAAAGGTAAGATCAGCTGCATAAAGTGACTAACCATAAATGGCATAATGCTAATATTACAATATAATGAATAAATATGGGAATGTCCTCAAATAAAGGCAGTCATCTACCACAAAGGCAATTTTTTAGTGAGAAATTTAAATGTTTCAAGGAAAAGATGAATTGTAGTATGCCTGAATGAATTATAGGGAAAGACAGCGTATGGTTTAAAGCTAGATGGACAATTTGAAAACATCTACTCAGTCTTCCTTGCTCCATTTTGCCAATGAGAAATAGACTCAGACATTAAAGGGCATGTCTAAAGTTTACAAAAAATAAAAGCTAGTCATTGACAAGACTTGGACCCAAGCTTCTTGCTTCTAAATTAGGTATTCATTTAACTATGTGAAGAAGTGAAAGGAAATTTATAAAATTTATTTCTGTGGATGGGACTTCTATATTTTTATTTACCTCTGTTGCTACTGATTTGGTGGCTACATAGCATAACAGGGTCCACCAATTATATGTATTACCATTTGAGGAGTCACCAATAAGTTCATGAGCTCACATGTAATTATCTATTTGCTTCAGGCATAATTGCAGACATGTTCCCCATTATTTTAAATTAGATAGATGAAAGCAGAATGTCATGGGGCAATTTATTTCACTTTTCTGGTCCCCATTTTACTCATCAATAAAGTGAGAAGAATGAACTAGGTAATCTCCAATATTTCTCCTGACAAACACTATTTGCAGCTTCGAATTTTTGAATTTTGCTTTCGCTACCCCAAAAACAACAACAATTAAAAACAACATATTACTCTTCTAGAGAGGACCCAGAACTAATTACTTTCTCAACATTTCCTATCATCTCTAAAGGAGGCTCATATGTATTTGAATAAAATCTCTAGTACAACAAGTATCTAGCCACATAAAGCTGACAGTAGTTTTGAGGTCACTTTCAGCAGGTTGATCAATAAGGACTGCACATCACACAATCCACACAGAATTTATTCCTGTAATATATCTTAACTTCAAGTGTAGCCATGGTTAATTGCTAATCCATATTCATTGAACAGCCCAAATGAGGGCATGGAAAGTAGATACTTCATGTACCATCTCATCATATGTGGGAAGTTATAGCTTTGGTTTTTCATCTTGATTTTTGCAGTTGTCTGGCTTATCTCCACTAGTTTAAAAAAAAAAAAAATGTCTTCCCTTAAAGTGATCAGAGGATTTGCATGTTGATGGTTAGCAGGTAATATTTCTGATGAAGCCAGTGAAATAATTGAAATT
The DNA here is from genome assembly GCF_028372415.1 of Notamacropus eugenii. Taxonomy (NCBI): domain Eukaryota; kingdom Metazoa; phylum Chordata; class Mammalia; order Diprotodontia; family Macropodidae; genus Notamacropus; species Notamacropus eugenii. The sequence goes on from NC_092872.1 coordinate 688,839,845, forward strand.
GTCCTGATACAGCAATAAAGTAGGTTTAATTGGGTCATTTTAGTTAAATATATCTTCTTTGCTGTGATGTTGGAATGTCTTCAAAGGCAGCAATTTTATCACATAATTATTAGTGGTGTCATGTCCATGTTAGTTAAAATGACGAAAAAATTAATAGATTGCTCTCTTTTGCAAATAATCTCCAACTGTTAAGGTTTTAGGTTGTTTCTGAATTGCTTTTTCACTCCTTTTGCCTGAAGTCCAAACCTGTCAAACATAATCCCCACAGAATTATTTCTAAAAGAGTTTACAAAGATCAGAGAACTTGAAAAGATCTGACAAGGAGTCAGTCGATTCTTATGCATTATTCTTCTTGTTACCACTACAGAAGAGACAATGTAGCTGAACCACAGAGGTGTAAAGAGAATAAGTGTGAACGTATTGCCAGGATAGTATGACATTTTCATGGTATTTCCGTCTATGCCACATCTTTTGAAGTTGACATAGTTAAATGTAGAATAAATCAGCATCAATAGTGGTGATCTTTAGAAGAATCTTTAGAATTTAAGGACAATGAAAGATAAAGAGGAGTAAAAAAAGAAATCTTATAAGAACTTCATGATCAGGAAAGGGGAATAGTTATGCTGACCCATCAATCTCTGTCTGTTTTCCCTTTGTATGGGCTGCTGAATCTTTTTAATCATGTTTCCTTCTATTCATGGAAGTAAAAACAGATGAACCCTTCAATGTCTCTTCAATATGACTATGTCTGTAGATGCATATTTTGTATAATGTCACTAAATTCCTTACTGATGTTGAGTTTTATGATAGATCTAGTACAACCCAGAGTCAGAAACTTTAAGATATATTTCCACTCTCACACACTAATTATATTCTAGACCATGGCGCAAAAATATTTATTTTCCTTGCCAAATTTTGAACTCTTAGTGATCAGGGAACATGACTTAAAATTCTTAATAGTCCAACTGTCCTAGCAGATAGCTGAGCATAAAAAACATTATCTAGTACAAGCTAGAGAATGGAGTGATTATTTTGTTCTCTTCATTGCCCAACTGTTACAATATTTATCTGTATCCCTCCAAGTGACCTCTTTCATGATTTGGGTGGTGTTTTCTTGTTCTACCAATTTGGAGATTTGGGAAAACAATGGAGATTAGTGAAAAGATCCCTAAACAGCGGTTTGGGGAAGATCAAGATAGAAACACTACTGACAAAATTAACAATCAAATGTGGAAATTCTTGAAGCTAATGTCTATTTAGTTGAAAAATTGAAATGATATGAGGAATATTCCAGTGGGAGGATGACAAGTAAGAATATTGTCATGTATAATTCAGACAGAGGTCAGAAATGGATCATTGCAGTGAAGAACTTTTATGCCAGAATCAACAAAAGGGATAGGGGTTGGATGGAAAAATAAATTCAATTGACAAAAATGTATTAAACACTTACTATGCACCAGGCACTGTACTAGGTGCTTGTTCAAGTCAACAAGGTTTTATTAAGCACCTATACATGATAAAGCACTGTATAAAACAGTAGGGCTACAAGTAAAGGCAAAAACCAATTGCTGTTCTCAATGAGCTTGTGGTCTAATACTGAGGATACAAAGAATGAAAGCAAAATATCATAAGCCATTTAGTGAACATATTGGGGGAAAGGAAAGTTATTTAGAAACTGACGATAGTAATAAGACTCCAGGCAGGCTAGAGTGAATTTTACCCGAGTTCCCATAGATGGTAAATTAAAATGCCAACTGAAGTCAGATACCTAAAATTTCCATTATCATACAGTTAAATAAGGTTTCAAAAGGGTCAAAAACATAAGTCATTAGCTGCCTTTATCGCTTATTCTCCCTCCCCCAACTGATAGCATACTGATTTGTTTTTCCTGGTGTAAGTCCGTGGAGCCCCTTAGAATCACAAGTTTCCTTCCAAACTCAGGTTAAGTATCACCAATCTACATTAAACATTTATTTATCTACACCACCCCTGCCAGGAGCTAGTGACTCCAATTTTCGTATATGTCTATATAGACACACACACACACACATACTCAGGTTAAGTATCACCAATCTACATTAAACATTTATTTATCTACACCACCCCTGCCAGGAGCTAGTGACTCCAATTTTCGTATATGTCTATATAGACACACACACACACACACACACACACACACACATATATATACACACATGCACATACACACACATATAATACACACATGCACAGACACATATGTATATGGAGAGAGAGAGAGAGAGAGAGAGAGAGAGAGAGAGAGAGAGAGAGAGAGAGAGAGAGAGAGAGAGAGAGAAAATCTATGTACATATCTATTTTCTCCCTAATAGGCAAGTAAGCTCTGTAAGGACAAGGATTAAGTTGCTTTTGTCTCTGTATTTCCAGCACACTGCATAGTAACAGGCGCATAGTACGCACTTACTAAATTTTTATTTATCATTTCATTTAAAGTGTGAAACTAAGGAATAATACCATCCTACTTAAGACTTGTACATCACATTCCCAACGTACATAAGGGAAAATGAGGAGGGTAAGCTTGATATATTTAAGTAAAGTGGCTTGAGAGGTGGCAGAGACAACAATTGTGATGATTTGGTCTTATCCCAAACATATTACTATCAGAAACCCAACCTGTATTGGCTTGTATTAGAGTATCCATTATTGGTATGACTATAATTATAGCCTATGTGATCATGGGCAATTAATTCACTTAACTTCTCTGTACATAAGCTTCTATATTTGTAAATGAGAGAAATAAAAATTGCAGTACTTACCTCACAATATTCTAAAGAGGATTGAAGGATATATTTTATTTTGTTCAATTTGTGTTTGGGTCCATGCTTAATAGGTGACATTTATATCGAAATAGTAATAGCTAGTTTTATTCATTCTTTCTTTTTTCTTTCTCTTCCTTCCTTCCTTCTATCAATGGGGAGAAAAAGCATTACTTTATGTAGGTACTTCACTATCATCAAGCTTAGCGTATCATTTGATCACTAGGTGATACTCCATTCAAATCCCTTGCCAATCAGACCTGTTGAAGTTATTTAGTCATCATGTACTGGCTTTCCTAAAGATCAAAGTGTGACCAATGATAATGAAAGGCTTCCTAGCAATAGGTTGTTGCCTCTCCCAGTATTACACCTTGTAGGTTCAAATTAGAAAGTGATCTCAAAAAATGTAAATTTGCTCTGAAATATGAAAATTACAGAAATATTGATTTGACTTCCAAATATCCCATCCCATATTTGGGAAATCTACTCTAAGGTAACTAACCTCATTCAGAAGACTTAGAGAATTTAATTTTTAATGGATATATGACTGATTAAAATATAGTGAATAACGGCAAAAAAAAAAAATCACATAGCAAAATTTTAAAAGGTTTGCTCCACAGTTTTATGGCTTAAAAAACAGGATGGTAGGTTAATGAATAAAACTCTGGGCCTGGAGGAAAGAGTATTTGAGGTCAAATGAATCCTCAGACATGTAATAACTGTGTGATCCTAGGCAAATTAGTTAACTTCTGTCTGCTTCAACTATGAAGTAAGGCTAACAATAGGACCATCTTCACGGGGTTGTTGGGATTGTCATAGGAGACATTTGTAAAGTGATTAGCACAGCACCTAAAATATTATAGGCATTTAATAAAAGCTTATTTCCACTTCACTTGATCATCTCCTTTCATCCCCCACCCATAAACCACCTCCTACCTGGTACTCAAAGGGAAAGAAGAAGAGAAAGTGTTGGAAGACAAGATGATCTGCTCTACAGGCAATTTGTGAAATATGGGGAGAAGAGTTAAGTTTGGGACCACTTTATGAAATCATTTCTTCTCTGACAATGAGATTATGATAAGACTGGATCTCCTAGTCCCATATTACTAGTTCAGCACTGCTTGCTTCTCATTTACATTAAAACCTTCATTCCCTTTCTGTATAGGTCTTCCTCTCAAGAATTATCACTCTCTAGGATGTGTCCCATCTTATCCCTCACTGTGTCCAACCTAGGTTGCTGAGACAATATTAGCAGAAAGCACATGTATCAAATGGTTAAAAGAGAGTAGATAACTGGCTGCCAGTGCATGCTATTAGTCAACCAGAAAGAGGAAAAAAAGAACTAAGTAAAACATGTTCACAATAAAATAAATGAAAATGAGAGGAAATATGAGAATTCATGTTAAATATATAGACTACTCTTGGATCTTCATGCCCCCAAATGATATGTAATTTCCTCCTCAGGAAAAAGAAAATGGTAGAATATCAATGTGGGATATTTCAGACTCTTTCATCTATGGTCTCTGTGATGACTTATTTTAAATTAACTGTTTAGAATCATTGACAAGTGACTGTGTTGTGAAAATAAAATAAAACAAAGGATTACTAAACGACTGTCCTACAAGAAGAGGAACTTAATTCATGATTCTATAGTATTTTGATATTTGCAGTGACTTTGTGAATACAAAGAACTGCAATGTCCATTTTACTACTGAGGAAACACAGGTTGTCAAAGTATTCACTGACTTGCCCAAGGTAATATAGCTAGTTTCAAGAAAAAAGAAAAGATAAAATATCCAACCAGTTCCTTTGACCTAAAAGCCAGAACTTTTTTTGCATGTATCATGCTCTATTACCCTAATATTTTTCATGAATAGCAAATAAAATATTGTTCAGTAGAAAGTTTACCACAGGCCAATGAATCTTTTATATATAGAGCTCTGTTTTAGTTACAAAAAAATAGTAGGAAGTAGAGTTGGAAGATGTCCATTTTATGCACATAGTGTTTCAGTTCTATCCTGATTAAGAAAAAAATGCTTAGGCCCTCGTATTGTCAACACAAGGGAAATTACCGTGTCCATATTTGAATTTAGTACATCATTTGGCATGTAGTATAATACCATAAATATGCTACTACATGCCTACATAACCATTTTCTGTATGAATCGCATGGACTGTTTTCTCTGGGTTGTTTATAAAGCACATTTGCAAACCAAAATTAACCAGATGACATTTTATTATGCAGTTGGACTGATGTAATGCAAAATTTAATTACATAATATTTCAGCCACAGCTGTGACACCACACACCTAAGGTGCCAAGATGTACCAGCTATGCTTAAAATGGTATCTTTAGGCAGAAGATCAAAGTGGGTTATCTTCTGTCGGGCTACTTTCGTAAAGGTGAGGACAGAACCCGCTTTCTAAGCCTGCATGTTTTTTGCAGCCAAATAAGGATCTCTATTTCTTGCCTCAAGGATCTACGTCACCCTGAATATTGTGAT